>NW_006921738.1:508708-510412 GCF_000298275.1 Orycteropus afer afer | reverse complement strand
TGTTTTAAATGTCTTTAACTTCAGGTTGAACTTGCATATGAGCAGTTGATGGTCTGTTCCACAATCAGCTCCTGGCCTGTTTTTGGCTGAAGATATTGAGCTTTTCCATCACTTCTTGCCACAGATATAGTCATTCTGACTCCTGTGTGTTCCATCTGGTGAAGTCCACGTGTAGAGCTGCTGTTTGTGTTGTTGAAGAAAGGTGTTTGCAATGAACAAGTTGCTGGTCCTACAGAATTCTACCTTGAGAGTTCCAGCATTATCTCTGTCACCAAGGCCAAATTTTCCAACTACCAGTAATTCTTCTTTGTTTCCAACTGTTGCATTCCAGTCACCAGTGATAATTAACATATCCTGATTGCATGTTTGGTCAATTTCAGACTGCAGAAGTTGAGAAAATTCTTCAATTTCCTCATCTTTGGCTTTGCTGGTTGGTGCATAAATTTGAGTAATAGTCGTATTAACAGATCTTCCTTGTAGGCATATGGATATTATCCTATCACTGACAGCATTGTACTTCAGGACAGATCTTGAAACATCCTTTGTGATAATGAATGCCATGACACTCCTCTTCAAACTGTCATTCCAGGCATAGTAGATCACATGGTTGTCTGATTCAAAATGGCCAAAACCAGTCCATTTCAGTGCACTAATGCTGAGGATATCAATCTTTATTCATTTTTGACAACTTCCAATTTTCCTAGATTCATACTTTGTACATTCCATGTTCCGATGATTAATGGATGTCTGCAGCTGTTTTCCTTCAGTTTGAGTGGTGCCACATCAGCAAATGGAGGTCTTGAAAGCTTTACCTTGCCCATATGAGTAAGGCTGGGTTTACTCACATGATGTAGCTCTTTCCCAGTCCTATTTTGAGAGCCTTCTAACCTAACTGGACTATTCATAAATTCATGGTAATGTATCAATGGTATTTCTTTGCTATTCATAAGGTTTTCCCTGGCCAATTCTTTGAGAAGTGGATAGGCTCTTCCTTCTTCCTAGTCTGTCTCAATCTGTAAACTGGGCTGATACCTGTGCACCATGTGCATCCTGCTGGGTTTGAAACACCAGTGGCTCAGCCTCAAAACTCACATCAACACGTCAACGCAGTAGGACAAATCAACAGACACGTTTGTCTCCCTGTTGGAAACCTCTCGTACCAAGGCTGTCAGTCTTCACAAAAGCAAAGCCCAAACCAAACCCACAGCAGTGGAGTTGATTCTGACTCACAGCGCCCTTAGAGGACAGAGTGTAACTGCCCCACAGGGTTTCCAAGACTGTCAATCTTGATGGAAGCCGATTGCCTCATCTTTCTCATGCAGAGCGATGGGGATCATCTGGTTAGCAGCTGAATGTTTTAACAACTGTGTCACTATAGGGCAGGCAAGCAGTAAAGCCAGTTGCCTTCCAGTGCACACTGACCTATGGTTATCCCATGTGTAACAGAGAAGAACTATGAGCCATAAAGTTTTCCTAAGGGCTTTCTTCCCAGGTGCCACTGAGTAGGCTCAAACGTTTAACCTAGGTCAGCAGCCAAGCACGAGCATTAACAGATCACCCCACCCAACCATCTCTAGAGATCCTTTATGGAGATATTGGGTGTTGTAGTGGTGACTGTGGGAGCTCTGGTAGCATAGTGGCTAAGACACTTGCCTGCTAACCAGACAGCTGGTGGTTCAAACCCACCAGCCACTCCTCGAAAGG
>NW_006921738.1:500069-508608 GCF_000298275.1 Orycteropus afer afer | reverse complement strand
ATTGATAGGGAATTTTCAGAAATGCAAGGTTGGTTCAGAAGAGGATGTGGAAGGAGGGATATCATAGCTGATATCAGATGGATCTTAGCTGAAAGCAAAGAATCCCAAAAAGATGTTTACCTGTGTTTTACTGAGTTTTCAAAGACATTTGACTGTGAGGATTATTACAAAGTCTGGATAACATTGCCAAGAATGTGAATTCCAGAACACTTATTTGTGCTTGTGAGTAATCTGTACATAGACCAGTCATCTGAAAAGAAAAGGGAAATAGTGCATCATTTAATAGCAGGAAGGGTGTGCATGAAAGTTGTATCTTTTCACCATACTTAGTCAATCTGTGTGCTGAGCAAGTAATCAGAGAAGTTGGATTGTTTGAAGAAGAATGTGGCATTTGAATTGGAGTAAGACTCATTAAGAACTCGAGACATGTAGAGGGCACAACTGTGGTTGCTGAAAGTGAAGAAGACTTGAACATTTACAGATGGAAGTCAAAGAATATACAGCCTTCAGTATGGATTACACCTATACATAAAGAAAACAGAAATCCTCATAACTGGACCAATAATTAACATCCTGATAAATGGAGAAAATATTGAAGTTGTCAAATATTTCATTTTAATTGGATCCACATGAACAATCAGAGAAGCGGTGGTCATGAAATCAGATGTCGACTTGCACTAGGTAAATATACTGCAAAAGACCTCTTTAAAGTGTTGAAGAGCAAAGATACCATTTTGAAGTCTCAGGTTTGCTGAAACCAAGCTATGGTATTTTCAATTGCCTCATATGCTTGTGAAAGGTGGATGATGGATATGGAAGACCAAAGAATTGATGCTTTTGAATTGTGATGTTAGTGAAGAATACTGAAAATATCATGGACTGCCAGAAGAACAAACAAATCTGTTCTAGATGAAGTACAGCTGGAATTCTCCTTCAAAGGGAGAATGGCCAGACTTAGTCTCACCTACTTTGGTCAGGTGATCAGAAGGGACCACTCCCTGGAGAACAATATTGTGCTTGGTGAAGTGGAGGGTCAGAAAAAAAAAGCAGAAGATCCTCAATGAGATGGATTGACATAGTGGCTGCAAAGATGGTCTCAGACATAGCAAGGATTGTGAGGATGGTGCAGGACCAGGCGGTGTTTCATTCTGTTGTTCATCAGGTCACTATGAGTCAGAATTGAGTCAATGGCACCTAACAACAACCATGGGGGGGGGGGAGAAAGGGAGACGGGGAGAGTTTCTATGTAAGGGGTGAGCTTATGTTCATGGAAGAGGATAGCGAGCATGCTTATACACCTTGAAGAATGTAATCTATGTCATTAAATTGTACACATAGGAAGTGTTAGAATAAGCAAATAGTTAGGTGTTTTTATTTCACTACTATAAAATAAAAAGTGATAGACACAGCAGAGATTAGAATGAGAATCTCCCAACACCTTAAGCCCACTGCCATCATGTCAATTCTGATTCAAAGCAACCCCATAAGTCAGCATCTAAACTACCTCATAGAGTTTCCAAGGCTGAAGTCTTTACAGAAGACTGTCACATCTTTCACTGTGGAGCTGCTGGTGGTTTGGAAATACTAACCTTTCAATTAGCAGTTGAGTGTTCAATCATTGTGCTACCAGGGCTCTTTTTCCAACACCTCAAGAATGAGTCCATTTTTCCCTATGATTCTGCTAACAGGCTCTGTGAAAAAAGCCATATGTTAGCTGAAATAGATTTTATGTTTGCCAGACACAAAAGTACACACCCTGCCATTCCCCATAAATAAATGCATTCTGGTTACTTCTCTCACAAGAAAAAAAAAAAAAAAAAGAAGATGACTTTTTTCTTTATCTGCTTGTATATCTAGGTAGCCCATAAAAGACGTTGATGATTTTTTTTTTTTTTTTTAAAGAGGTCATTAAAGGGCCATTAAAAGTAAATAAAAAGTTGGGTTATAAATTTTGATCAGAAAAATCAAAGACTGCAGAATTCAGTATGGATTATACCTCAACATAAAGAAAAAATTCTCACCACTAGACAAAGAAGCAATATCATGATAAATGGAGAAAAATTTGAAGCTGTCAAGAATTTCATTTTACTTGGATCCACAATCAACACCCATAGAAGAAACAATGAAGAAATCAAATGACATATTGCATCAGGTAAATCTACTGCAAAAAAACATCTTTAAGGTATTAAAAAGCAAAGATGTCACTTTGAAGACTAAGGTGCACCTATTTCAAGCCATGTTATTTTCAGCCGCTTCGCATGCATGCAATAAGAACAAGAATGACTGAAGAATTTATGCCTTTGGATTAGTCTTGGCAAAGACTACTTTCATGTATACTATGGACTCATAGAAGAACAAAGAAATTTGTCTTGGAAAAATTATAGCCAGAATACTCCTTAGAATTGAAGATAGTGAGATTTCACCTCACAGATTTTGGTTATCTTTTCAATAGGTTCTAGTTCCTGGAGAAGAACATCATGTTGGTAAAGCAGAGGATCAGCAAAGAAAAAGATGAAGACTCTCGATGAGATGGATTGACACAGCGGCCAGAACACTGGGCTCAAACATAACCAGGCTTGTTAGGACGACACTGGACCAGGCAGTGTTTCTTTCTGTTGTACACAAGGTATCTATGAGTTGGAAGCATTTAGATGGTGCCTAACAACAACAGCAAAAGTGTTCATATACTTAAAAAAAAAAAAAAGTTGACACTATGAAAGAGGACTTTTTCCTTTAAATCAGTAGATTTTATTAATAAAATAATATTTGAGGAAGTTATCAATGGCTTTCACAGGTACTTCCCCCATCATCTGTTTTCATCTTAGTTTCTACCAGTTGAAATATTTATAGGAAAACACATATCTGAGGAAAATCAGAGTTGGGAGAGGGCAGGGGTTAGAGTAGGTGGATAGACAGACTCTTCCTTACTTAACTGGTCATTGTTATACTCTTTGGTAGTTGGCACTGCTGCCTGGTAACAACTCATAGCCCACTGGGAGTTCTGACAGAAGGTAACTGATCACCAGCTTTTGTTGAGATGCGTGCAGGTTCTTTCCTGTAACACATTTCCATGAGGTAGGCACAAATCTCTAGAGGCTCCAGACCAAATGCCCTCATCCCCTTTTTCCTCATGTCACTATTCAGGTGAAAACAATTCAACATGAAACTCAAGGACAGCCTGGAAGGTTAAGTTTGCCTTTTTCAACATTTTTAATGGCACAACGATGTGGCCTTGATTACATTCACAATATTATGCAACCACCACCACTATCTATTTCTAAAAGTTTTTCATCACCCCAAACAGGAACTCTGTACCTATTAAGCAATCATTCTCCAACCCCTTTCTCACTAGCCTCTCCTAAACTCTAATCTACCTTCTGTCTATGGATTCTCATGTTTCACACAAATGGAATGATAGAATATTTGTCCACTTGTGTTTATTTCATGTACCACAAATTTTTCAAGGTTCATCCATGCCATAGCATATATCAGAATTTTATTACTCTTTATGGCTGAATAGCATTCCATTTTGTGTATATACCACATTTTGTTTACCCATTCATCTGTTTCTGGAACTTGGATTGTTTTCACCTTTTGATTATTATGAATAATGCTGCAGTAATTTTGATGTACAAGTACTTGAGTCCCAGTTTTCAATGATTTTTGTTACGTATTTAGACGTGGAATTTCTTGGTCACGTGATAATGTAATGTTTAACTTTTTGAGGTACTTCCAAACTAATTCCATGGCAGTTGCACCATTTGTATTCCCACCAGCAGTGGGCAGGGGTTCCAATTTCTCACACAGTCTCATCAACACTTGTTATTTTCTGTTTTTGTTTTCAAATTAGACTTTCAGGTGGGTGGGAAGTGGTATCTCATCTATCTCATGCTTGCTGTGATTTACATTGCCCTAAGGCAATTGTCTGGAGCTCTGGTAGCATAGTGCCTAAAACATTTGACTGTGAACCAGAAGGCTGGCGGTTCAAACCCATCAGCCACTCCTTGGAAGGTAGGTGGGTCAATCTATTTCCGTAGTGATACTGCCTCAGAAACCCAAGGAGGGGTCTCTATGAGCCGGGGCCGACTCAATGGCACATAACAACAACAACAACAACAAGGCATTTGTCTACTAACCAGAAGGCTGGAGATTCAAACTCACCAGCCACTCCATGGAAGGAAGACTGGGCAATCTACTTCCATAGTGATACCAACTCGGAGACCCAAGGAGGGGTCACTATGAGTCAGATCTGACTAGTTGGCAGTAAGTTTGGTTTTTTGTAATGGCACTGTAGTGCCTAAGGCCCTTGACTTTCTAACCAGAAGGCTGGTGGTTCAAACCCACCAACCATTCCTCAGAAGGAAGGTTGGGCAATCTACTTCTGAAGTGATACCACCTCAGAAACCCAAGGAGGGGTCATTATGAGTTGGGTCTGACTCGATGACAAATAAGAACAATAATTATATTAAGCTTCTTTTCAGGTACTTATTGTCCATTTATATATCTTCCTTTATAAAATGTTTATCCAAGACCTTTCCTCATGTTTTAATTTAGCTCTTTGTCTTTTTGATATTATGAGCTTTATTCTTTTGAAAGTTTATTTTTTTGTTGTTGCTGTTGAGAATATGTACAGCAGACCATATACCAATTCAATAATTTCCACATGTAAAACTCAGTGATATTGATTACTTTCTTTGAGTTGTATAAACATTCTCACCTTTGTTTTCCCAGTTGTTCCTCCTCCATTAATATAAACTCACTGTCCCCTAACCTTACTGTCTAATCTTTCAAGTTACTGTTGTCAATTTTATCCCATATAAACCAAAACCCAAACCCACTGTTATTGAGTCAATTCCAACTCATAGTGACCCTACAGGACAGAGTAGAACTGTTCCATAGGGTTTCCAAGGCTGCAAATTGTTATAGAAGCCGACTGTGTCATTTTTCTCCTGTGGAGCAGCTGGTGGGTCCAAACCACCAATCGTTTGGTTAACAGTCCAATACTTTAACAACAGCACCATCAGAGTTCCTGATCCTATGCAGATATATCTTTAAAGAACACAGTGCTCAAGGCAGATAGTCTTTATTTACTAGTTATGCTAAACTGTTGTTTGGTTTTAAGAAGACTTCAGGGGATGTTTCTGGTTTAAGGTTTAAAGATTATCTCAAGGGAGTAGTTTTAAAGGTTTAATTCAACTTCCATGACACCATAAAATCTCAATTCCATGAGAATGTGAAATTCTGTTATATATTTTCCCCTTTTGATCAGGATTCTTCTATAGAATTTTTGATCAAAATATTTAGTAATGATCACTGGGCACCATCCACTTCTGATCTCATGGAAAAAGAAGCAGTTGTTCATGGAAGCAATTAGCCACATATTTCATTTCTTTATCATATTCCTTATGCTCCTTTCTCTGTTGCTCCAGGCAAAATGAGACCAATTATTGTACTTTAGGTGGCTGTTTGTAAGTGTTTGAGACAACAGCACCATGTAATCCATCAAAAGGTAGATCAGAAGTGCAAAGCACAATGCTAGCTCGTTTAAAGGGAGATCTGGTAGCGTAGTGCCTAAGGCATTTGACTGCTAACCAGAAGGCTGATGGTTCAAACCCACCAGCCACTCCTCAGAAGGAAGGTTGGGCAATCTACTTCCATAGTGATATTGCCTTGGACACCCAAGGAGAAGTCACTATGAGTGGAATCTGACTAGATGGCAAACAACAACAGCTCATTTAACTGGGATGTTCTATCCAACCATGACCATACATCTCCAAAGCAAGGAATTAAATCCCATGAGGTGTTTAGGTGTTGATAGGCAGACTCAGCAGCTACTTTTTTTTTTTTTTTTTCTTTTTTTCACTGTTGTGAATACTTTTGGAGCACTGATTTTCAGTTTATAGTAACAGAAAAACAGTAGTGATTAAGTAAAGTTGTATAGTCAATTAATGTAATTGATGTTAATGAGTCAATTCCAATTCATAGTGACCCTATAGGACAGAGTAGAACCCATAAAAAGTTGAATTGGCAAAAGGTTTAAGTTTTGTATAGCATTTTGATTTAATCCTTCCTCAGAATACTCCTCACATCTATCCACGTGGGCAGAGTTGTCTTCAGGGCTCACTTGCTCCTCATTATGGTCCCAGTTTAATTGTGGGAGACAGAGGAATCAAATCAGCAGATACTGATAATTGCATTAGAAACAAGCATCCTCAAATGCTAGTCAACTCTCCATCTGTCTTCATGGAGCTGCCAGAACAACTGTTCTGAAACCATTGTTTAGGACTTTGAGTAAACTCCTGAGCTAGGACATAGATCAATCACATCAGGCATCTGAATATTTTAGCTTCGGCTTTAATATTCCTATAACTTCAGAGTCAGTTTACTCTGTTTTATTTTATTTTCATTATTCTCAACTACTACTCAAAATGCAAAGTCCTTTAGATGCCAACCCTCCATTATGTGCAGACACTACACTAACATTATGGATACAACAGTATCAAAACAGTCACATGCAGCCTAAAGTAAGCCTAATTAATTATAGATAGTGTATTAAAGAGCCTCAAATTGATGGGACAAAAATATGAATTCCCCCTCCCCTTCAAATCTGTTACATCTTAATTCCTTCTTGGGAAGATTCCATATGCTCTGGTTGTTTTTGCCTATTAAGTTTTAGGTTTCTCCACGTATGAGACTTCAGTCTCATATGTGACTCATAACCCTATGACTTACATATGCAATTGCTCATCCAGAAATTCATTCAATTCTTGGGAGCAGGGAGGAATAAAAGACAAAGAGAGAAGTATTGTTTTTTTTCTGTTGTTGTTGTTGTTGTTATGTGCCATCGAGTCAGCCCTGACTCATAGCGACCCCTCCTTGGGTTTTCGAGGCAGTATCACTACAGAAGTAGGATTGCCCAACCTTACTTCCGAGGAGTGGCTGGTGGGTTTGAACCGCCAGCCTTCTGGTTAGCAGTCAAGTGCCTTAGGCACTATGCTACCAGAGCTGATGTTTATTTATTGTCAGTATTTTGCAGATACTGCTTGGCTCCTCAAAATCTCTGTATGGCAGGGGCCCACATTTTGGCTCTTTTCAGACTTTCATATAAGGTTTCACATGATATTCTGATGGCTTATGACCATAAAACTAAACCAAACTCACTGCCATCAAGTCTATTTTGACTCAGTGACCCCCTTTGGGTTACCGAGATGGTAAATCTTTATGTAAGTAGTCTTCCTTCTGTGGAGTGGCTGGTGGGTTTGAACTGCCAAGCTTCTGGTAAACAGTCAAATGCATTAGGCACTATGTTACCAGAGCTCCTTGTTAGGACCATACTAAAAAAACAAAAAAAAACTCACTGCCACCATTCAACTCATAGTGACACCTCCTTGGGTTTCCCAGGTGGTATATCTCTGGAAGTAGATTGCCCAATCTTCCTTCCAAGTAGTGGCTGGTGGATTTGAACCACCAGACTTCTAGTTAGCAGTCAAACACCTTAGGCACTATGCCACCAGGAGATCTAATACTAATGCTACGTCTTATACTTCCCCATTTTCCACCACTAGTAATAACCCCATAGTGTCTTGCTGATAACATCCTCTTGGCTGAGTCCAAGCAAAATGGCTAAGGGCCATTCCCTTTCTGAGGTGTTCATGCATGAGAAACACCCAGATATCTCTCTCACCAATGTGTGTTCCCAATGCAGTCTCCTTTCCCCTCTTGCTAAGTCATTGCCCATCTTCAAATATTGCAGACTGATATATCAGACTGAGAAGATACACAGTGGAGAATGGAATGCCAATCTCCCCTTCTTGTAGACATTCCCAATTGTACTCTCATAGTTGGTTTTGAGAGAGAGATAAAAGAGAAAACTCTTCTCTTTTCCTCAACCATCTCTGTTGTTGTTGTTGTTGTTAGTTGCTGTCAAGTCATCTCTAACTCATGCACCCATGCACAGCAGAATGACACATTGTCTGATCCCGCACCAGCTCCACGATCCCTGCTATACTTGAGCCCATCATAGCAGCCACCTTGTCAATCCATCTTGTTGAAGGCCTCCCCCTCTTTTGTTGACCCTCCACCCTACCAAGCATGACATCCTTCCAGGGAATGGTCCATTCTGACAACATGACCAAATAGGTGAGACGAAGTCTGGCCATTTCTCGCTTCTAAGGAGCATTTCGGGTGCACTTCCTCCGGGACAGATTTGTTAGGTCTTTTAGCAGTCCATGGTACTTCCAGCATTCTTTGCCAGCACCACAATTCAAAAGCATCAACTCTTCTTTGGTCTTCCTTATTCATTATTCAGCTCTCACATGCACTCAAGGCAATTGGAAATATCATGGCTTGTGTCAGGCACACCTTATTCCTTAAGGAGACATCTTGCTCCTCAGCACTTAATAAAGTTCCTTCGTGGTTGACCTTCCTAATGCTACATGTCGTCTAATGTCCTGACTGCTGCTTCCATTGGCATCGATTGTAGAACCAAGCAACATGAATCCTTTGACAACCTCAATCTTCTCTCCATTTATTGTGATGC
>NW_006921738.1:499224-499969 GCF_000298275.1 Orycteropus afer afer | reverse complement strand
TTTGTTGTTGTTGTTGTTGTTTGCTTTTTTTTTTTCCTTTCTTTCCTGTTTGTTAGTTTGTTTTCTTTCTTCATTATTCTCCTTCTCTACCTTTTTTTCTCTTAGGGACCTATCCCTAGATATTGCATATTTACCTGTTTTCTTTTTCTTTTCTCCACATTTTCTTTTTTTTTGGGTTACCGATCTTGTGTGATTTCAGGATGTATTTTTTGTCCATGTGCTTTTTGTTTTTTCTATGGTTATTCAATTGTAATTTTTGCCTAACTGAGTGGGAAACAAAAACAGTCCCCATAAGATACAAGTACATCCACACTTCCTACAACATCACTTACTGAGCAAGAGCCAGCACCTCCTTCTCCACAAACGGGCCAATGATAAAAAACCACCAAGAAGAGCCTGAATCACCCTAGGCTGCTCTTCACAAACAATTAACAGATATCTTAATACAATACCACGATGCCTCAGAGACAACAGACCATCACAGTCCACACAAAGAAGCAAGATCAAGTGGTAGAAATAAGGAAACAGGTTACTGACCAAGAACACATCTCTGAGGAAGAAGCAGCAATGGAACTCTCTGATAAGGAATTCAAAAGAATTATATTTAGGTATCTTCAAAAGATTGAGAGACAAATCAAAAAAAAACACAGAAAAACCTTAGAAGAATTTTGGAACAAAATACAAGAACAAAATGACAAAATAAATGAAAAATTAGAAATGATTCTAAATCTACAGATAGAAATCC
>NW_006921738.1:498158-498918 GCF_000298275.1 Orycteropus afer afer | reverse complement strand
TTGCTGGAGGAGAACTTCCCTGATATGATGAAAGAGGAGAACATGTCCATTCAGGAAGTCCAATGAACCCCAAACAGGATAGACCCCAAAAGAAAATCACCAAGTCATATCATCATCAAACTCACTAAAACAAAGGACAAAGTCAGAATCCTGAGAGCTGCACGGGAGAAACAAAAAGTTACATACAAATGTCAGCCAGTAAGAATAAGCCCTGATTTCTCAGCAGAGACCATGCAAGTGAGAAGACAATGGGGTGGTATATATAAAACCCCAAAAGAGAAAAATTTCCAACCAAGAATTATATACCCACCAAAATTGCCCCTCAAATATGATGATGAAATTAGGAGATTTCCAGATAAGCAGAAACTAAGCGAATTTGGTAAAACCAGACCAACCTTACAAGAGATGCTAAAGGGAGTACTTTAATCAGAAAACCAAAAATAGCAAATATCAACAGACCACTAATATACAAGATGACATATCCCAGAAACCATAGCTATGGACATGCCAAAATAAAATGAGATTACAAGATAGTAAACAGGGAACCAGAGACATCAATTGGCAAGAGAGGACAACTACAAACAAAAACAGGGAAAAGACCATGCAGTTACAGAACTTCTAAATGTTGAGGAAGTTAAGAGAGTTGCAAAACAGAAGAGACTGTTCTCAACTCAGGGAGAAAAGTATAAATCATAGGGTAACCTCAAAGAAAAATGATAAACCTTCATATTACAATAAAAAAGTGGACCAGCACAAATAC
>NW_006921738.1:489319-498058 GCF_000298275.1 Orycteropus afer afer | reverse complement strand
ACTCCTCGAAAGGAAGGTTGGGCAATCCTACTTCCGTAGGGATACTGCCTCGGAAACCCAAGGAGGGGTCGCTATGAGTCAGGGCCGACTCGACGGCACATAACAACAACAACAACAGTGGTGACTGTAGGGTGAGTTGTGTTGCCTATGAATAAAATTTCACGAGAATTGTCTGGCACCAATTACAGGAGTTTTATTTTTCTTAAAAAATTATATAGGTATATTTAATATGTCTTGGTTTCAACCGTGAGGATAATTTGCCAATTCTAGAGTAACAGTATAATTGCTTATCAACATTCTTTAGAAACAAATAAATAAGAAGATAACAGGTAATAATTAATATATGAAAATTACACAGGGTAAAGTTGGGATTTTTTTTTTTAATTAGGAAACCAATGTAATAAACCTAGACTTACTGAAAATTAAATCAGCCATAAAAATCCTGCAGGACTCATTTCTAACCAACACCAAGGCCTGTTTGACTTGAACATAATTCAAATGAACCATGTGAAGTAGTTGTGTCAACCTCAGGGCCACTTTCCTACATCGCTGCTCCCTCCACCCCACCTTCAATTGACACACACATCATGGATCAGCAGTCTGGGCCCAGGGTGTGGGAGTGAGCAGAGAAATTCCCAAGGTGGCAGAAAGTCACAGCCATGTCCCAACCTGCTCAAAACCCCTAGTTAGCAAAACTTCAAGTTAGCAAAAACAGAAGGAAGACTGGCTTCCCTACCCCCTTCCCTATCCCTCCAATCCAATATAGACCCATATCCCTGATCAGCAACACTGTGATTGTGAGGTGTCAATGAGGTTCCCAGAGGCTTCACAAGTAACATCAAAGTAAGACTGAGCTGGTTAGAAAAGTTTCACTAAAGACACATTTAGCTGATATCCAAATGACCGGAAGGGTCAAAGATGTGGAAATCTGAAGAGTAGAAGATAACTATAGCAGAGGATATAGCTAGTGAGCAAGTTAAAAGTTCCTAGATTGAGAATGAGCCTGGTATATTTGAAGAAAAGAAAAATTAATATGGCAAAATTTGCACAGAGTAGAATAAAATGATGTGGGTTGAAGATGTGGACAGAGAAAGATGATAGAGATTTAGAATAGGAGAGTAGAGGTGATTCTATTGAATTGGTATATATTTTGAGGTACAGTCAAATGAATTTACTAATGGATTACAGGTAGATATGAACAGTGAGAAAAAATGAAAAATGACCCCTTGGATTTTTTACTTCAACAGCTGTAAAGATGATGATACTATTTATTAAAATGGTAAATACTAAAGGAAGAACAAGTTGCTTTGGTTGGTTGGTTGTATATATTTTGCTGGGAGATAATAAAAGAAATCAGGAAGTCTATTTCGAACATTTTTTTGACATTCAGGAAGGGATACAAAGAAAGCAGCCCTGTTAAATGGATTCTTCTCTTGCTCCTGCATATCATGCACCATGAACAGTGCTACATTTCTCTATTTTTCCAAGGATCATCAGACCACTTGATTTTTCCTTCATGAAGAACCTTTACATGAGGCTTGTGTTACTCAGCTATGCCAATCTCCATGCTACTGTCTCCAGTTCAGACTTTCTTCTGTCCTGAGAACTTTGATACTTGATTTTCAGTTTCTCTTTCCATAAACTACTGTCATCACCATGGGTGTGACTTCAACATTAATGAAGACAAATCTACTAACACAAATCTTGTTCTTAATATTCTGATTGTGGAACAGACCAACAACTGCTCATATGCAAGTTCAAGTTGAAGTTGAATACAATTAAAGCAAGTCCACAAGAGCCAAAATATGATCTTCAATAATCTTTCCTGAATTTAGAGACCACCTAAAAGATAGATTTGATGCATTAAACACCAATGACTGAAAACCAGAGGAATTGTGGGATAACATCAAGAACATCATCCATGAAGAAAGCAAGAGGTCATTAAAAAGACAAAAAAAGAAGAAAAGACAAAAATGAGTATCAGAAAAGACTCAGAAACTTGCCCTTGAGCAGACATAGCTAAAGCAAATGGAATAAATGATAAGATAGAAGAGCTGAACACAAGATTTAAAAGAGCAACTCAAAAAGACAAAGTCAATTATTATAATGAAATGTGCAAAGACTTGGAGTTAGAAAATCAAAAAGGAAGAACACACTTTGCATTTCTCAAGCTGAAAAAAACTGAAGAAAAAATTTAAGGCTTGAGTTGCAATATTGAAAAATTCTATGGGCAAAATGTTGAATGATGGAGGAAACATCAAAAGAAGATGGAAGGAATATACAGAGTCACTGTACCAAAAAGAATTGATTGATGTTCATCCATTTCAGGAGGTGGCATACAATCGAGAATCAATGGAACTGAAGGAAGAAGTTGAAGTTGCATTGAAGGAAGTGGCAAAGAACAAAAGAACAAAACTCCAGGAATTGAAGGAATACCCACTGAGATGTTTCAATAAACGAATGTCGCATTGGAGGCACTCACTCTGTTATGCCAAGAGAACTGGAGGACAGATACCTGGCCAATTGACTGGAAGAGATCCATATTTGTACCAATTCAAAAGAAAAGTGATCCCACAGAATGTGGAAATTATTGATCAATATCATTAATATTGCATGCAAGTAACACCTTACTGAAGATAATTCAAAAATGGTTTCAGCAGTATATTGACAGAGAACTTCCAGACATGAAAGCTGGATTCAGCAGAGAATGTGGAATGAGGGATATCATTTCTGATGTCAGAAGGATCCTGGCTCAAAGCAAAGAATATTAGAAAGATGTTTACTTGTGTTTTATTGACTATGCAAAAAACATAATTTGTTATGATTGTGTGGATCATAACAAATTATGGATAAGATTGAGAAGAATGGGAATTCCAGAACACTTAATTGCACTCATGAGGAACCTGTACATAGACCATGAGGCTGTCATTCAAACAGAACAAGGGACACCACATGGTTTAAAATCAGGAAGGGAATGCATATTTATTCAATTAGTATGCAGAGCAAATAATCTGAGAAGCTGGATTATATGAAGAAGAATGTGGTATTAGGACTGGAGGAAGAATCATTGACAACCTATGATATGCTAATGACACAACTTTCCTTGTTGAAAATGAGGATGACTTGAAGCACTTACTGATGAAACTTAAAGACTACGGTCTGCAATATGGAGAAAACAAAAATCCTCACAACTGAACCTATAAGCAGCATCACGATAAATAGACATAAGATTGAAGTTGACAAAGACTTAATATTACTTGGTTCTACAATCAACACCAATAGAAGCAGTAGTTAGGACAAGAGGACATATGATTTTATTGTTGTTGTTATTTGCCATCAATTCATACCCTACTCATAGCGACCCTTCCTTGGATTTCCAAGGTGGTATCACTACGGAAGTAGATTGTGGGTTTGAACCTCCAGCCTTCTGATTAGCAGTCAAATGCTTCAGGTACTACATTACCAGAGCTCCAGCACTGGGAAAATTGGCTGCAAAAGACCTCTTTCAAGTGAAAGAATGTAGAAGTGTCTCTTTGAGGACGAAGGTGTGCCTGACACAAGCCATGGTATTTTCAATTGCCTCATATGCATGTGAGAGCTGCATGATGAACAAGGAAGATCAAAGAAGAGTTGATGCTTTTGAATTGTGGTGTTGGCAAAGAATGTTGAAAATACTAAGGACTGCTAAAATAACTAACAAATCTGTCATTGAGGAAGTGCAGCCAAATGCTCCTGCGGAGCGAGAACGGCCAGTTTTTATCTTAGTTACTTTGGTCATGTTGTAAGAAGGAACCATTCCATGGAGAAGGTTATTATGCTTGGTGAGGTGGAGGGTTGACAAAAGAGGAGAAGGTCCTGAATGAGATGGATTGACACAGTGACTGCAAAGATGGGCTCAAGTATAACAAGGATTGTGGAGTTTGTGTGGGACCAGGCAGTGTTTCATTCTGTTGTGCATAGGATTGCTATGAGCGGAGATGACTTTATGGCACCTAACAACAACAACAAGGACATTCTGTATTCTAATAACCTTAAAATGGATCTTGGCCAAAAGCAGAGCATAACAGAATTGTATTTACCTGGTTTTATCGACTATGTGGAGGCATTTGACTGTGTGCATCATAACAAGTTACAGATAATATTACAAAGAATGAGAACCTGTATATGCACAAGAGGCAGTCATCCAAATGGTTTCCACTTGAATGGTTTAAAATTGTTTTAATTTTAAAATAATTTCTAAAATGTATGGTTTACATTTGGAAAACAGAACGTGACAAAGTTGTCTTCTTTCATTTTACTTATTCAATCCGTATGTTGAGCAAATAATCTGAGAACTGGACTATATGAAGTAGAATATGACAATTAGATTGGAGGAGGATTCATTAACAAGCAAATCACAAAATGCTTGCAGAGAGTGAAGAAGGCTTGAAGATGAAGCACTTATTGATGCAGGTAAAAGACTACAGCCTTTACTATGCATTACAGCCAAATATAAGGAAAGCAAAAATCCTTACAACTGGACCAAAACACAGCACTATGATTTATCCACAAAACTTAAAATTGTCAATGATTTCATTTCAAACAGAATCTTTGCCCAAGAAAGCAGTAGTAAAGAAATCAAATGAGGTATTGCATTGGGCAAATATGCTGCAAAAGATTTCTTTAAGGTGGTAAAAAGCAAAGATGTCATTTTCATGACAAAGATGTTCCTGACCCAAGTCATGATATTTTCAATTGTCTCATATGCGTGTGAAACCTGGACAATGAAAATAGAAGGATGAGTAAGAATTGATGCATTCAAATGGTGATGTTGGCAAAGAATATGAAATATAATACAGGCTACCAGAAGAACAAACAAATCTGTCTTGGAGATAGTACAGCCCCGATGCTCCTTGGAAACAATGATGGTGAAACTTGGTGTCACTTGCTTCGGGCATGCTACAATAGGGACTAACCTCTAGAGAAAAACTTTACACAAAATAAAGGGTCATAGCAAAGAGGAAATCTCTCAATGTGATCAACTGACACAGTGTCTGCAACAACAGGTTCAAACCTAGTGAGGTGCATGACTGGGCCACATTCCTTTCTTTATACATGAATCATAGCTGTCTTGATAGCACCTAACAATAATAACCTCAACCTCCACTCCACCTTATCGCTTCACACTAATGACTACAATTTTCACTCATTCAGCAAAAAGTTATTATGTACATAATATACCCTCCTCCTGGCAAGTACTGGAGATAACAAAGATGAATAATACCTGCTCTCTTTTCTCAAGGAATTTTTGGCTTTAAAGAGGAAACAACCACCTTAAAAATTGCAGGATACCTTTAATTCATTCTTTTATTTAATATATTTATTTATTCAATAAATATTAACTAACACTGGTTAAGTGCTGAGTGCTTGACAAGAGATTATTAGCTCATTTTAATCTTGACAAAACCCATGAGCTAGGATGCATTATCATCTCTCTTTTATATTTGAAAAAAAAAAAAAAAAAAAACTGGTATTAAGAAGTTCAGTACATTGTCCTAAGTTCACAAAGCTTATAAATTCCAGTATAGCCTCCAAGTTCATTCAATCACTATGCATCATTGCAATAAGTGTAGTTTGCAATGTATCAAAATTAGCATCCTTCAAGTGATGTCTCTGCTCTTGTCCTGCACAAAGAAATGGCAAGTATGGAGTACAGAACAGGAACTCCCTAGGGAGCTCTGGTGGCATAGTGCCTGAGGCATTTGACTGCTAACCAGAAGGTTGGTGGTTCAAACTCACCAATCACTCCTCAGAAGAAAGATTGCACAACCTACTTCTGTAGAGTTACCACCTCGAAACTCAAGGAGGGGTCGCTATGAGTCGAAATCCACTTGACAGCAGTGGATTTTTGGTTTTTTGGTCTTAGCTAGCCACCAAAGAACACTGGGGGCACAGTGGTTAAAGCACTTGGGTGCTAACTGAAAGCTGGTAATTTGAACTGACTAGACACTCTTCAGGGGAAAGATGAAGTAGTCTTTCTGCTTCATGAAGATTTAAAGCCTTGGAAATGCTACAGAATAGTTCTAGACTGTCATACAAGGTTCCTGTGGTAGGGATCAACTCAAGCAGTTGGTTTGATTTGGTTTTAGCTACCCATTTGATGGTCATCTATGCCCTGCCAATAATATGTCAGAAAGACAAAAATGAGTTTGGGCATCACGAGAGCAGGGTTTTGGTAAGTGTCAGAATAATATGCAATACATTTAACTGGAGTTTTATGAGAACTCTGGTGGTATAGTCACTAAAGCATTCAGCTGCTAACCAAAAGGTTGGTGTTTTGAACTCACCAGCCACTCCATGGAAGAAAGATGAGACAATCTTTCCCGTGAAGATTTACATCCTTGGAAACCCAATAGTGCAGTTCTACTCTGTTCTAAAAGATCACTATGAGTTGGAATTAACTGTATACTTGTGAGTTTGTGTTGGTTTTGCTTTGGCACTTTAGTGAGTCTACCACCTTCTCTTGCAGGGCATTTGATTCAGGGCCAAGCCAGGACTGGTCCCAAGCATGTGAGTGTCCTTGAGTTTATGGGAGAAGGGAACAGGGAAACTAGGGAAGAGGATTCAGAAGAAAGGAATCCTGATGAAGGAGGTAACTTCAGGGGAGTTGATATTTTTGACCCCAATTAAAATGAATCTCATTTCTCTGTAACATGAGTTTCTGCTGTGGTCCACACCACTTGCATTTTAGCAGCAGTACTCAAAGTTAAAATTAAATTTGGAAGTTCTTATGAAATAATTTGGGCATAGGCCAAGGGAAGTCAGAAAGTGAATGAAAAATCTTTTTGAAAATGTTGATGGTGATAGAATATTTGGCATAGAAAATATGTCTGGCAGTACACTGATCTTTTGTAATCAGGACTCAAATATATAAGACATTCTTTGTTTTACAATGAATTATTTGTGTCTTTACTATTCGTGTTATCAGGAAATATATTTATCGAGAGAGAAGCATCTTTGTAACTCTACACTAGGCTTCATGGAAATACAAATGAATCAGAGCTAAGGAATATGGAGTGGAATAGCTGCAAAGAAGAGGTCTCTGACTCAGGGTTTGAAGAAGGAAGGATGTTTGGCTAAGTTATGGAGAACAAACTCTGAAGAAGAAAACACTGAGAAAATAATAAGTTAGTCAATAATAAATGCATGCTTGGAAGGAAGATTGGGCAATCCACTTCCACAGAGATACTTCTTTGGAAACCCACGGAGGGGTCGCTGTGAGTCAAATCAACTTGACAGCAGTGAGTTAAGTACATGCTGGAGTCTGGTTTGATTAGAGGAAGGATGAAGGTGGTTCTGAGCATTATTGCAAATTGTCAAGTTTGTAGTGCATAAAAATTAGTTTCTGTGGACTCAAATCTGACCTGTGGGACCCCATGTGTGTCAGAATATAACTGTGCTTCATAGGGTTTTTCAGTGGCTGATTTTTTGGAATTGGATTGCCAGGCCTTTCTTCCAAGGTGCCTCTGGGTAGAACTGCATCAACCTTTCTGTTAGCAGCAGAGTGCTCTAACAGTTTGTGCAGGTCAGGAATTTGCAGTGTATACTCGAAGATTCAGATGGAAGTTTGAAAGAATAGATCACATGACCTTGGACTTGGCTCAGCATAGTAGCAGTAAGACAGAAACCAAGTTTAGATACTTCTTACCAGTTTTCTTCTTATACTTCTTTCTTTCAGCTTAATGAAATTAAATAAATAATATGACAATTAGCATATCTAGGAAAAAAATGTTAGCCACTATTGTTATAATCCTCATTTTATTTTAGGTAAGCAAAGGATAGTGTATGAAGGTCTTTAAAAATGTAGAAGATGTTGTACTTGATATTATAAATTATACTAAATTCTTCAGCAGAATAAAGTGATAAATTCTCAACAAATTGATAAAAATCAATATAATAGTACATTGAAACTTAGCTGGAAAAATATTATATAGCATTTTCCTCTTTTGCTAGGGATATGAATTTTTATGAAGACTGACTCTTAATGAGAAGTTGGAAAAATTTGCCTCTTGATTTTGTAGACACTCTCAATTTTCAAAGTTTTGAATAATCTAAGTACTTAAACTGACTATTTTTCTTTTTGCTATTTGGATTTATTTAATAAGTTGTGAACATCTTCAAAGACACCAAGTAGGGAATTGGAAAGGAGGAAGGGCAGAAATTAGATTTTTCTACTTGTCTGTAGAAGTGTAACAGTGCTGAGTAGCTCAGGGTTTCTTTGTGGCTTTCATTGTTTCTTAAGTTTCTCTTTTCCCTGAATGTGCATTACAGGATGACTACTTCATGCTTTGGGGGAAGGGAAAATGAAGGCAATGACCACATGGTGGTCAATTGTGCAATTCCAGAACACAATAGCTTATTACATATTAAGCATTTTGTATTTATTAGCTTAATAGATCAAATTGCATATTATTCTGTGTAAAGCTGCAATGAAAACTATTGATGCATGTATCTCATTCCTTTCATAGGAACTGTGCTGATTATTAAATAATGGTTAATGACTTGCAACTCAGTTCACCACATTCATGGTGAATTGCAATATATTAATTTTTATATCAATACCAAGCAGTGAATGTTCAAACATTTAAGGCAGAACTATAATTTACATTATTTCCTTCATTATTTTGTTTTATTCCTCAATGTTAATTATTTCCCATTTCCAAAGTATGACAAAATATTTCAAATAATAAACTGATTTGA
>NW_006921738.1:485001-488942 GCF_000298275.1 Orycteropus afer afer | reverse complement strand
TTCTGTATTTTCATATTTTTTTTAATAAGAAAATGCAAAGACCTGTATCAATTTATCTTACCTTTCTCCACTTAGCAGTGTGCAATAGGGCATTTATACTCCTAGATGGCATCGGTACAGAATATGAGCATCCTTTGAAATCAGTTATTTCTGAGGCCTGTCAGATTCCAGTGAATCCAAAAGAAAAAAAGCTGGCTAGGTGGAAAGAAAGCAGTGAAGGATTATGGGAAATGTAGTAGGAAATAGTAACTCAGTAGCAAGGAAAAAGAATAGTAAGAGGGAGCAACGATCAAATTTGAAATATGCAGCTCCTAATACTTGAATGGCTTTGTCTATGTCATTACAGTGCTCATCTGTGAGAGTGAAACACGTAAAAGCACTGTCCTATTGTCAGCATGCTTCTAGACTCAATGCTTTGGGAAATGGATTTGAATATGCTTGCATTTCAGCCTGGATTATTGAAAGAGCCTGATACCTAGGAGGAAACCAAATTCATAAAGCATTCTTTCAGCAGTGTAAGTCCCTGCTCAGTGCACTTGGAAGGAAGTATCTCTGCAGAAGTGGATTGCCCCATCTTCCTTCCAAGCACTCAGTGCTCAGTGGGATCAAAACTCTGGAGGACTCTGTGACAGATGTACACAAGGGTGTTTTTCCTGTCTCAGAACAGATTTTTTCTCTTTTGTAAGTCCACATGTTAAAACTAGGATATGTCATATAAATATCTAGCTTTCTAACTTTTATAAAAAGTTGTTAAAACATTTCAATTTTGTCATAATAGATTGGAATTGATAGCAACACCCCCTTTGTCATATATTTTGGCATATATTCACCTCTGAGTCCTTGTGTGGTGTAAATGGTTAATACACTCAGCTGCTAACCTAAAGGTTAGTGGTTTGAGTCCACCCAGGGGCATCTCAGAAGAAAGGCCTGGAAATTTACTTCTGAAAAATTAGACACTGAAATCTTGTAGAGCACAGTTCTACTCTGACACACTTGGGGTTGCCATGAGTCTAAATGAACTTCACAGTAACTCCAAGGCAACTGATAACATTCACCTCAGTGTACACTTTATCTTTTTATCCCCCTGACACTGTGGCAAAATATTAATTGCTGTTTATAATCAAATTTGCAGTTTATTTATTCCTTTTCTGATATTACCTTTTTTTTTTAAAAAACATTTATTATATATTTCTTTCACCTATTTGGGAAATCACTAGGAAATGAATTTTCGATATCCTTGGAAGGAAGATGGGGCAATCTACTTCTGAAGTGATACTGCCTCGGAAACCCAAGGAGGGGTCACTATGAGTCGGGTCCGACTCGATGGCACATAACAACAACAACAACAACAATATGTGTTTTCCTTATTTAAAATCTACAATTAATTTTAAAATTTAACTACTGAGCCTCCTAGGCTGATTGTGTCCATTACTGCTCTGCAATGGGTACTGAGCTCCATGTCAGCTGGCTCTTCAAGTGACTGGTTTGTCTGTGGCCTCCATGAGCTGAGTACAGTGCCAGTAGAGGAGACAGACAAGGAGACAAATTTAGCCAAAATTCAGTGTTTGAAAGACTGAACCCCAAGTAGTATGGAGGACCATGATAAATTATTCGGGAAAGCGTTTCAAGAAAGGCTTTTGATGAGGGCAGTGATGCTTCAACACCCACATGGGTCCCCCAAGGCAGAGATTCAACACTGGCTCCAGGTAGAAGAAAAACAGAAACCCATAAAACGGCAAGGGAAAGGGTTTAGCTTCCAAAAACATATTCAGATTTTTGCACTTAAAAATATTTCTGAATATGTAAAAATATTAAATTAATACTAGTCAGCCTTCCATACATTCAATGTTCTCCAGTTGGTTCTTAGTCATTCATGTAGTATGAGTTTAATGCCTCCTACAGTGCAATATAATGTGGCAGTATGGTCAGGGCTAGTAAAGGGGATAAATTGGTGAAAAAAGCACAACCCCTGGTTTCAAAAAGCTCTGAGTCTAGGAAGAGAGGTCACACATAATCTTACTTCTGTATAGTGATAAGGGCTATAAAGAAGAGTTTTCATGAAATATATCTGTTATAAAAATACACAGGAGAACCACATCAATTCCCTTATATGGTAGATCTGGGAAGCTTTAACAGGAGAGGTAAAACCTAGATTATACTCTGAGGAACTTTATGAAGATTTGTAGGTATGTATTTGATGCCTATAGAAAGAAAAATAATGTTCACAGTTCCATTTGATACTCCTTCTTGAAACCATCCCTTGCCTTGTTATGGAAGCCACCAAAAAACCTGGAAGCCCCCTTCTGACTTCGCTTTTTTACCTTTAGGATAGAACTGCTGGAAGTTCAGCATGTCAGCTACCTTCCCTCTTCTTCTGGGAACCCTCAGAGTTCAAGAAGGCTCAAAGGTCCTCAACAATTTCTAGTTCAGCTAGTATAAGGGTAAAATGCTGTGTTGGCCAGTGCAGAACAATTTACAAGAGTAATTGTTTTGTGAGTTCTAAACAGCTATCTTACATAATCTATGTTTTGGCATGTGTATCTTGTTTAGAGAATACAGAAATAGACAATGATGGAACACTTAGGGTCACTTGAAATTCAACAATACTAACATTGATAAATCTTTTCCTAAAAGTGCTACATTAATGAAATTAGATACTTTACTGTAGAATGAAATAGCATGTTTTTCCTTACATTCTAGCTTTCTTTGTTAATTAAAGAATGATTATTTATCTTTAATGATTTGAAATGTACAAGATGGAATAAATGCATCTTTTTTTTTGGGTTTGAACAGTCTATTTATAAAACATGGAAGAGCTAGGATTTATAAAGTTAATTAACAGAAGATGAATGGCTAAAATTAGGATCAGTAATAGGACTGACAAACTATAATATAAATCCTGGGAAATAGATTTGTGGCCTACTTGACTTGAAACAAACTTTTATTTTATTAAAATTTAGCTTTGGTTATTATATTTGATCAAATATTAAATTCATAATTTGAAAATGAGAAATATAATTTTATATATATTCTAAGATAAGTTGTTGTTGTCATTGTTATATACCATTGAGTCAGATCTGACTCAGAGTGACCCCTCCTTGGGTTTCCAAAGCAGTATCACTACAGAAGTAGATTGCCCAACCTTCCTTCTGAGGAGTGGCTGGTGGGTTTGTAGGATTAAGAAATGCTTCCCAAGTCCGTAGAGATAAATATGAAGTAAAAGACAGATAGATACACACACACACACACACACACGTACAGTCTTTTGTCTCTCAGGAAGAAAACAAAAAACAAAACTCAGAAGAACTGTTTAAACATCATCTTAAAATCAAACCACATAAGGGAGGAGCCAAGATGATGTACTAGGCAGATACTCTATCTAGACTCTCCACAAAAAAGATTCAAGAAACCAAATGAAATGAACATGGACACCAGTCCTGGAAACCATACTTTAAATGAAAAGAGAAAGAAGTAGATCAAACACTGATGAGAGGAAAAGAATGAATGAAAACACCAAACAAGGAGCAATACACTGTCAACTGGTACAGTGTAGCCAGTTTGAATTATGGCAGTCAGGGTTTCGATCAGAGCAAGAGCCAGATAACCAGGTCTAATGGCCCAAGATTGCACTAGCAACCACATTTATGATCAGCAACTAGAAAGTCAGAACCCCAGAAAACCTACTCACCAGGCAAGTGCCACCACCTGCTCACATAGTACTGGATTGACAATAGATAGTGGCCAACACCTGCCTTGTCTGCCCTCAACTGCTCTGAATGAGCAATCAGAGACTGGTGCCCATATTCCCAACTACTACCAAATTTACTCAGAGGCAAGGGATGAGCACCCAGCTCTGTCAAGCTAGCAACCAGAGCAACACACCCACACTGTTGCCCAGATATAATGAAGCAAACAAGAAGTAAGGGTGAAGTAAATGTATA
>NW_006921738.1:466338-467440 GCF_000298275.1 Orycteropus afer afer | reverse complement strand
AGGAAAATTGGAAGTTGTTAAGAATAACCTAGGATGCAAAAATATTGACATCCTAGCCATTAGTGTTGTGAAAGATTTCATATTACTTGGTTCCACAATTAAAACCAAGGGAACCAGCAGTCAAGAAATCAGATGATGTATTGCACTGGGCAAATCTGTTGCAGAAGTTCTTTTTCGAGTGCTGAAGAGTGAAGATGTCTCTTTGAAGACTAAGATCCACCTAACCCAAGCCATGGTGTTTTCAATCACCTCCTATGCATGTGAAAGCTGGACAATGAACAAGGAAGACCAAAAAAGAGTTGATGGTTTTGAGTTGTGGTGTTGGCAAAGAATACTCAAAGTACCACGGACTGCCTGAAGAACTAACAAATCTTGGAGGAGGTAGAACCAGAATGCTTGTTGGAAGTGAAAATGGTCAGACTTCATCTCACCTACTTTGGTTATGTTGTCAAAAGGGACCCTGGAAAAGGATATCAAGCTTGGTAAATTGGAGGGCAGCAAAAAAGGGGAAAGTTTCAATGAGACAGACTGACACAGTGGCTGGATTAATGGGCTCAGATACAGCAAAGATTGTGAGGCTGGCACAGGACCAGGCAGTGTTTATTTCTGTTATACATATGTTTGCTATGAGTCAGAGTCAACTTGATGACACCTAACAACAACAAAAGGCATTAGTGAGATAAAATGTAGTGTAAGATAAAATATACTGGTACTGGCTGTTTTGATCAGATAGTCATATGGTCTACTATGCCAGGGATGACAAATTAAAGAGGAATGGCATCACATTCATTGTCAAAAAAGACATTTCAAGATCTATACTGAAATACAATGCTGTCCATGATAGGATGATAGGATTATAACCATATGCACACAAGGAAGACTAATTATTATTACTATTACTCAAATTTACACACCAACAACTAAAGGCAAAGATAAGGAAATTGAAAATTTTTACCAACTTCTACAGTGTGAAGTTGACCAAACATGCAATCATGATGTATTGATTATCACTGGTGATTGGAATGCAAAAGTTGGAAACAAAGAAGAATCACTAGTAGTTGGAAAATATGTCCTCGGTGACAGAAATATCCCTGGAGATCAC
>NW_006921738.1:442327-465563 GCF_000298275.1 Orycteropus afer afer | reverse complement strand
CATTCACCATTTCCGGAAGTAGCATATAATCAAGAATCAATGGTGCTGAAGAGGTCCAAGTGGAAATGAAAGGAATGGCAAAAAAAAAACAGTGTTTCAGAAGTTGCTGGAATACACAATGAATGTTTCAACAAAGGGATACAGTACTGGAGGCACTTGCTCATTCATGCCAGGAAATTTGGAACATAGATCCCCGGCCAACCAACTTGAAGAGATTCATATTTGTGCCCATTGTAAAGAGAGGTGATCAAACAGAATGCAGAAATTATCAAATACTATCATTAATATCACAGGCAAGTAAAATTTTTATGAAGATACTTCAAAAATGGTTCCATGAGTATACTGACAGGGAATTGCCATAAATTCAAAATGGATACAAATGTAAGATGGATCTTGGCTAAAAGCAAAGAATACCACAAATAGGTTTACCTGTGTTTCATTGACTACGCAAATGTACTTGACTGTGTGGATCATAACAAATTATGGATAACATTACAAAGAATGGGAATTCCAGAACATTTATTTGTTTTCATAAGGAACTGGTACATAGACCATGAGGTAGTTGTTTGAACATAATTGGGAATACTACATGATTTAAAATCAGGAAAGATGTGCACCAGGGTTGTAACATTTCATGATTCTTATTCAATCAGTATGCTGGCCAAATAATCCGAGAAACTGACTATATGAAGAAGAATATGGAATCAGGATTGGATGAAGACTCATTAGCAATCTGTGAAATGCAGATAACACAAAATTACTGAGTGTGAAGATGACTTGAACCATTTACTGATGAAGATCAAAGACTATAGTCTTCTCTTTGGATTGCATCTCATCAAAAAGAAAACAAATTTCCTCACTAGTGGACAATAAGAAATATTACAATAAGCGGAGAAAAGATTGAAGTTGTCAGGGATTTCATTTTACCTGGATCCGCAATCAACACACATGGAAGCAAGCAGTAGTCAAGAAATCAGATGTCCTACTGCACTGGGCAAATCTGCTGCAAAAGACCTCTTTAACATGTTAAGGAGCAGATGTCACTTTGAAAACTGTTGTTGTTGTTGTTATGTCCTGTCGAGTTGGACCCAACTCATAGTGACCCCTCCTTGGGTTTCCGAGGCAGTACCACTATGGAAATAGATTGGCCAACCTTCCTTCCGAGGAATGGCTGGTGGGTTTGAACCGTCAGCCTTATGGTTAGCAGTCAAGTGCCTTAGGTACTACACTACCAGAGCTCTTAAGGTGAACCTAACACAAACCTTGATATTTTCAATTGCCTCATATGGATGTGAAAGCTGGACAATGAATCAAAAAGAAGAGTTGATGCTTTTGAATTGTGAAGAATACTGAAAATGCAGTTGACTACGAGAAGAATCAACAAATCTGTCCTGGAAAAATTTGCAGCTGGAATGGTCCTTAACAGTGTGAATGGCCAGACTTCATCTCACCTATTTTGTTGATGTTGTCTGAAGAGACTGGTACCTGAAGGCTATCATGTTTAGTAAAGTAGAGCATCAGCAAAAAAGGGGAAGACCTGTAAGGAGATGGATTGACACAGTTGCTGCTACGATGGACTCAAGTGTAGCAAGAATTGTGAGGATGGCATTGGAGCTGGCAGTGTTTTGTTCCATTGTACATAGGGTCTCTGTGAGACAAAGCCTACTCAGTGGAGCTTAACAACAACAACTTCTAACCAAGAAGCCCTGTTGGCATGGTGGTTAAGTGCTGCACTGCTAACCAAAATGCTGGTGTTTCAAACCCACTGGTGGCTCCTGAGATTAAAAAAAAAAAAAAAAAAAGGAGCAGTCTGCTCTTATAAAGGTTTACAGCCTTGGAAATCCTCTGGAACAGTTCTCCTCTGTCCTACAGAATCACTATGAGTCAGAATCAAATTGTCAGCAAAAATTTTATCTCTAAACAGTATTAAAAAAGAAAGAAAGAAAAAGAAATCCTGGCATTAAGCTATGCATCTGTGTTTCCTGTTTCCATAATTTACCTTAATTCAATAGCACTAATTAATGAAAATTGATGTACTCTTTGTGAATCACAAGTACAACTAATGTACTTGGTACTGAATCAGAACTTGAAAGTTATCAATCAAAATATTGGAAGAAGGATCCTTGGCTCTACTATTTTGAAATCAGACCAAAACTTAATGGAGTAAGGTTGAGTGGACAGCACTTTACTCCTTAATTCTTTTTGGATTTAATTGTAAAATAGAGTTCCCAATTGTTCCCAATGATTTTATGATTCACTGAAGAACATAAAATCCAGATAGACTGTGATGTTCTTCTGCTGCTCCAATTGAATTTCTTTGGATTATTTTGTACTATTATCATGGGTATATTTTGATCTCACTGTGTGGTAGAAATGCTTATATTTTAAGTGCCTGTTGTTAGGATATGGAAAGTCTTCTTTGTAGGACATTATTGGTTTTTTGAATGAGGCCAGAGTGGTTACTGGGGTTGAATGAAGAAGAAAGAAACTAGCAGGAACCTACTATATAAAAAGAGATTGTCTTGATTTATGGGGCCAACTCGACAAAGCTTAGATTGATTTCTCTAGTCTTTTAACATAATACCCAGGTATCATGTGAAGCTCAGGTGGGGCCAGTTATCCAGTCATATGAACAGGATATAAAAATGGGAATATAATAAGGCAATAATAATTATCTTGTTATCAGCCATACAAAATAAAACTTGAGCCAGCGGACCATGCAAAGTTTTTAAGAATTCCCATGGAAGAGAATGGCAAGACAGAGGTAACATACCATGAGCACAGGTAATGGAAGTGGAGCTGAAGATAACTTTTTGCTTGGGTGTAGTTTACTCACCCAAGAATGTTTTAGAAATCACTGCCATGTGCCAAGCTTTCTGTTAGAACTAGGAACGTGAAGAGAGGAAACTGCAGCTCTTTGTCTCAAGGTTCTCAGTTTAATGAGTTATGTGGACACCAGCACAGGTCAGTATGTACAACGAAGTAAATCACTGAATGACATAGATACCAGAAATTACACACATTTTATGTTGTTAGGTGCTATAAAGTCACTTTCACTCATAGCAACTCTGTGCGACAGAATAGAACACTGTCCAGTACTGCACCAACCTCATACTCCCTGCTGTCCTGAACCCATTGTGGCAGCCACTGTGCCAATACATCTTGTTGAAGGTCTCTCTTTTTCACTGACCAACTACTTTACCAAATCTGATATTCTTCCCCAGAGACTGGTCCTTCCTAATATCATGTCCATAGTATGAGAGACCAAGTCTAAAAATTCTCAATTCTAAGGAAAATTCTGGCTATACTTCTTCCAAGACTTCTTCTGGCAGTCAATGGTATATTCAATATTCTTTGCAAACACCTAAGTTCAAAAGCATCTCCTGTGGTCTTCTTTATTCATTTTCCACTTCTCACATGCATATAAAGCTATGTAAAACATCATGGCTTGGGTTAGGCACATCTTAGTCTTTAAAGTGACATCTTTGCTCTTTAATGATTTAAAGAGATTTTTTGCAGGGATTTGTCCAGAGCAAAAATTATTTGATTTCTTGATTGCTGCTTCCACAGGTATTCATCATGGGTCCAAGTAAAATGAAATCCCTGCACCTTAAATTTTTTCTCATGTTATCATAATATTACTTATTGATCTAGTTGTGAGGATTTTGTTGTCTTTGTGTTGAGGTGTAACTCACACTGAAAGCTGTAGTTTTTCATCTGCATCAGTAAGTGCTTCAAGTTCTCTTCAATTTCAGCAAGCAAGTTTGTGTCATGTGAATATCACAGGTTGTTAACGAATCTTTCTCCAATCCTGATGCTGTGCTCCTCTGCAGCTTCTAAATGTCCAGCTTCTTGGATTACTTGAATAACTACAGTGAGAAGACACAACCCTGACACACACCTTTCTTGATTTTAAACTGTGCAGTTTGTATTTGTTCTATTCGAACGACTATCTCTTGGCCTATGTACAGGTTCTTCACGAGCACAATTAAATGTTCAGAAATTCCTATTCTTTTCAAGGTTATTCATAATTTGTTATAATGCCTTTGCAAAGTCAAAAAAAAAAAAAAAAAACCACAGGTAAACATCTTTCTGATTTCTTTGCTTTCAGTCAAGATCCATCTCATGTCAGCAATGATATCCCTCATTTCACATCCTCCTCTGAATCTGGCTTTAATATCAGGCAGTTCCTTATCTATGTATGCTGCAACCATTTTTGAATTATTTTTAGCAAAATTTTACTTGCATGTAATATTAATGGTTTGATAATTTTTGCATACTTTTGGATCCCCTTTCTTGGTATGGGCACAAATATGGATCTCTTACAATTGTTTGGTCAAGTAGCTATCTTCCAAATTTCTTGGCATAAATAAGTGAACACTTTCAGTATTGCATCCATTTGTTTAAACATCTCACTGGGTATTCCATTAATTCTCAGAGGCTTATTTTTCAACAATGACTTCAGTGCAGTTTGGACTTCTTCTTTGAATACCATCTTTTCTTGATCACATGCTACCTCCTTAAATGGTTAAACTGTGACCAATTCTTTTTGGTACAGTAACTCTGTGTATTCTTTCCATCTTAGTTTGATGCTTCTTGAATTGTTCAATATTTTACCCCCAGAATGGTTTAATATTACACCTTGAGGCTTGATTTTTTTCTTCACCATTGAACATTTTAAAGAGGACTTTTGCAGCACATTTACCCTATGCAATACTCATTTGATTTCTTTATTGCTGTTTCCATAGGTTTGATTTTGGATCCAAACTAAATAAAATCCTTGACAACTTCAATCTTTTCTCTGTTTATTATGATGTTGCAATATTAGTTAGGGTGAGCCTACTGCCTGGTTCTGGCCAGTGGAATATGTTTATAAGTATTATTTGTTACTTCTAGATCTGGTTCCTCAATACCTTCTCTTGAAAATATACCCAGTTATTCCCTCTACTTATTAGCACACATAAGACCTTGATGACTATTCTAAGACCTTAGGAATGGCAGAACACTTGATAGAGGGATCCTACATCCCTGTATGACTCTAAGAAGCAAAGTTTCTCTATTAAACTATACTAAAATATGACAAATGGCAATTAAATATCTATTGTATTTAATTAGGGGTTCGTTTCTTGTAACAGTAACTTAAACTGACTAATATAGCACTGATGAAATGTACCAGAAGGAACATATTTAGATGAGAGTGGATTGATTCAGTTTTGACATGGGAAATTTGCAGTGTCTGGGAAGTGGTTAAAAGAGAAGTTAAACCCTGAGTGTAAGTAAGTTCATTCCAGAGAGTGCCAAATTATGAAAACAGTGGACAAAAGATGAAACTTTAGAAACACCAAAAATTAGAAGTCAGAAATACAAAATAAACAAGGAGATGAGGCTGAAAAGTGAGAATCCAGTCAAGAGGCTTTGTCTTTTCATTATAAAATGTTAGAATTTGACCCTTCAGATGATACCCTGAATGGATTTAATCCATAAGATTTGTGTTTTAGTTACATCACTCTCCTAGATTGGGAGAAAATACAGTTGAGAATGAAAGACTGGAAAGAGTTAAGAGATTACTACAGTGATTCAGATGAAACAGTGATGGAAACCAAGTAGAGTTTCTAACTCAACATAAAGAAAATAGAATTCCTCACAACTGGACCAGTAAGGATCATCATAATTACACCTACGGAAGCAGCAGTTAGGAAATCAGACATCATATTGCACTGGGAAGGTCTGCTGCAAAAGACCTTTTTAAAGTTTTAAGGAGCAAAGATGTCTCTTTTAAGATTAAGGTGGCCCTGGCCCAAGCCACGGTATTTTCAATCACCTCATATGCATGTGAATGCTGGATAATGAATTAGGAAAATCAAAGAAGAATTGATGCCTTTGAATTGTGGTATTGGCAAAGGGTACTGAAAACACCTTGGATTGCCAAAAGAAGGAACAAATCTGTCATGGAACAAGTGCAGCCAGAAATGCTCCTTGGAAGTAAGAATGGCTAGACTTCACCTCATCTCCTTTGGTGATGTTGTCACAAGGGACAATTCCCTGAAGAAAGGCAACATGCTTAGTAAAGTAGAGGGTCAGTAAAGGAGAAGATCCTTGACGAGATGGATCGGCACAGTGGCTCCAATGATGGGCTTATGTATAGCAAGGTTGTGAAAATGGTACAGGACCAGGCAATGTTTTGTTCTGTTGCACACAGGGTCACTATGAGTCGATGGCACCTAACTACCACAATAGTTATGTAGTGCTGATATAAGAGATTAAAATAAGTGGATGCCTTTAACAAACAGAAATTAATTCTCTCATACTTTAGGGAGCTAGAAATCCAAATTCAGGGTGCCAGCTCTAGGGGAAGGCATGCTCTTTCTGTCAGCTCTGGGGGAAAGTCCTTGTCCCCTTTAAACATCTGTGGGTCCAATGTTCCTTGAAAATCTCCAGGTGTTTTGGCATGACCCTTTATCTGAGTCTCGAAGGTTCTCATCACAGGGACTCCAGGTCCAAAGAACACACTCTATTCCTGGGTCTTCTTTTTTGGTGGCAGTAGGTCCCTCTCTCTCTGCTGGCTTCTTTCTCCTTTCATCTCTTAAGGTAAAAGGTGGTGCAGGTTACACTCTTGGGAAACTCCCTTTACATTAAGTAAGTTCTATGATCTGAGTAAGGGTATTATAAATCATTCTAATCTTACAACTAATTGGTTGATCACATTCTATCACATCAAGGTAGAAGATGCAATCATTATATAATTGTCCAATTACATTACTACATATCTGTGAAGCCACCAAGAATCATGGTCTCACCAAATTGACATATGTTTTTGGGAAGACATGATTCAATCAGGACAGTCAAAATAGAAAAGATGTAATTATGCTTATACATTAAGGGGAAAGACTCATGGAAGTGAGAGAAAAGAAGCTTGAAAATTCTGTAGGAAGAAGGGATAGTTGAGACAGCAAAATCACAGGAGTAGAAGACAGGGTGAAATAAAGCCCATATTAAGAGAATTAACTTGAATAGTACATGAGGACTACATGACATAGCTGTTGTCAGATGGATCTTGGCTCAAGGCAAAGAATACCAGAAAGAGGTTTACTTGTGTTTTATTGACTAATCAAAAGCATTTGATTGTGTGGATCATGAGAAACTATGGATAACATTGAGAAGAATGGGAATTCCCAAGCACTTGATTGTACTCATGAGGAATCTGTACCTTGACCAGGAGGCTGTCATTTGAACAGAATAAGGGGACACTACATGGTTTAAAATCAAGAAGGGAGTGCGTCAGGGTTGTATTTTTTCTCCACACTTATTCAATCTATATGCTGAGCAAATAATCTGAGAAGCTGGACTATATGAAGAAAAATGTGGTATCAGGATTGGAGGAAGAATCATTAACAACCTGAGATATGCAGACGATACAACTTTGCTTGCTGAAAGTGAGGATGACTTAAGGAACCTACTGATGAAGGTTGAAGAATACAGTCTGCGGTATGGATTACATCTCAACATAAAGAAAATAAAAATCCTCACAACTGGACCAATGAGCAGTATCACAATAAATGGAGAGAAGATTGAGGTTGTCAAGGAATTCACATTGCTTGGTTCTACAATCGATGCCAACGGAAGCAGCAGTCAGGACATTAGATGACGTGTAGCATTGGGAAAGCCAACTGCGAAGGAACTGTATCAAGTGCTGAGAAGCAAGGATATCTCCTTGAGGACTAAGGTGCGCCTGACACAAGCCATGATATTTCCAATCGCCTGGTATGCATGTGAGAGCTGGACAATGAATAAGGAAGACCGAAGAAGAGTTGATGCTTTTGAGTTGTGGTGCTGGCAAAGAATGCTGAAAGTACCATGGACTGCTAAAAGAACTAGCAGATCTGTCCTGGAGGAAGTGCAGCCAGAATGCTCCTTGGAAGCAAGAATGGCCAGACTTCGTCTCACCTATTTTGGTCATGTTGTCAGAAGGGACCATTCCCTGGAGAAGGATGTCATGCTTGGTAGGGTGGAGGGTCGACGAAAGAGGGGGAGGCCTTCAAGGAGATGGATTGATATGGTGGCTGCGATGATGGGCTCAAGTATAGCAGGGATTGTGGGGCTGGCGCGGGATCGGGCAGTGTTTCGTTCTGCTGTGCATGGGGTTGCTATGAGTCGGAAACGACTCAATGGCACTTGACAACAACAGTACATAAGGAATTACTTACTAAAGAATAGAAGAAAAGAAGTGAAGATATACATTATTAATGTCTGTAGGTGTGGACAGCAGAAAGGTGAGATGTTTTATATGTGGTTTCCATCATCTTCACCAGAAAGATGAACAATGATGTGGAATAAGATGTTAGAAGTTTTATATATAGGATATTAAGGAGGACAATGTGAACTTTGTAATGAAGAATAACCGAAATGCTTTGTAGCTGGAACTGAATTACATTTCTTTTTACTCAAGAAAATTCCTTTGAAATCAGACATAATAACAAGCATAAATTTTCCAAACTAAAGTAATGATTAATTCAAGTATCAGATTTCAGTTTCCAAAACCAATTGTAGTATTCTTCAGTGATTTTGAAGTTTAAATACAATAATATTTTGTAATGAACACTGCCATTACTAAACGACTTTTTCTATTGACTATGTATAAAATACTTATCATTGAATTGAACAACATAAATTTAAAAAAAACATGAAATATATAGTCACTTACATGGAGTCCTTTCCTATGTCCATTTTTTAAGGATATCTGGGAACACAGGTATACAGGTGTGTATTACATTAGTAACTCAACCTCTCAATTCTCATTTTCACACATCATCTTATCACATATATTGGACAAAAAGTAATTCCTGCTGAAACAGAAAAAGAAAAGCTATCAGCTCTTTCTTGAGGGAGGAATTTTCTGAAATGAGATGGTCTATAAAATAAGCCTCACATGGTGGATTACAAAATCAATATTTTTTGGAAATGTCAGACCTCACTTCTTCTGGGAAACTTTCCCTGAACCATCCAAGTTAAGGTTGATGTTTCTTCTTTAGTACTCCCTTATCAAACTAAACATACATTTGACATAGTACTTTCCCCTCTGTGCAATAAAGTCAGGTTCATTTATCTGCCACCCATGAGAAATTCTTAGTTCCTTGAGGATAGGAATGATGCTTTATTTATTTCTATTTTTGGAAACTTGAAGACTGCTTAGTACAATACAGTCAATCACTAAGTGTTAATTGAATTAAATATGAAAAATACAGTGAAAAAAAAGAAATGTTCCCATTTTCAGAAAAATATAGATTTCTTTGGTTTAATGCCAGACCAAGCAGGTAAACCTACAGTTTATTTTTTCAAAACAAATCTAAAACAAAACCAAAATGAAAAAAAAAAAAAAAAAAAAAAAACTATCTTTGGCAACATGCATATGAATAAGAATATGTATCTCATTTATACATGCAACAGCTACTGTTATATCTTTTCTTATTAGTTTAGAAATGTTGAAAAAGGAGGAAGAGGGATGTCAAGAATTAAATATTCTGCTACCACATTCTGCTGCATCTCACAATACAATTGACAGAACACTACTATCTGGCCTGATATTTTACAGCTCGGGAAGAAAAACGTCAATTCACACTTAATGTCTCTGAATCACAGCAGAGCTATAAATAGCTAAGAATATAGTGCCCTTATATGGGCTTTCTGGATTTGCTAAGCAAAGAAGAAAGAGGAAAAAGCTTTTGGCAGGTTCTTAAGGATTGTTGCTAGCTGTATTTGAATAGGCTCTAACTCATGTCAGTATCATATACAACAGACTGAAACACTGGCAGGCTCTGCACATAGCCCATGATGGGTTAGACAGTGAACTGTTGTGATCCACAGGGTTTTCACAGAGTTATTTTCAAAATTAGATTGCCAGGTCTTTTTTCCTACAATGTCTTAGTCTGGAAGTTCTGCTGAAAAGTATTCAGCATCATGGCAACACTCCAACCTTGGAGGACAAATGAGTGGTAGGTGGGCTTGACATTCACTGGCTGGTAATTGAACCCAGTCTCCCTCCCACATGGAAGGAAAGTAAACTACCAATGAACTGTCAATGTGCCCACTCTGAGTTTAAATTATGAGTCTTAATTCGGAGGCTCATTTAAGTTTTGTGAAAAATGATGGAAAAGGCATTGAATACTCATTTTATAGCAAAACAATTAGACCTAGACATGAAATTAGTCACATCATAAAATCTATTGTTTTGTAGTATTAAGGAAAATACTACACTACATTATTATATACTGTACTAATTATTATTATTGAACACACATTAATTATTAAAATTAATTAATACTGAATGGTTTGTTATAGGAGCAAATATTCAGAGGATATATACAAGCTTAAAAATTGAAAAATTTCCAAATATGTTAATTACAGTCCAATTTCAAAATGATTGGTAATTTTAAATATGACTCAAAATATTGGTTGTTGTTCTTGTTAGGTGCTGTCTAGTCAGTTCTGACACATAGTGACCCTATGTACAATGGAAAGAAACTCTGCAAGTTCCTGTGCCCTCTTCACAGTCCTTGCCATGTATAACCCACATTTATTGAGGCTAGACACCGTAACTCAGTATAACAAGCCAAAATCAAGGTGACAACTGTACTCCAATGCATCCAGATGCTTACAGGAGAATCCGTTACTTGCTTCTCCACCTTCTACTGAGGGCTTTTAGCTGCATCACTCAGTTTCAAAGGCAGCATATTCAAATCTCTCTCTGTTTTGTCTTCACATGGCCTTCTCCTCTGTGTGTTAGATCACTCTCTCTTTCTCTTACATAAAAACACTCGTGCTTGCATTTAGGACTCTCTTGGATAATGCAAAATAATCTTCCCCTTCTTAAAATCCTTAATTTACTCATATCTGCAAAGATTATTTTTCCTTATAAAGTAACAATATAGTTCCAGGGATTATGCTTTTATGTCTTTTGAGGAGGGAGAGACCTTTTTCTTCATATTATCTATATAGATGATAGGAAAAGTGATGATAACCATTTAATTAAAATATTCCAATATATCCTTCAAAAAATTAAAAATAAGAATAAAAAATAAACCAAGATCCACAAGCATTGCATGGTTACAAGAGAACACACAAACTTCATATTACCACAAGCAGAAAATGTAAACACCAAGTCCCAGTTAACTATCTCTCACTCTTCCACTGCAAGGTTTCATGGAGAACCAGAGCTGTGCAGGACTAACAGCACAAAAGAGAAAAACAGGGCACACATCTATGATTGATCTAAAATAGCTACCAAAAAATGACAGTGTAACTAAAGTATGTATATATTGATAAAGGGTCATAGGATATTAGAGCACTTATATTGAAAAGAAATTAAAAAGTGTGTTTTATTTCATATGGTAGTCATTGAAAGGTTTTGGTTTTTAGAGAGCTAAAGGTACAAAGATATTGTTTTTAGAGACTGAATGGTATATGAAAAAAGAAGTAAAAAGGTAAATTGTTGAGTTATGTAACTTCTGGGCAGTGAATTGCTTAATATGACCCTTTTAGTCATCACCCTCCATTTTGTGATGTATTATAAATCCTAGTCTCTGTGTTTTTAAGGAGCCCTGGTGACATAGTGCCTAAGACATTTGACTGCTAACTAGAAGGCTGGCAGTTCAAACCCACCAGCCACTCCTCAGAAGGAAGACTAGGCAATCTACTTCTGTAGAGACATCACCTTGGAAATCCAAGGAGGGGTCGCAATGAGTCAGAAACAACTCCACAGCAGTGAGGTTCTTTTTCTTTGATGCTTTTTTAGAGTGAGATATATTTTGAGTCCAGCTTTGCTGGAGGTTATGACTCAAGTCACCATTCTTAGCTTCTTTGAAGGAATACATGTGAATGTTCTGGGAATGTTCTCTCTCTTGCTCCAGTCCTGCATTTGGTTCAACCTTATTTTACCCCTGGACTTGAGACAGCAGGCATTCATCTGACCCACCAATATGGGTTTGTCAGCCCCTGAACCCATGTGAGTGGAAAGAATCTGCCAGTTCTACCCACAGAATTGGGACTTACAAACCTACCAGCCTGCCAGCCTCCACCACCACCATGTGAGTGGTTTGCTTGGGAGTTTGTGAGTTTTGTGAGATGTTAAAGTGAAATACAGAACTCTAAGACAGAAGGAAGAGTACTGCAGGGAGGAGGAAGAGTTGATGTCAGAGATGATGGAGTGGCACAGTAGTTCAGAAAAGTTGAACATCTGAGGCATCTTTAACATCCATCTCTTAGGGACCAGCCTTGTGCTGATCCTTCCAAAATAAATTATTCAAGCAGTAACACAAGAGAAAATAAAAGACACACAAACCATTTCCACAATAAGAACAAAACCACTTATTTAGGAAACTGTACTTTGGTACACTGACAAAAAATAATGTCCTTGGATTAGAAAAGTTGTAGTTCACATTAAATTTTTAAATGAATAGTCAAACGATTATTGTGTTTAAAGTTAGGGAAAAAATAAGCCAAAAAAAAAAAGGGGGGGGTAGGGGGAAGAAAAATAGCCCTATAAGATTCTCAACCAAACCACCATGAAGCAAGCAAAAAAAAAGAAAAGAAAAACTATTTTGAATCAGTTTGAATCAGATATTTGTAAATTAAAGCAAAACAAAATATTTTTTAGCAAACCAACAAAGATAGACAGAAAAAGAAAGATGATCAAACACAGAAAAACAAATGGAAGAAAAAGAGATGCCCAAGGGAGAACAAAGTAAAATGACAATTGAATGAGAAATACGAAAGAGAGGCAGAAAATTTTCAAAAATATTAATATAAGGAATGTAAGAAAAATATTTATTGTGGCAGTGGTTGAGAGATAAGGAAGAAACAACATACATATAATTGGAATTCCCAGAATTACAAAACAAACAACACAGACACACAAAGAACAACAGAACAAATGAATAGTTAAATTGTAATAAAAGAAAACCTTTTAAAAGAAAATGAATATGTTTAATGAATGTAGACACAATAGATCCTTAGCAAAGTATTTCTAAACCAAACCAGCAATATTTAGTGAATACAATGCAACATGATCAAGTAATTTTCCACTGATAGAAAGTTTGTTGATCAGTGAATGGTAATGTAATTTATAATATTATAAAAATAAAGGATAAAGAACAAATACATTATTATGTAGATATATGTAGAAAAAAATTGAGAAAAATCAATAACCATTTATGAAAAATACTCTCAATAAAACAGGACTAGTAGAGGAATTCCTCAAACTAATAAAAGATTTCTACAGAAACATCCAGCAAATAATTCATAATTATTAAAGATCGAATTGTTTTTCCTTAAGATTTGGAATGAGACAAAAATACTTGCTTTTAGCATTCTATTTCCACATCATAATGAAGTGTTACACATTTGCAACAAGGCAAGAAGGATAAAAGTAAATATGTACCTATTCAAAAATATTATAAATTTTAACCTAGATATCCCAAGGTGTATACAATATAACTACTATAGCTAATAAATGAATTAATAAATAAATAGCAAGATCATGTTGTTGTTGTTGCTGTTATGTGCCATCAAGTCAGACCCGACTCATAGTGACCTCTCCTTGGGTTCCCAAGGCAGTATCACTACGGAAGTAGATTGCCCAACCTTCCTTCCAAGGAGTGGCTTGTGGGTTTGAACCACCAACTTCTGGTTAGCAGTCAAGTGCCTTAGGTACTACACTACCAGAGCTCCCCACAAGATCACAGGAGATAAAATTAATATACAGAAGTTTGCATTATTATATACTTATAGTCACTCCGTGGAGGGAAGGTTGGGCAATCTCCTTCCATACTGATATCGCCTCAGAAACCCAAGGAAGGGTCACTATGAGTTGGATCTGACTCCATGGCAGTGTGTATAGCAGACATATGAAAAATAAAACTAAGACACTTACTTGTAATAAAATCAAAGATTTCAAAAATCACAGGCCTGAGTCCTCTGCACTATGGACTACAAAAGACTGATGAATGATATTAAAACTCACTGCTGTTGAGCCAGTTCCGACTCATAGAGACCCCTCCTTGGGTTTCTGAGGTGGTATCTCTACGAAAGTAGATTGCCCAGTCTTCCTTCCAAGGAGTGGCTGGTGGATTTGAACCACCAGTCTTCTGGTTAGCAGTCAAGTGCCTTAGACACTAAATGATGACTCAATATTGTTAAATTGTCCATTTTTCATAAAATGACCTATAGTTTCAACATAATTTATGTCAAAATTCTATAATATTTCCCTCTCTATGGATATTGATAAGTGGATGCTTGGATTAAAAGAGAAATATAATGGACCAGGAATATACAAAGAGAGTTTTTAAGAAAAAAAAAAAGGGAAGACTTACCCTGATTTCAAGAGTCACTATGAAAACAGAGACAAGATGTTATGCCAACACATTCCACCCAATCCCTCTGCAATGAGCTCAAGCTCACTCCACTGAGTCGTCTGTGACTCACAGGGACCTCTCCTTGGATCTCTGAGGTGGTATCACTATAGAAGTTGATTGCCCAATCTTCCTTCAGAGGAGCAGCTGGTGGGTTTGAACCACCAAGCTTTCTGGTTAGCAGTCAGATACCTTTGACAGAAACCCAGAAAAACTGAAAAATGAAACAGATACAAATAATGATCCTGTGATTCTGAGCATCAAATGAGAGGATAAAGAATTAGATTGAGCTTTGATTGGAAACGGAGACAGAGAGAGATCAGTGATTGGGAAAAAAAAGGAAGCCAGGACAAGTTGAAGCATTGCCTTTTTAAGCATAGAGGCATCAGATGGGGATGAGGAGAAAAGAACTTCATGAAATCTGCATGGCAATAAACGCACTGTGTAGACAGATCAGGAGGAATTTAAGGTGAGTAGAAGACATGCAGGATATGGGAGAGGAACATGCAGGGAATGAGTCAGACTTATGTGGCATGGGCAGCTGTGGAGCAAGGAGGTAGTCAGAGAAAGTAAATTCAATAGTTCACTGCTAGTAGACACCAGTCATTTGAAGTGAGGGCCTCCATAAGGGAATAGTCTCAGTTGGGATGACTGGAGAAGCTAGACACAGGGTGGTCTCTCACTTGATTGAATCTGGGCAAAAGCTGGATAAATGGCTGCATGAGTCCTGAAGGATACCAGACTCACACCAGTGAGTGTGACTGGAGAACTTCACTCTCTGCTCTAACAAGCTCACATCTTCCTGGAACCTAAGGGTTAATACTATCTCCACCCAATAACCCAGTGGCTAGAAAAGCCCTACCCTCATCCACCTGGATCCCTCTCCACCTCCACAACAGCCCATCTACCTCCAACAACTCACCTCTAGCAGACAGAGCCAAGGGCTGAAGCTTGCCCACCTAGTGCCTGAGGAACTGACAGATATTTTTCACACAACCAAGAGGCACATATCTGCACCTCCTCTCTCACAGTCACCTACTCACACCAGCCACTCTCAACTCTGGAAGGGGAAAGGACTGTGCTGGGGCAATTGGAGAAGTTAGTGCCAGAGTTACCTTTCTCTCAAGTCTGGGCAGGAGCTGGATAAACAGCTGCAAGTATCCAGAAGTGTGTCACACCCATGCTAGTGAATCAATCCTGGAGAGCTACATTCTCTGCTCCAACAAACGCAGCTTCCCTGCAAATAGGGGTGAAACTTTTCTTTGCCTCCAGCAAGCTGGTGGTTAGAAAACTCCTACCTAGATCCCCTAGCCACCTCATCTGCAGCTTAGACACCATCACCAACCCACTCCAAACGGACAGCCCTAGGGGCTATGGCTCTTCCTCTCTGCATTTGTGTCACTAGCCAATATTTCCACACTGAAAATGAGAGGCACACACTAGCAGCCTCCTCTCTCTGAGGTGCCCACTCATGCCAGGCACCATTCACCACCACAGTAACTCATCCCAGTGGATGAGTGGTTTGCACCACAATCACCTGCTCCAAGGCCTACTGACCTACCATAACTACAAAATCCCTCCTCCATAGCATCCTTATTCCCCCCTTATTTTTCTCACTTCTCTCCTTTTATTTTTCTAAATTTGTCTTCCTTTTTATCCGTTAGTTTCTCCATCTTCCTCTTCTTTTGTTTTTATCTTTCTTTTCTTTCACCTTCCTTTCCTTTTGTCTTCTTTTTTCTTTATTGTTTATCTTTTACTTTTTCTCTACCTTTTTTTCCCCGTTTTCTTCTCCTTGGATTTTTTTCTCTTTCCTGCTCCATTCGACAGGAGAAAAACATTAACTTTCCACTGGTCATCCATATTTACTGCACTGACCACTTCATTCAATGGACAAGAATTACTATCAGCTTCTGAACTACTGGATCCACAACAAATGGTGGAAAGCAACTGCTCATAACACCCTCAGCTCCTCTTCATTACAAACAGACCTGTGTCCATATTCCCACCAGTTATTATACCAACAGGGAGACAGCTGGGGAGTGCCCCAAAGCTGCCAAGCTAACAATCAAAGAAAAACACTTGTCTCACCTGTCTGGACATACTAAAACAAAATATAACAAAAACTAGGGTGAAACAAAGTAACACATAATCAACCAAGAAAAACAACTTAAAAATATTTCAGAGACAACAGACAACTTCATTTCAAACAAACAAGATAAGATAGTGAAAGCAAGAGATCAAAATAAAGAACTAGGAAACTTTTCTGAGGGAGCAAAGAACTGTCCAATAAGGAATTGAATATTCCTTCAAACAATTAAAAAAAAAAAAAAAAACTACTGCTGTCACATCGATTCTGACTCATAGTGACCCCCATTGGGATTCCAAAGCTGTAAACCTTTACAGAAGTTAATTGCCTCATCTTCCTTTCATGGAACACCTGCTGAGCTTGAGCTGCCAACCTTCTGGTTAGCAGCCAAATGCCTTATCCACTATGCCACTAGAGCTCAAGGAAACCACATACAAAAGCAAGGAAAAGATGGACCATACCCTTGAAGAATTCAGGAAAACAGAACACAAGCAAAGTAACAAAATGAACAGACAACAAGAAATCATACAAAAAATAGCAACTAAAGAACTAGAAGATTAATACTAAAATTGCAGAGATAGATAGATGGAAGGAAAAAAGAATAGAATTTAATTGGCTGAAAAATGTACTAGCCAGTTTGAAGACAAATGCCTTGATACTAACTTGTATGAGAAAAAACAGAAAAAAAGCTTGAAGAAAACATGAGTTACATAGGATTATATCAAGAGAAATAACCTACCTGTGATTGGAATTCCAGAACAAGTTGTTGTTGATGTTGTTGTTGTTACATGCCGTCAAGTCCAACCTGACTCATGGTAACCCCTCCTTGGGTTTCTGAGGCAGACAGAGAACACTGTCAAAGACCTGCTAACAGAAAACTTCCCCAATAATACGAAAGACGAAAATCGATCCAGGCAAGGAGCAAGAAACTCCATACAAGATAGACCACAAGTCACTAAAACATACCATCAAACTTTCCAAAATCAAAGAAAAGAATCTTGAGAGTAGCTTGGAAAAAATAAAATGTTGCCTTCAAAGGGCAGCCAATAAGATTAAACTGATTTCTCTGTGGAAAAGAAGGCAATGGGATGACATATGCTGAGGTAGTTAAGGTTGTGTGTCAGCTTGGCTTAGCAGTGATTTTTAGTGGCTTAGCATCCATGATAAGATTAGACATGGTGTTATCTGCTGAACTGTCAATCAGCTACAGCAGAGTTGCCTTTGCCATGTGGCCTACTTCCGGTATATATAGAAAGAGTCCTTCATTTGGTTCAGTCTTTATCTCCACTTCCTGGACATGAACCAGAGGCCTGCTGTGTTGCTTGCTGATCTTGGGATTATTGCCTTTGCAGCCTGTGAATCAAAAATCTGTCATCTTACCTGCTGATCTTGGATTTGTTGGCCTTAAAAGACAGCAGATGCATGAGTCAGAAAAAGCCTCCAGCTTGCTTCAGTGGGCCTGGAAGGCAGAGCTAAAGCCAAAGGTCAAGGTGCCTCCACCCAGCCCCTAGAGCCAGAACTCTGAACTCAGACTTTTAGCCTAGTCTTCCCCTCGAGCCAGCACTCTGAATTCAGACTTCTAGCTATCCATTTGTGGTGCACTTTTATTATTGCAGTACTAGAGAACCAAGGCACATACAAAACCTGGAGAGGAAAAAATTGCCAACCAAGAATTACATATTCAGAAAAACGATCCCCAAATGTGATGGTGAAATTAGGGCATCTCCAGAAAAACATCAATGAAAGAAATGTATAAAAACTGATCCAATCTTATAAGAAATTCTAAAGGGAGTCCTGCTGACAAATAACCAACACCAGAAGACAAGAACCTAAGATTAAGACATATGACCATTCAGTAACTACCCCAGAATAAGAACTCTCAAAACTAAAATAAGCTTACAAAACAGAAAATAGAGAACCACAGTAAATGAGAATATCTAAATGACAAGAACTACATAGCAAACAGAGGGAGTAAATGGTATAATTACAGAAATTTCAAATGGAGAGAAAGTCAGGAAGACAACAATACAGACTGTTCCAAATTCAGGAAGATGAAAAGCTTACTACCAGGTAACCACAAAGAAAACTAATAAGGCTTATAATCAAAATAAGAAAGGAGAAAGTCATAAGGGTTTACTAAACACAAAATAAAATATGAAGAAAAATACAGGAAACTCCACCTCCAAAAATGAGCTCAGCACAAAAAATATTCAGAAAAAAAAGAAACAATCAACAGCACAATAAAAAACACAACAGAATGACAGCAGCAAATTAAAACCTATCAGAAATTTTACTGAATGTGAATGTGTTAAATGCAACCATCAAGAGGAAAAGAGTGGCAGAATTGATAAGAAAATAAGACCCTCAATGTGCTGCCCACCAGAGACTCACCATACACACGAAGATAAATAAAATAAAGTAAAAATCAAGGAGTGGAAAAAATATATCAAGGTGATGGCAACCAAAACAGAACATGAGAACAATATTACTTTCTGATAAAACAGGCTTCAAGGTGAAAATCAGCGTAAGGAACAAGGAAGGGCATTATATGATGTTAAAAGGGTCAGTAGACCAAGAGGGCATAACCATACTAAATATCTATGCACTCAATGAAAAAGCTCCAAAATACATAAAACAAACATTAACTGACTGGAAAGGAGAAATAGACAATTGTACAATGTTGTTGTGTTGTTGTTATGTGCCATCGAGTTGGACCCGACTCATTGTGACCCCTCCTTGGGTTTCTGAGGTGGTATCACTACAGAAGTAGATTGCCCAACTTTCCTTCCAAGGAGTGGCTGGTGGGTTTGACGTGCCAGCCTTCTGTTTAGCAGTCAAGTGCCTTAGGCACTATGCTACCAGAGCTCCTTGATTGTACAATAGTAGTAAGAAATGTTAACACACCATTTTCAAAGGGCAGAACTAGAAAAACCTCAACAAAGATGCAAAAGAGCTTGACAACACAATCAACCAACTTATATACATATATATATATATATATATATATATATATATATATATATATATATATATATATGGCACATTCCTCCCAGCAGAAACATAATACACATTCTTTGCCAATATAATTAGATTACTGTCCAGAATAGACTATATGTTTGGCCACAAAACAAGTCTTAATAAATTTAAAAACTTGAAAATACTGCAAATCATCTCTTCATATCACAACACTATGAAATTGGAAATCAATAATAATAAGACTAGGGGAAAAAGCATGGAATCTGAATAATACACTGCTCAAGAACTACTGGCAACAGAAGAAAAAAAACATTAAATGAAATAAAAAATCCTAGAAACAAAAGAGAATGAAAACAAAAAAAACAAAACCTTTGAGAGACAGTGAAACCAGTATTCAGAGGTCAGTTTATATCAACAGATACACACATCAGAAAAGAACAAAGAACTAAAATCAATAATTTAACCCAACAATTAGAAAAAAGAGCAACAAAGAAGCCTACAGTCTCCAGAAGAAAGGAAATAATAAAGATCAGAGCAGAAATAAACAAAGTAGAAAATAGAAAAATAACTGAAAATTCAATATTTGAATTGATTCTCAAAAAGATTAACGGAATTGACAAATGACTAGCAAATTTAACTAAGGAAAAGAAACAGGATGCATATAATAAGAATAATAAATGAAATGGTGACATCACAGCAGAACAACTGAAGTAAAAAGGATAATAACAATATCATGAAGAACTACACTCCAACAAATTCAAAACCTAGAAGAAATGGACACATTTCTAGAAACACACTACTTAAGCTAACATAAACTGTGGTAGAAAATTTGAACAGACCCATAACTAAAGAAGAAATTGAGCAGATCATAAAAATATTCCCACACAAAAAATTCTATAGGCCCAGATAGCTTTACTGGAGAAATCAACCAAATATTCATAGAAGGAAAAAAAAAAAAAAAAAAACTTCTTACCATTGAGCAATTACAACTCATAGTGACCCCTTTTGGGTTTCTGAGGTAGTAAATCTTTATGGAAGTAAATTGCCTAGTCTTCCTTCCACAGAGTGGCTGGTGGGTTTGAACTACCAACCTTCTGGTTAGTAGTCAAATCTCTTAGGTACAATGCCACCAGAGCTCCTTCTTCATAGAAGAGGTAGCACCTATTCTACTCAAACTACTCCAGAATATAGAAAAGACATGAAGAGAATGTAAGATTTCTAACCAAAATAAGAAAGACAAAAATTACAAGGACTTCATAAACACAAAATCAACCAACATGAAGAAAAATAAAAGAAAATCTGATTAAAAAAAAAAAAATGAGTCCAGCAAGTAGGATATAGAAAAGAAACAAGTGTATAGCATGTAGAGCATAGCATATAGAATAGAGAAAAGAAAAGAACATAATCCTGATACCCAAACTAGGCAAACCTACCTATTGCCAAAGAGTTGATTCCAACTCATAATGAGTGCCACTGGCTTTCCATCTTCCTCCCACAGAACAGCTGGTGGGTTTGAACTGCCAACCTTCTGGTTAGCCGCCAAATGTCTTATTCACTATGCCACCAAAGCTGATTAAACCAGGGAAAACCACCACTAAAAAAAGATAACTACAGACCAATAAACCCACATGAGTATAGACACAAAAATCTTCAAGAAAATTGTAGCCAATAGAATCCAAGGTTATATCAAAAAAATAATACAGCACAACCAAGTGGGATTCATAACAGGTATGCAGGGATGGATCAACAGTAGAAAAACAATCAAAATAAGCCATCACATAAACAAAACAAAATAACCACGTGATTATATCAATTGATGCAGAAAAGACATTTGATAAAATCCAACATCCATTCTTGATAAACATTCTCAGCAAAATAAGAATGAAAAGGAAATTCCTCAATTTAACAAAGGGCATATGTGCAAAACCAACAGCCAACCTTATTCTTAGTGGATAGAGATTCAAAACATTCCACTTGTGAAAGAGAATCAGATAAGAATGCCCTCTCTGACCAATTCTATTCTACATTGTTTTAAAAGTCCTAGATAGGGTAATATGGAAAGAAAGAGAAATAAAAGGCATACAAATAGGCAGAGAAGAAGTAAAACTATCTGTATTTGCAAATTATATGATCATATAAATAGAAAAACTAAAAAACTCAGCAAGAAAACTATAGGAACTAATTGGAAATTTCAGCAAAGTGACAGGATACAAGATCAACATGCAAAAATCAGTTGGATTCCTCTATACCATCAAAGAGATTGCTGATAAAGAAATAAGGAAATCAATACCCCTTACAATAGCTACCAAAAAGGTACAACACTTAGAAATAAAGTTTACCAAGGACACAAAATTCCTATATAAAGGAAATTACAGAACACTACTCCAAGAAAGTATAAGAGACCTACATAAATGAAAGAACATACCACGCTCATGAGTAGGAAGACTGTACATTGTGAAAATGTCAATACTACCCAGAGCAATCTATAACACAATGCAATCCCAGTCTAGACTCTATCAACATCACTTAAGGACATGGTAAAACCAATCATTAATTTTATATGGAAAGGAAAGAGAGCTTGGATAAGTGAAGGACTGAAGAAGAACAAAGTAGGAGGTTTCACATTTTCCTATATAAAAACCTACTATACAGCCACAACAGTCAAAACAGCTTCCAAACTCACTCTCACTGCCGTCAAGTTGATTGCAACTCATAATGACCCCTCCTTGGGCTTCTGAGGCTGTATCTCTCTGGAAGTAGACTACCCAATCTTCCTTCCTGAGGAGTGGCTGGTGGGTTTGAACTACCAGCCTTCTGGTTAGTAGTCAAATGCCTTAGGTACTATGCCACCAGAGTATTGGGAAAATGATAGGCACATAGACAGTAGAATAGAATTGAGAATACAGAGACAGACCTATCCTCTTTGGGCAGATGATCTATGAAAAAGGGCTGAAACCCATTCAATGGGCAAGAGACAGTCTCTTTCACAAATGGTGCTGGCAGAACTGAACATCCATTTGCAGAAAAATGAAACAAGATTTGTACCTCACATCATACATAAAAAACAATTCAATATAAATCAAAGACATAAAAGTAAAACCCAATAAAATTCATCAAAGACAAATGAGGGGCCAATTTAGCATCCTTAATTTATGGAATAAATAGACTAACAACCAAAAATGCAAAACAGCAGAAGGTGCATTAGATGACTGGGACCTTCTAAAAGTTAAATTCTCATGCACATTAAAAGACTTCTCCAAATAAATAATAAGGAACCTATAGATTAGGAAAAGATATTAGGCAAAGATACCCAGTAAATATCTTATCTTTAAAATGTATAGAAAACTTCAACACCTCAACATCAAAAAAAAAAAAAAAAAAAAAAATCCAATTAAAAAAGGGGAAGAGGACATGAACAGACACTTCACCAAAGAAGATGTTCAGGCAGCCAAAAAACATGTAAAGAAATGCTTGCAATCACTAGCTATTAGAGAGATATCATTTCACCCCAACAGTAATAGCAGAGTTCAATGGATAGAAAATAACAAATACTGGAAAAAGTGGAGAGAGACTGGAACTTTCATACTGTTGGTAGGACTGTAAAATATGACAAACACTTCAGAAAGCTTTCTCTTTTCCATATGAGTAAGGCTCGGTTTACTCAGATGTTGCAACTCTTTCCCAGTCCTATTTTGAGAGCCTTTTAGCCTAAATGGACTATTCCTAAAGGTGTGAGGTAATGTAACAAACAGTGTTTCTTTGCTATTCATAA
>NW_006921738.1:431915-439027 GCF_000298275.1 Orycteropus afer afer | reverse complement strand
GTTCAAATCCACCAGCTACTCCTCAGAAGGAAAGTTGGGCAATCTACTTCTGTAGTGGTACTGCTTGGGAAACCCAAGGAGAGGTTGCTATGAGTCGGGTCTGACTCAAGGGCACATAACAACAACAATCATAATAAAAAGTTAAAAAGAAATAAAAGATTTACAATGAAGATAAAGTAAAAAAGACTCTTTGATATTGGTGAAAAAATAGATATCATGGAATAAAAGAAATTGAAGAAATAAGGCCCAATTGATTTTTTAAAAAGAACCACTCAGAAAGTAGGCAAAGAGAAACTGAGTTTATCCTAGTATCAGAATTCATCTTCGTATCATCTTGTCATTAATGCTATTATTTCATTGCTGATGAAATATAGTTCCTTAAAATTTATCCAAATTTCCTTATATTAGATATCTTTCTGGACATTACATATTATCACTCTGAGCTTTATTAATTTGCTACCTGGCCATTATAAATCTGTATGCTTCTCTGGAATTGCATATTGTTCACCTAAGAACGGTACTTACAGACTCCTCCTGAGGTATAGTTTGAATCCTACCTTTCCTGATGTATACTAAGCCATTGCATTGAAAAAACAATCACTTCTCACATGATCACAGTTAAAACTCTGATGGAAGCCACTATTATCTCTTAACACAGTGTTTAATTGATAATTCACAACAAACATAATCATGATGCACAAAAAAAAGCAAGGGAAATGAGACTGACAACTCCTGAAGTACTGTCTTACTGCATCAGAATGTATACTGGTCCAGTTATAGTATTTACTCAGAGGTTTCTCTTTTGGTCATAAAATATCTCTTATTTTCAAATTCTTGAAATTTTTTCTAGAAATGTGTCCCATAAATCTAATAATTCTAAGGTTTTTATTTATTTTACTATTTATCTGGACAGTACTAGGCAGATCACATGTATCCTGTCATGGACAAGGACTCTTTTTCTACACACAGATTGTTTCCCGGCTTTGTTATTAGCATATTTGTAGTCAGATTTGAATGGTTTACCTTCTTATTTTCCGACAGGTGTCCCACTGTAAAGGAAGAGAACAGCTTATAGGACTGATCCTTACCCGTTTTGTAGTGGTTGTTTTCACAGTTACTTACTGGATTTTGCTTCCATTTTCTCTGTGAACTTAAGCACTTTGCTTCATCCTAGTTCACTGTAACTCAGCCATTCTGGTCTTCTTACTTGCTCTCAAACATACCATGGTATTTTCTCAGCACTTTTCTACCTGTTAATTTTTATACCTGGTAAACTCCAAAAACAAAACTCATTGCCTTGGAGTTGATACTGACCCCCATTGAGTTTCTGAGGCAGTACCTCTACAGAAGTAGATTGCCCAACCTTCCTTCAGAGGAGTGGCTGGTGAGTTTGAACCACCAGCCTCCTAGTTAGCAGTCAAATGCCAGTCTTTCTCAAATATTTACATTGCTAGCTTTCTCTTTTCACTCATGTTTGCTCACAGATATCTTCATTGAAGCCTTCTCTAAACACCCTGTTTTTATTGGAGTCATCTTTCATCTCCAAAACTTCCTTTTCCCTTCATTTACTTTATTTCTCTCCAGATCATCTATCATGATCCGAAATAGAAATATTTTACTTATGTGTATCTTTATCGTCCATCTCTTATCACTAGACTTAAGGCCATGAGACATTTTTTTGTTGTTATTTTTCCTATTTTATATCCCCATTACTTTTAATTAATCTTGGGACTATGTATTCACTCAATTTAATATTTGTTGAACAAGTAAATGAATGAACATCACTAAAAAATTATACTGGAACTTAAATTAGTCATAATTAACTGCATAGTTGTCTCCTCATATCCTATGTTTGAGGACATTTCAAATACTTTTCTACAGAAAAATTGATATTCCACAATATCTTTTATTTTTAGTGTGCATCCATTTGGACATTTTTTTTTTCCCTCCAAATACCTCTTTTAAATAGTAATTTTTTTTTCACTTGTTAAAATTGCACACTTTCTTTACTTTCATTCAATCCTTTCCCATGTATAGTTCCTTTGTTGTTGTCATTGTTACATGCTGTCAAGTTGGAGCTAACTCATAGCAACCCCTCCTTGAGTTTCCGAGGCAGTATCACTACAGAATTAGATTGCCCAACCTTCCTTCTGAGGAGTGGCTGGTGGGTTTGAACTGCCAGCCTTCTCCTCTGTTTGATTTCTATTGCCCAAGATCTACCCAGATAGTTACCTGACTTTACTGGAACACTTTAAAAAATATATATATATATTTATTTACTGTGATTTGGGTGAAGACTTACAGAGCAAATTCACTTTCCATACAGCAGGTCACATATACTTTGTCTCATGTCATTGACCACATTTTGCCACAATGCAACAGCTCCCTTCCCACTTCCTCCCCATAGTTACCTCTTCCCAGTCTCCATCTCTCCATACTCTCCTGCCCCCTGAGCTGTCTCCCTGTGAGTAAGCAGCCCTTCCTTCTCCCATGATTGTTCTCTCCAGGGTGTGTGTCTACTTGAGGTAAATGTTTAACTCACATGCTTGTACTTTGTTTGGCTGGAAACCACAGGTGTGGGTTCAATACTGGAACACTTTTACAGACATTATGGCTTAGACTTAATTTGCTCATTAGAGATAAAATCTAGCTTATGCAACCCTCACTTTTGATAATAGGATATAAAAATATCACTTAACCCATAGTATCAGGGTCCATCATGCTCAATTGGCACAACATAGTTCATAAAAATCTTGTTCTACAATCAACTTTGGTGAGTAGTGACAGGGGTCTTAAAAGCTTTCTAGTAGCATCTAAGATGCAACTATTAGCCTCCTCTAAAGAAGAGGATTTTGAAGAAAATCAAAGGCATCTGGAAACAATTAGTTCAAGGATAAGATGGTCCCTGAGATCAGAAGAATTAGATGGTGCCCAGCTACCAATACCAATCACTCAGAAAGGAATCAACACTGGAGATCCTGCATAGAGTGGGAGGAAAAGTGTGGAGCAAAATTCAAAAACACAAAAATGACCAGAATTAATGGCTGAATAGAGTCTGGTGGAACCCCTGAGACTATGGCCCTAGGTTACTCTTCAGGTGTAGAAATGGGTTCATTCCTGTTTATTGGCTCTCAGCCCAACAGTAGAAAGACCTACAAGCAGAACACCTACCACAGGGTGAAGCACCCACTTACTCTAGGGAGATGCACCCCTTAGAACAATCAGCCATGAGACACAGAAGGGCAGCATTCACACAGAGGGAAAGCTGGACAGACAGGAGTGCAGAGTTAAGAAGGGCACAAGGAGGGGGTGGTCACAGGGATGGGAGGAGAGGAGAGGTTTTAATGGTTGAGGATGGTAATAAGAGCATGAAATTAAATGTGCATAAACTGTTGAATATAAAATAAATTTGCTTTGTAAATTTGCATCCAAAGCACAATAAATTTTAAAAATAAATAATAAAAGTCACTTTAAAAATTAAAGTCACTGAATACACACAACAGGGTCATCATGGAGAATGGCTTCCTTTTATCTAATTTTGCTATTTAAAGATCTGTTGGTCCCTGAGGTTGTTATTCATGCATTCATTCAGCTAGTTTTATAACCAACACTACTACAGAGCATTTTACATATAAAAAACATTGTACTACATTCTGAAGTGGATGATTTGTGAAAGTATGGTCTTTCTCACTAGTTTTTTTTTTTTTTTTTTTTAAAGATGATAGACTCATATATAAATCATTGCAATTCAGTTTAAATGCTATGCTTGTAATATATGCAAAACTTCTATGGTTATGAAAGCTCAAAGGCAGAAGAATTGTTTTGTTTGGGCTGATAATTTCACTGTTTAGTCCACGTTATAAATAGTAGATGTAATCACTCTTATATTGAGTTTTTGTTTATTTTTCTCTATGTGGGCATAGAAAGTTGAGTATATCTTCTATAGTGATTTTATGTTAGAAGTTAGGTTTGTAGTCCATGTAACATGATCACATGCTAGATAAATTGGCATGACTCATATTCCATTTCCTCGTCCACAAAATAATAATAACAATGTTCAGTTAGCAGAGTTGTAAATATTCAATAAGAATACATGGTAAAAGTACATACCACAGTGTTTGACCAGGAATGTTACTTGATAAACTTGTACAACATTGTGAATTGTTAATAAGAGCCAGGCTCTAGAGTCAGACATCCTGATTTCAAATGCAGGCTTTATCACTTTCTATCTGTGTGACTTTAATCAAGTAGTTGAACCTCTTTAACTTAGTGGCTAAGTTCCTTTACATATAAAATGAGAATAATAACAGTACCTAGTTTATAGGTATGCTTGAAGATTATCTGTTAATTGCATGTAAATCACCAGAAAACAGCTTGACACAGAATAAGTATGAATATATATCATTTATTTCTCTTTTTTTGTATATTTATTATAAGTATTATGAAAATAGTGATCCAGTAGAATACTGCTTAGCAATACAATTTGAGTAGGCATTTACTAGGTATACAATTGCACTGTTTTCTTCTGCTTTGGGCCTATAAATCTCTTTTCTCTGACTAATGCTTAATTTTCACACTTCATACATATGTGTTTGCCTTTTTATTTTCATTGCACCTCCTCTCATGTAATTTAACTCAACATTAAATTCATGCTTTTGTAATTTGTAATGCTTTTATGTCTGCTTAATGGGTTGTCTCTCAATAAATACCAATTAGTACTTCTAAATATATCTTTATAGATGAAAACATTGAAATTATTTGAAAACCTGAAAAGAGCTCCAAACAAAAAGCATTATAAAGCAGTATATTTCCATAAGGCAATAGATTTTATTTAAAAATTTATTTATAGCTTTAAATCATCATCATTATTATTATTTGTATTTTGTTCTATGTGGTTATTCTCTTATTGACAGTATAAGCAAGGGCATAACATGTTTCTGAGATGACCTGATCCTGTCTCCATCTCAGTGTTCCTGTGATAGTTGAATAAACCAAACCCAACTAAACCCACTGCCACTGAGTTAATTCTGACTTGTAGAAACCCCATTGGGTTTCCAAGGCTGTAAATCTTTACAGAAGTAAATTGCCTCATCTACCTCATGCTGGTGGGTTTGAACCACTTACCTTGTGGTTACCAGCCAAATGCCTTACCCACCATGTCACCAAAGCTCCTCTGTGATAGCTTAATAGACATTTCAAAAAAACAAAGGTATCCAAACAAAAATCACTAGAATAAATAGAAATCGGCTTTTTGGAATATATAAATTCAATAGATTTCATGGTGATCAAATGAAAATTAAAGTAGGACTGTGAGCCAGTGCTAAATGTCCAATGCTATTAGAAAAAGTACATTTCAAACATTTTATTAGAATTTCCTCACAGAAAAATCCTTATGTTGCCAAAATATATGATATGCTTCATTCTTTACCAGCCACTCCTCAGAAGGAAGATGGGACAATCTACTTTCGTAGTGATACTGCCTCAGAAATCCTAGGAGGGGTCACCAAGGGTTGGATCCAACTCCATGGCAGTGAGTTTGGTTTTTTTTTTTTTTGGTTTCCAAAAGAAAGAGTGATTAATATAATTATAATTTCTGATCTGCCCTGGTTGTCAGGAATCTCAAAAACAAACATGTAGTTTAATCCCAGGAAGTATGTTAACTCTAGAATTATTATATTCATATTTATTCATTCCTCTCATTTACTTGTGATTTCTTTTTAAATTAACTGTGCTGTTTTACTTTATTATAAGCTGCTTCAAGCCTTTGGATAGAGAGAAAGTTCAATGCATTCAGCAAATTAATATTATCATTTCTGAAGCTAGTAAGCTTCAGAAAACTTATTCAGTGAATATATTTCAGTCTCTTCTCCCACCTCAATAAACTCATAACTCCTGTTGACATCAATGAAAATTACAGGTAAGACAATGGAACAAGAGATATACTACAAATACTACAAAATTTCTTCCCACTCTTATATTAAGCTGTCAACTGTTAATTGCATTTTCAAAGAAGAATTAGATCAAAATCTAATTTATAGAACAAATTATTCTGGCATTCATGTTCTTAGGATGAAAAATAGTATACTAATAATGCTTTCTTCTTGACATATACTAAAGTTTCAGTGCGCTCATTTTTCACTTCAATTATTCTTTTCAAGAAAAATCCAAAATTATTTTTCTAGCCACAAGACAACACCATTAATGATGATGAAGTTGGTATAATTCACTGATATTATGAATTTATGTTGGACTTGATAATAGAGACTAGAGCATTGCTATACCAATTAGAGATCCTACAGCCAGAGTCTAGTTGATAACAAAAGTACCTAAAGCAACCATATTAGATATCCTTTCTCAGTATTTGTCTTTGACACATTCAGATGTATAAATAAAGAAAAGTAATAAATTAGAAGATAATATGTACAAATCTTAAGGTATTCAACAGAGTTAATATAAATAATATCAAATAGCATGGACCAGAGTTCTACTGTAACATAGAAGGGGTTGCCAGGAGTTGGAATCAACTCAATAAGCAACTGATTAAAATTGCTACAAATTTAGGGCAAGAAAGTTTGCATTACTAGTTAATCCACAGTTGAATCAAGTGTAGCATTTCTCTGTTGATTATAAAAATAATTTCTTTTTAGAGAGAAACACTATGATTTATGAATGTTTCATGTTTTTTGGCTAGATATACCATTTAAAATCTACATTTAGAAATTTTCTATTTTGAAAGCTACTCATTCAGAGGTTACTATGCATTAAACAAAAGTTGTTATTTTTTATTTTTTTGCTCTAATGTGTAACATATATTAATTACTCCTTAAGGCCATAACTCAAGGTATTTATGTGTTTGACTAATAGTCTATATCATCTTCATTCATTCTTGAAAAGCTCAGTAAGAAAACACTGTACCTGATTTGGGGGACCTTATTTTTTAAAATGAAATAGTGGGTGGTACAAATAGATAACATGCTCAGTTGCTAACTGTTCTGGTTACCTAGTGCCGCTCTGACAAGAATATACCACAAATGGGATGGCCTTTACAAACAGGAGTTTATTCTTACAATTTGGAGGCTTTAAGTCCAAGTTCACAGTGCCAGGCTCTAGGC
>NW_006921738.1:421459-430948 GCF_000298275.1 Orycteropus afer afer | reverse complement strand
GAAGAAGTCATAGCTGTAATGAAGGAATTGGTGAAGAACAAGGCTTCAGGAATTGATGGAATACCCAATGAGATGTTTCAACAAACAGATGTCCCACTGGAGGCACTCACTTGGCTATGACAAGAGATATGGAAACATCTACCTGGCCAACTGACTGGAAGAGACTCATCTTTGTACCCATTCCAAAGTAAGTGATTCCACAGAATGTGGAAATTATCAAACAATATTAATATTGCACACAAGTAAGATCTTACTGAAGATAATTCAAAAATGGTTGTAGCAGTATACTGACAGAGAACTTCCAGAGGTGCAAGCTGGATTCAGAAGAGGACATGGAACAAGAGATATCATAGCTGCTGTCAGATGGATCCTGGCTAAAAGCAAAGAATACCAGAAAGATGTTTACTTGTGTTTTATTGACTATGCAAAGGCATTTGATTGTGTGCATCATAACAAATTGTGAATGACACTGAGAAGAATAGGAATTCCAGAGCACTTGATTGTGCCCATGAGTAACCTGTACATTGACCAGGAGACTGTTGTTCAAACAGAACAATGATACACTGCTTGGTTTTAAATCAAGAAAGGAGTGTGACAGGGTTGTAGCCCTTCCCTATACTTACTCAATCTGTATGCTGAGAAAATAATCTGAGAAGCTGTACTATATGAAGGAGAACGTGGCATCAAGATTGGAGGAAGAATCATTAACAACCTGCGATACACTGATAACACAACTTTGCTTGCTGAAAGTGAGGATGACCTGAGGCACTTACTGATGAAGATTGAAGAATACAGTCTTCAGTATGGACTATGTCTCAATATAAAGAAAACAAAAATCCTCACAACTGGACCTATAAGCAGCATCATGATAAATGGAGAAAAGTTTGAAGTTGACAAAGACTTCACATTGCTTGGTTCTACAATCAGTGCCGATGGAGGCAGCAGTCAGGACATTAGAAGATGTATAGCACTGGGCAACTTGGCTGCAAGGGACCTCTTTCAAGTGCTGAGGAGCAAGGATGTCTCCTTGAAGACTAAGGTGTGCTTGACACAAGCCATGATATTTTCAATCTCCTTGTGTGCACGTGAGAGCTGGGCAATGAATAACAAAGAACGAAGAAGAATTGAAGCTTTTGAGTTGTAGTGCTGGCGAAGAATGCTGAAAGTACCATGGACTGCTAAAAGAACTAACAGATCTGTCCTGGAGGAAGTGCAGCCGGAATGCTCCTTGGAAATGAGAATGGCCAGACTTCGTTTCACCTACTTTGATCATGTTGTCAGAAGTGACCATTTCCTGGAGAAGGATGTTATGCTTAGTAAGGTGAAGGGTTGATGAAAGAGGAGAAGGCCCTCAGTAAGTGGCCTGACAGTGGCTGCGACGATGGGCTCAAGTATAGCAAGGATCATGGAGTTGGCGCAGGACTTGGCAGTGTTTCATTCTGCTGTGCATGGGGTCACTATGAGTCAGACATGATTCATCAGCACCTAACAACAATACTTGGTTTCCAAAGCTAAAGTCTATAGAGGAAATAACAAATAATAAATGAATAAGTTGTTTTCATATTGATCAATGAGGCATGGTGGAAATTGTGGCAAACTGGAGAGTGCACGCTTTTCCTAAAAGGAAACCATTAAAGATGGCCTTCAGCAGATAATCAAACAAACCCTTTGTCATCCAGTCAAATTCAGACTCAGAGACTGAGCAGCACAAAATAGAACTGACCCCTAGAGTTTGCAAGCTGTCACCTTTACAGAAGGAGACTGTCACATCTTTTTTTGGTGGAGTGGCTGGTGGGGTTGAACTATCAGCCTTTTGTTTAGCAGTCAAGCAATGAACTATTGTGCCACCATGCTTTTCAGCAGATAGTTACTAATTTTTCCTGTTTGCTGCTGTTGTTGTTTTTGTATGTATGTGTGTGTGAGAAATCTTAAATCTATATTTTGGTGTAGAATCTTCCAGCTCTAAAATACTGACAATTATTCAAAATTGTTTCATAAATCTCTGCAATCCAAACAAAATATAATTATGTGCTGTGCCCAACCCAAATTTTCAGGTTCTTATCTCTGTTACTGGAGCTCTGGTAGTGTAGTGCCTAAGGTATTTGACTGTTAACCAGAAAGTTGGTGGCTCAAACCCACCAGCCACTCCTTGGAACGAAGGTTGAGCAATCTACTTCCATAGTGGTGATACCACCTCGGAAACCCAAGGAGGGGTAGCTATGGGTTGGATCCCACTCAACGACAACGACAGTGAGGTGTTTTGTTTGTTTTTTTTTTTTAATCTCTGTTACATGTTTTCTCAAAATTTATTGTTTCATTTTATTTTTTCAATTTATGTCCTCACTAATAACCTAAATAGTTCCCTTTGATAAAGTAACTGATTTGTGTTAGAGAGGCAAAGGTAATTTTAAAGTCACACATTTTTAATATTAAAGAAATCTCAGTAATAACATAATCCATTTATCAAGTAAGGGGAGAACAAAGTATATAAGAACATTTCAAATATATTAATTGGCATCTTTAAGGGCACACATTTGGAAAAAAACAGACGTAGGAAGACAACATGGGTTTCCTTGTAGTTCAATGTTCTTTCCAACATATTATGGATCCACTTATTTATTACTTATACACACACAGAAATATTGAATTGGAAATGTGAGATTAGAACAGCAAGTTAATTAAAAGCTTCCTATCTCTTCAACCATTTTGAATTTGTTGTTGGTAAGACTTAGTGTATAACACCCACTGGATCAAGTAAATTCCAATTCATAGTGACCAGATAGGACAGAGTAGAACTGCCCAATAATGTTTCCAAGGTTGTAAACCTTTATGGAGCAGATGGTGGGTTGCATCTGAACTACTGGCCTATTTTGGTAAGCAGCTAAATGCTTTTAACCACTATATCACCAAAGCCTCTTCCTGAGCATGTAGGAGAGCTCTACTAGTGTAATGGTAAGGATAACCAAAAGGTCAGTGGTTTGAACCCACCAGCCACTCCATGGAAACACATGGAAGGAAGATGAGGCAATCTGCTTCTATAACGATTTACAGCCTTGGAAAGCTAGTGAGGGGTTGCAAGGAGTCAGAATCGACTCAATGGCAACAAGTTTTAAACATTAATCAGTCAGAATGAAAACTGAAGACAAATTTAAAAATGATAGTGAATTCTTCACATGAAAGTTAATAATTTTCTTTGGCATCTTGGCAGTGAAAGGATTAAATGAAGTAACACACATGAATGTACATAATTTAATATAACTTGATTTAAAAATGTAAGAGATTGTTGTAATGAAAACTATACTGCTAAAAAAATTACTCAAGCACAGCTGTTGAAATGCAAAGATGTCCGAAAAGATGGAAGGTTCAAAATAACCTACAAGTAAGAAATATTTCACAAAATGATTGACCCTTAAAGAACTATTTTCTTTTCTCTTGTTTAATTCCACGTGAGGCTTTTCTCTCCAGTTTTAGAGTTTATCTTCTTTATGGTCCTAACTTCCTTCATTATTTTCTACTAAATTTCAAGCAGCAATTTTTCCATCCAGTACATTAGATATCTTTTTTTGGATCCTACCAACTAATAAGAATGAAAGCTTTCTGACTCAAATTGAATCTTTGTTGTTGTTGTTGTTGTTGTTTAATGACCATTTCCGACTGAGATGTGTTTAGTAAATAATAGATTTTTTTTTCTAATCTGAAGTATACCTTTATGGATAACCATATTGCAAACTGCCTTCACGAGTTAAGATCTGCTGATGAAGATCAAAGACTACAACTTGCAGTACAGATTATACTTCAACATAAAGAAAATAAAAATCCTCACAAACAGAAAGATAAATAACACCATGATAAATAGAGAAAATATTGAAGCTGTCATGGATTTAATTTTACTTGGATCCATAATCAAAGACCCCTGACAGCATAGTCAAGAAAACAAAAAACTTATTCCATTGGGCCAATCTGCTGCAAAAGACCTCTTTAAAGTGTTCAAAAGCAAAGATGTCACTTTGAAGGCTAAGGTACGTGTGATTCAAGTGATGGTATTTTCAGTCTCCTTAGATGAATGTGAAAACTGGAAAAGGAAGACCAAAGACACATTCAAATTATATTTGGGAAGAATAATACCTATCAACAACACAACATGCAGATGTAAAGAAAATTAAATAGACACCTAATACTCGTAATAGAAAAAATATAAAAAATAAGAAAACATTTTAGGTATAGAAACGCTGAAATATTTGTCTTGCTTCTAATTACTGAAATATCTAAGAATAATATTTTCTAAGATGTACAACATACCTGGTATACAATTAATACCCAAAACAAAAATGAGTAACTCTTGGAAAAAGAGTACTGGTTTCCAAATTCAAAGTTATGAGGTAAACTTGGTTGGAAAAGATACCAGTCAAATGTAGAGAAAGAGTTTTCCTCTCAGCTTTGTCTTATTCCAACATAAGGGGGTTATCTTGCTCACTGTGCCTGCAGATATCCAAAAAGAAACTTTAGAATTTCTTTGCAATCATTTCACTGGAGTATTATTTTCCCAAGCTGCCTTTATATAAATACACAGAATACTTTTTCTTTCAAAGTGTAACATTCAGAAGATTTTAGCCTTTCTTCCCTTAGCGGGTTAGTTCTAATCAAGGAAATTCTAATTTTATGATTGACAAGCTGAAACACACCATAATTTCATATTCCATTGTCAAAATGCTTGTCCCCAATTTTGAAGGATAGAGATTTTTCAGGGGATTTTTTAAAAAGTTATATTGGATATTTACTGCTATTAGCTCTACATAAATAAGCTTTAATTAATGTAATTATATAAATCCAAGCAAAGCAAAGCATAATCCTTGGATTAACAAGCTAATTGTAATTTATTACTTCTCAAGAATCATTTCCTGGCAACCAAGTCAAATAATACATCCTGTAATGAATGCTCAACACTCTTTGTTCAATATAGTTCAATTGTTCATTTTTATTTTAAATGTTCTCAACTCTATGGCAATGTCCTTTCCCTTTTGCTTTGAATAAAAAGATTAATGATAATTGCTTTTAAGTGAAAGGTGGGGTGTCTAACTACATTTAGTTCATAATAAGAGAGTATATTTCTGAGTCACTGATTGAATGTGATTAGTACATCAACATGCAAAACAAGACTAAATTCACCAGGTTATGTGAAATGGCCATTAACTATACGAATGACATATTCTATCAAAAATCACAAGAGCAGAGTGATTATCTAACCAAATATAATTTGAATCCAGTAGGTAATTATCCATGATAATCAGTCCTGTAAGGAACTTCTGATTAAATGATTTATCAAAGCATTTTATAAATAGGAAAATACACCTATTACAGCATCTTGTAAAAGTACTCAAATAGAAATTAACTGACAATATTCAGTAGGGAATGTTCTAAAAATTCACATACACACAACAAACCTTTTGAAATAACTTAATTCACATCTCTCACATTTTATAACATATATTGTTTATTATAAGAAGAGAAATATAGCTGGGATTTGGTGAAAGGGATATTTCAGCAAAATATAAATAACAGAAAACCAATGTCACCTATTTGACTTCTTTTTAAAAATCTTTATAAAAACTCTTGTGGTGTCAACCAATATTACATAGCAACAACCTACCACTCAAAATGCCATGAAAAGCCAATCTCAATACCTTTCTTTGGCAATAACAGGAACAGCTCATTATCTTCTTGGCTTGATTAAAGTGTAGGTAGCCAAGAGTTACCCTTCAAGGAGTAGATTTCCATTCCATCAAATACTATTTAAGGGAAAATAAAATAAAATAATTGGTGGAGCTAATGGAATCTTGGGTTATTAAGTATATTTTGTAACTCATCTTCAGAGCTTTTGTTTCTTTGTTCCTTTGTTTTATTATACACAGGAAAAATGGCTGCTCATGCTTCTCCATCTATTATTATACAGTAAAATCAAGAAAGAGTACTATTGCCAGACACTAAGAATAAGCTGTACTTACCCAAGTTTGACTGGGTAACTATACCTTTCCTGATTTTAAACCAAGAAGTATTACCTTTTTTCTCATGAGCACTGTTAACCATTTTGGAACTCCCATTCTTTGCAATGCTATCCATAATTTATTATGATCCACACAGTCAAATGTCTTTTCATAGTCAATAAAACACAGGTAAACATCTTTCTGCTATCCTTTGCGTTCAGCTAAGAGCCATTTGATATCGGCAATGATATTCCTCCTTCAACATCATCTTCTGAATCCAGTTTGCATTTCTGTAAGTTCCCTGTCAATATACTGCTACAACCATTTTTTTAATTATCTTCAGCAAAATTTTACTTGAGTCTGATATTAATAATATTGTTTGATGTGATGATTTCCACATTCTATTTGGATCACCTTTCTTTGGAATGGGCACAAATATCAGTCACTTACAGTAAGTTGTCCAGGTAGCTATCTTCTAAATTTCATGACATCAACAAGTAAACACCTCCAGCACTGCATCCATTTGTTGAAAAATCTCAGTAGGTATTTCCCTCAATTCCTGGAGTCTTGTTTTTCACCAATTCCTTCAGTACAGCTTGGACTTCCTCCTTCAACACTATTGGTTCTTGATCATATGCCACCTCCTGAAACAGTTAAACATTGACTGACTCTTTGGTACGGTGACTCTGTGTATTTCTTCCATCTACTTTGAATGTTTCCTACATCAATCAATATTTTGCCCATCGAATCCTTCCATATTGCACCTTGAGGCTTGAACTTTTTCTTCAGTTCTTTGAGCTTGAGAAATGATGAGCACACCTTTCCCTTTTGGTTTTCTAACTCCACATCTTTGAACATTTCATAATAATATTCTACATTGTCCTCTCGAGCTGCCCTTTGAAATCTTCTGTTTAGCTCTTTTATCTCATCATTTTCCCCATTCACTTTAGCTGCTCTCTGTTCAACAGCAAGTTTCAGAGTCTCTTCTGACATCCATTTTGGCATCAGGATCAGAAGAAGACTCATTAACAACCTGCTATATGCAAATGACACAATCCTACTTGCTGAAAGGGAATATGACTTAAATCACTTACTGATGAAGATAAAAGCCTACTATCTTCAGTATAGATTACACCTCAACATAAAGAAAACAAAAATTCTCACAAATGAACCAATAAGCAACGTCATGATAAATGCTGAAAAGATTGTAGTCTTCATGGATTTCATTTTCCTGATCCATAATCAACACCCATGGAAGCAGCAGTTAAGAAATCAGACATCATTTTCCACTTGTTAATTATGTTGCACAAGACCTCATTACAGTGTTAAGAAGCAAAGATGTCACTTTGAAAACTAAGGTGCCCCTAACCCAAGCCATGGTGTTGTCTTCTTCTTCTTCCTTTTTTTTTTTTTTTAAATTGTGCTTTGGATGTTAATTTATACAGCAAACTTGTTTCACATTCAACAGATCACACACATCTCGTTTCATGGGCCCTATTACCATCACCAACTATAAAAATCTCTCCTTCTCTCTCCTCTCCATGACCACTTCCTGCCTGTGCCCCTCTCATCCATGCATTACCATCTGTCCAGCCTTCCCTCTATGTGAGTGCTACCCCTCTGGTGTCTCATGGTTACTTGATCCAAGGTGTGCATCCACCTAGAGTAGGAGGGTAGGTGTCCTGCGTGTAGGGCTTTCTACTGCTGTACTGAAAGCCAATTCATTTAAGTAGTGAGTCCATTTCTAAGCTCAAAGGGTATCTCAGGGCCATAATCTTGGGGTTCCACCAGCATTTTTCCAACCAGTAATTCTGATGATTTTTGTGTTTTTGAATTTTGTTCCACATTTTTCTTCCCAATCTATCCAAGACCTCCAGGTTTGATCCTTTTCCAAGTGGTGGCATTGGTAGCCAGACACTATCTAGTTCTTCTGGTCTTGGGGTTGGGGAGGCTGAGGTCCTCTTGATCCATTTTATCTTTGGACTCATTGTTTCCAGATCAGTTTGATTTTCTTCCCTCTTCTTTGCTCCAGCCAAGAGGAGACCAATAGTTGCACTTGAAAGCTTTTAAGAAGCCATGATATTTTCAATCACCTCATAAAGATGTGAAAGCTGGAGAATAATTGAAGAAGAATTGATGACTGTGAATTAATGGTGTTGGCAGAGAATGGTGTTAATGGTCTTGATGCTTCCTGAAAATACCATGGATCGCCAGAAAATGAACAAATATGTCATGGAAGAAGTGCAGCTGGAATGCTCCTTGGAGGTGAGAATGGTCAGAAGGGACCATTCCCTAGAGAAGGATATTATGCTTGGTAAAGTATGTTGTTGTTGTTGTTTGCCGTCGAGTCAGCCCCGACTCATAGCGACCCCTCCTTGGGTTTCCGAGGCAGTATCACTACGGAAGTAGGATTGCCCAACCTTCCTTCCGAGGAGTGGCTGGTGGGTTTGAACTGCCAGCCTTCTGGTTAGCAGTCAAGTGCTTTTAGCCACTATGCTACCAGAGCTCCCTGGTAAAGTATAGGGGCTGTGATAAAAGAGGAAGACCCTGAACAAGATGGACTGACACAGTGACTGCAACAATGACTCAAGTATAGCAAAGCTTGTGAGGATGATGCAGGACTGGGCAGTATTTTGTTCTGTTGTATGTAGGGTCACTACAAGTCATAGTCAACTCGACAGCACCTAACAACAACAGTATATTCTTGTTATTATCAGTGTTTTTATGTTAAAAATAATAAATCACATCTTATCAAAGTGATACTTCAGGTAATGTGATACTATGTTTTTGTTAGGTTCTGTTGAGTCATTTCCGACTCAGAGCGACCCCATGCACAGCAGAACAAAACACTGCATGGTCCTGCGCCAGCTCCAAGATCCCTGCTATACTTGAGCCCATCATCGCAGCCACCGTGTCAATCCATCTCATTGAAGGCCTCCCCTCTTTCATCAACCCTCCACCCTACCAAGCATGACATCATTCTCCAAGAAATGCTCCCTTCTGACAACATGACCAAAATAGGTGAGACAAAGTCTGGCCATTCTCGCTTCCAGGGAGAATTTTGGGTGCACTTCCTCCAGGACAGATTTGATAGTTCTTTTAGCAGTCCATGGTACTTTCAGCATTCTTTGCCAGCACCACAGCTCAAAAGCATCAATTCTTCTTCAATCTTCCTTATTCATTGTCCAGCTCTCACATGTATATGAGGCAATTGGAAATATCATGGCTTCTGTCAGGCATACCTTAGTCCTCAAGGAGACATGCTTGTTCCTCAACACTTGAAACAGTTCCTTCGTGGCTGACTTTCCCAATGCTACATGTCGTCTAATGTCCTGACCACTGCTTCCATTGGCATTGATTGTAGAACCAAGCAACGTGAATTCTTCGACAGCCTCAATCTTCTCTCCATTTATTGTGATGCTGCTCATTGGTCCAGTTGTGAGGATTTCTGTTTTCTTTATATTGAGATGTAATCCATACTGCAGACTGTATTCTTCAACCTTCATCA
>NW_006921738.1:405612-420652 GCF_000298275.1 Orycteropus afer afer | reverse complement strand
GATCATATGCCACTTCCTGAAATGGATGAAGATCGACCAGTTCTTTTTGGTACAGTGACTCTGTGTATTCCTGCCATCTTCTCTTGATGTTTCCTGCATCATTCAATATTTTGCCCAAAGAATCTCTTAATATTGCAACTTGAGGCTTAAATATTTTCTTCAATTCTTTCAGCTTGTGATACCATAGTTTTTTAAATATGTAAATATCTTTGACTCACTACCACAAAAATTTATTTTTCGTTCAGTTGAAGATCAATAAATGTATTCCTGATTAGAGCATGGCCTTACAATAGTAGTCAAGAATCCTTGTATATTCCATATTGCACCTATGTCTTCCTTTTGGGCCCTAAGACTTCTGCATTTAGCCAGTGAATAGAACCGTAGTTCTCAAAGTAGAGTGAATCAGAATTACCTGGAGGGCTGGTTTAAACAAAAATTGATGAGCTCACCCCCAGAGTTTATGATTCAATTGGTCTGTGTAGGGCTAATAAGTTGCAATTATAACAACATCCCAGGTGGAGAACACATATTGAGAATTGCTGAATCTGGGAATACTGGTTTTTCAATAAATACAGAGATTACATTTAAGAGGATTTTGAAGGTCCATCACGTGAAGGAGCACATAGCACTCCCACTCATCTCATTAGGCACAGCTTGAGCAAAAAGCCTCACATGTTTGTAAAGTAGGCAGAGAAATGTAGTTTAATTTTGTATCCAGTAAGAAGTTAAATAAACAATATTTATTTGATAAATAGTATGTTAGTCTCTTTCATAGATGACAGATGCCATTGCCTGCCTCAGATTCTTATATGGAATAATGAATTCATATATTCTTAAATGGGAGCTCTGGTAGCACAGTTCCTAAGGCACTTGACTGCTAACCAGAAGGCTGGTGGTTCAAACCCACCAGCCACTCCTCAGAAGGAAGATAGGGCAATCTACTTCCGTAGTGATACTGTCTCGGAAACCCAAAGAGGGGTCACTATAAGTCATGTCCAACTCGATGGCACATAACAACAACATATTCTTAAATACTTGGATTTAATTTCCTACTGATCTAGACCATAACTGGGGAAAAAAAAAAAGAAAACCAACCCACTGCCATTGTGTTGATGCTGACACACAGCAATCCTATAGGACAAAGAACTGCCCCATAATATTTCCAATTCTATAAATGTTTACAGAAGCAGACTGGCTCATCTTTGTCTCACAGAACAGCTGGTTGTTTCAAACCAATGATTGCAGTCCTATACTTTAATCAAAGCTCCTTATAACTGAGAAAGGATCTATAAAAGAAAAAAGAAGTATAACAGTAGAGGAAACATTTTAAAACAAAATCAGATCAGCTTCCTTTCCTTTGAAATATATTTTCATTCTTGATGAGATCCCTCAGATTTCAGAAATTTGAATACATATAATACTGAAGAATAGAACTGCCCCATAGGGTTTTCAAGGCTCTATTCTTTATGGAAGCAGATATTACCACATCAGACTGCCACATCTTTCTTCCATGGAGCAACTGGTGAGTGTCAGCAGCCAAGTTCTTAACCATTGTGCCTCCAGGGCTCTTGACATAAAAGGTGCTTATCCACTGTGATACAAGAGCTCCTAACCTCAATGCAAATAATTGAAAAATACACACAAGGTGGACCAATTAGCAATATCATGATTAACGGAGAAAATACTGAAGTTTTCAAGGATTTAATTTTACTTGGCTCTACAATTAATGGCTGTGAAAACAGCAGTCATTGAATCAACCAACTTATTCCACTGGGCAAATTTGATGCAAATGACCCCTTTAAACTATTACAAAGTAAAGATGCTACTTTGAGGACCAAAGGGCACTTGAACCAAGTCATGTTTTCAATTGCTTCATATGCATGTGAAAACTGCACAATGAATAAGGAAGAACAAAGAAGTATTGATGCCTCTGCATTATGGTGCTGACAAAGAATATTGAATGTACCATGGGTTGCCAGAAGAATGAATACATCTGTCTTGAAAGAAGTACAGGCAGAATGTTTCTTAGAAGTGAGGACAGAAAGATACTGTCTCACATACTTTGGACATATTTTCAGGAAAGACCAATCCCTGGGGAAGGATATAATGCTTGGTAAAGTAGAGGGTTAGTATAAAAGAAGAAGGTCCTCAATAAGGTAGGTTGACATAATGGCTACAACAGTGGGTTCAAACATTGCAATAATTGTGTACATAGTGCTGGAATGGAGTATGTCTCATTTTGTTGTACATTTGTACATGGATTCACTATGAGTTGGAAACAACTCCATGGCACCTGACAACAACAACAATGTTGAAGATATCTTGGAAAAAAGAAAAAAAGAAGATGTGTTCAAACTTATTTAATAACGCATTGTTTGCAGAAACAAAAGTTTGAAAATAAAATGTGCAACAGTAAGAAGGCTGGTTAAATAAATTGTGATAAAATAGAGACATGTGGATCAAAGAGTTCTGAAATTTTATACTGAGATAAGGATTATTTAAAACCTTTAAAACTTTAAATTAAAGATACTCTACAGTAGTTGAAAAACTGAGCTGGGTGCAGGGGGTTTTGGAAGCAGGTTTAAGGTCAGCCCAGAAAGGTGAGCTGAGCATGGGGAGGTTTGGAAGAAGATTTAAAGGAGGCTTGGAAAGGTGAGCTGGTTGTGGGGGGGTGGGGATTGGAAGAAGCTTTCAGAGAGATCAGGAGGTGGGTGGAGCAATGTGGAACAACTAAGGGAAATGAACTTGTCTGTCAGTTTGTTGTCCTGTGGAGGCTTGTGTATTGTTGTGATGCTGGAGGATGTGCCACAGGTGCTGCAAATGCCAGCAGGGTTACCCACAGTGGACAGGTTTCAGCGGAGCGTCCAGACTAAGACAGAAGAAAGAAGTGGCCATCCACTTCTCAAACATTTGGCCAATTAAAACCTTATGAATAGCAGTGAAACACTGTCTGATATGTTACTGGAAAACTTTATGAATAGCCCTGACACATTGTCTGATATAGTGCCAGACGATGAGCCCATCAGGTCAGAAGGCACTCAAAATTTGACTGGGCAAGAGCTGACTCCTCAGAGTACAGACGATCTTAACTATATGGATGGAGTAAAGCTTTTGAGACCTCCAAATGCTGATATGACACTACTTAAAATGAGAAGAAACAGCTGCAAACATCCATTAATTATCGGAACATGGAATGTACATAGTATGGGTCTAAGAAAATTGGAAGATGTCAAAAATGACATGAACTGCATAAAATTTGATACCCTAGACATTAGTGAGCTGAAATGAACCAGTTTGGGCCATTTTGAATCAGACAACTATATGATCTACTATGCCAGGAATAACAAATTAAAGACGAATGGCATGACATTCATCCTCACAAAGAATGTTTCAAAATCTATCCTGAAGTACAATGCTGTCAGTGATAGGATAATATCCATATGCCTACAAGGAAGGCCAGTTAATTCTATTATTCAAATTTACACACCAATTATCAAAGCCAAAGATGAGGAAACTGAAGATTTTTACCGACTTCTGCAGTCTGAAATTGATTGAACATGCGATCAAGATGTGTTGATTATCACTGGTGATGAGAATCCCAAAAGCTGGAAAGAAAGAAGAATCACCAGTAGTTGGAAAATATGGCCTTAGTGATAGAAATGACACTGGAGAACACATGATAGAATTTTGAAAGACCAATGACTTATTCATTGCAAAAATCTTTTTTCAACCACAAAGCAGGCGCTATATAGGTGGTGCTTGCCAGATGGAGTACACAGGAGTGAGTCAGATTAACTACATCTCTGGCAAGAGGTGATGGGGAAGCTCAATATCCTCAGCTAAAACAAGGCCGGGTCTGATTGTGGAACAGACCATCAACTGCTCATAAGCAAGTTCAAGTTGAGGCTGAAGACAATTTTAAAAAGTCCATGTGAGCTAAAATATGACCTTGTGTATATCTTTCCTGAATTTAGAGAGTATCTAAAGAATACATTTGATGCATTGAACACCATTGACCAAAAACCAGAGGAATTATGAGAGGACATCAAGAACATCAACCATGAAGAAAGTAAGAGTTCATTAAAAAGACAGGAAGGGAAGAAAAGACCCAAATGTGTGTTAGAAGAGACTCTGAAACTCATCCTTGAATGGAGAATAGCTAAAGCAAATGGAAGAAATGGCAAGATAAAAGAGCTGAACAGAAGATTTCAAAGAGCAAATCAAGAAGACAAAGCCAATTATTATAATGTAACATGCAAAGACCTGGAATTAGGAAACCAACAAGGAAGAACACATTCAGCATTTCTCAAGCTGAAAGAATTGAGGAAAAAACTTAAGCCTCGAGTTGCCATATTCAAAGGTTCTATGCGCAAAGTATTAAATGATGCAGGAGATAATAGGAGAAGATGGAAGGAATACACAGAGTCACTGTACCAAAAATTGGTTGATGTTCATCCATTTTGGGAGGAGGCATATGATCAAGAACCAATGGTATTGAAGGAAGATGTCAAAGCCACACTGAAAGAGGCAGGAAAAACCAAGGCTCAGGGAATTGATGGAATACCCACTGAGATATTTCAATAAAGAGATGCCCCACTGGAGGCACTCACTTGGCTATGCCAAGACATTTGGAAGAGAGTTACCTAGCCAACTGAAAAAAAGAGATCCATATTTGTGCCCATTCCAAAGAAAGTTGATCCCACAGAATGTGGAAATTATCGAACAATATTATTAATATCACTTATAAGTAAAATCTTACTGAAGATATTTCAAAAATGGTTACAGCAGTATATTGACAGAGAACTTCAAGAAATGCAAGCTGGATTCAGAAAAGGGAATAGAACAAGAGATATCATTGCTGATGTCAGATGGATCTTGGCTGAAAGCAAAGAATACCAGAAAGATGCTTACTTATGTTTTATTGATTATGCAAAATCATTCAATTGTGTCGGTTATAACAAATTGTGGATAACATGAAGAATGAGAATTCCAGAACACTTGATTGTACTCACAAGGAACCTGTACATAGATCAAGAGGTTGTTGTTTGAACCAAACAAGGGGATACTGCATGGTTCAAAATCAAGAAGGGAGTGCGTCATCATGGTATCCTTTCACTATACTGATACAATTTGTATGCTGAGCAAATAATCTGAGAAGCTGGATTATATGAAGAAGAATGTGGCATCAGGATTGGAGAAAGACTCATTAACAATCTGTGATATGCTGACAACACAACTTTGCTTGCTGAAAGTGAAGATGGCTTGAAACACTTACTGCTGAAGATTGAAGATTATAGTCTGCAGTATGTGTTACACCTCACTATAAAGAGAACAAAAATCCTCACAACTGGAGCAATAAACAGCATCACGATAAATGGAGAAAAGATTGAAGTTGTCAAAGACTTCATATTACTTGGTTCTACAATCAACACTAATGGAAGCAGCAGTCAAGACATGAGACAACATATTGCATTGGACAAATCTGCTGCAAAAGACCTCTTTCAAGTGCTGAAGAGCAAAGATAGCTCCTTGAAGACTAAGATGTGCCTAACCCAAGCCATGGCATTTTCAGTTGCTTCTATGCATGTGAAAGCTGGACAATGAATACAGAAGACTGAAGAAGAGTTGATGCTTTTGAGTTACGGTGTTGGCAAAGAATACTGAAAGTACCACAGACCGCCAGAAGAACGAACAAATTGTCCTGGAAGAAGTGCGGCTGGAATGCTCCTTGGAATTGAGAATGGCCAAACTTCATCTTACTTACTTTGATCATGTTCAGAAGGAACCATTCCCTGGAGAAAGATGTCATGCTTGGTAAAGTGGAGGATTAATGAAAAAGGGAAAGCTCTCAATGAGATAGATTGAGACAGTGGCTGCAAGGATGGGCTCAGATACAGCAGGGATCCTGAGGCTGGCATAGGACTGGGTAGTGTTTCATTCTGTTGTACGTGGAGTTGCTATCGGTTGGAGACAATCCAACATCACCTGATAAGAACAACAGTGATAGTAGTTAAAGGAGCAATGCTGGTTCAGTGGTGAAAATATTTGGCTGCTAACCAAAAAGTTAAGAGTTCAAACCCACCAGCCACTCTGTGGGACAAAGATGAAGCAGTTTGCCTCCGTAAACATTTATAGCCTTGGAAACGCTACAGGGCAATGCCCTGTCCTATAAAAACTAAAAGCAAACCAAACTCACTGCTGCCAAGTCAGATCCGAATCACAGAGACACCTCCTTGGGTTTTGGAGGCAGTATCACTACAGAAGTAGATTGCCCAACCTTCCTTCTGAAGAAAGAATGAAACACCAGCCTTCTTGTTAGCAGTCACTTGCCTTAGGCACTATGCCACCAGAGCTCCCTTACTGTCCTATAGGGTCACTCTAAGTTGTAATTGATTCTGTGTCAGTGGGTTGCAGTTGAGGTATATACAAAGATGAAGTAATTGAAGGAGTCCCTGGGTGGTGGTAATGGTTAAGTGCTAGACTACTAACTAAAAGTTTAGTGCTTGGAACCTTCCCAGAGGTGCCTCAGAAGACAGGCCTAGCTATCTGTTTCTGAGAGCTCATAACTAAGAAAACCCTATGGAGCAGTTCTACCCTGTACACATGAAATTGCTATGAATCAGAAAAGATTCTATAGCAGCCAAAACATTGTGGTTGAAAAAGCGTCAGTTAGGAACAATTTAAGTGGGAGTTCTGGTAGCATAGTGCCTAAGGCACTTGACTGCTTACCAGAAGGCTGGCAGTTCAAACCCACCAGTCACTCCTCAGAAGGAAGTTTGGGCAATCTACTTCTGTAATGATGCTGCTTCTGAAACCCAAGGAGGGGTAACTATCAGTCGAGTCTGACTCGACGGCACTTAACAACAACAACAGGAGCAGTCGGCTGATCATACCATAGCATAATAATGAGATACACACTTGTATTCAGCTGTGCAAATTCAAAAATAGAGTTTAGCTATTTTCCATGGTAGATTTAACTCAGGAAGGTTGATTTACAGTGTCATTAAAAACTTAAAATGTGTAACCAGATGCCAATTATATATTTTACACAAATGTAATTTTTTAAGAGTATCAGATGCTTCAATCAGCTCAATTATTACACTCTCTTGAGAGCCACAGAATATTAAATCTTCAGATTAAAATTTCTAAAAGTATTTTTATATCATTATTTATTTTTCCCTGTATTTATGTTGGATTATGTCCTGGCTTTATTGATTTTCTGACCAGTTATATATTTCTATGAATTACTTTTTGTATGATTCCAACATAAATTATTTATTATGGAACAATTTGCTTATCAGTTTTGTAATTTGCATTATACAAGTAAGTTCTACACATTTTTTAATATTTATACCTAAGTCCACCTGTCTGTTTTTTTCTTTCCTTTTTTACTTTTTTTCATTATTGTAAAAAGTGTGATATCTTTAATTTGGATGCTGTAAAAAAGATTTTTTTTTTTAAACGTTTGATCAAAAGTAAAATGCCTTAATTAAGCCCAGGTTTATGCTGTTTTCTGCAAAATTAGATCAGACTTTTCACTGATGGCGGTCCTTGGGCTTTGTATTTGGTTAAACAATCATACATAACCAAGGGAATATTTTCTCTGCAGTCAAGCCAGGATGTAGAAATAATACACCCCAAGGAAGGAGGTGTTGACACAGATACATTAGTGTAAAATAGTCTTAAGAAATATCTCTTTCATGATAAAAATATAGAAACAAAATCTCAAGAAAAGACCTTGGACAGCCAATTTGTTTTCCAAGTTTCCCATATAATTGAAAATGTTTCTGTTGAGCAAGCATTTTCTAAACAAAGAGCATTAGCTTTAATTTTTATTACCAGCTGCAGCCCCAAGGAATGCTTTACATCTACCTGGACACTTTTATAACCTGCCCAGAAAAGTATACATTGTAAGAAATCTTTGTAGCCCACCTAAGTATTTGTATCCATTGGAGGCCTTTCCTCATTTCTTTAACCCTCCCTTTTGTGACCTCAAAACTAACCAATCAAAGATTTTGTTGTAATCTCTTTTTTTGTACCCCATGGGTTGAAATTGACTCGACAGCAGTGAGTTTGGTTTTTTTTTTCTATATCCATCTCACTCAGGGTCCCACTCTCTCTAATAATCACATTTTCATTTATGCAACTTGGTGATTTCCCATTTAGATTCTCTCTAATGCTGAATAAATTCTTTGCATCTTCATTTAAGGTCTGAGTATCCTTTCCCCTGAGCGTTTTTGTCCCTGTGTGTTCAATCTTAGGATATAGAAATGCAATTCTTTATATATTCATCTTGTATCCTATTCACTTGTTACTGAATTCACCTATCACTGCTTGCTGAAATCACTTACTACTTCTTGGGATGGGGGAGGGTGGATTTTGTAGATTGCATGGGTTTTCTATTTAGATAATTACGTCATCTGCCAAAAGGGAGAGGTTGATCTCTTCTTTTCTGTTTTATATTCTCTTTTTCATGTCTTATTGCAATTACTAGATTTTTAGAACTATATTGAATAAATTAGTGAGAGTAGATGTGAGTGCCTTGCGCTTGACCTTAGGAGTAAGTATTTCATTTTTCATCATTAAGTATGTTATCTGTAGACTTATAGATTTTTTTTTAAAAAATCAACTTGTGGAAGTTGTCGATTCCTACTTTTGTGAGAGTTTCGGTGTTGTTTTCTTTTTTATACTGTGTTTGGTATTGATATCAGGGTAATACTAACTTCATAAAATGACTTGAGAAGTGTTCATGCTTATTCAATTTTCTACAAGAGATTATGCAAAATTAATAATCTTTAAACCTTGGTGGATCTCATGTAGTCCTGGGGATATCGTTTTAGGAAGCTTTTAAATTTCAAATTTGATTTATGTAATAGTTATAGGGCTGTTCAGTTTTGAGTTATTATATATTATAAATATCCTTTTTAAGACATGTGGTATGCAAATACTTTGTGTTAATCTTTAGCTTGTCTTTTTACTATCTTTACAGGGTCTTTTGCAAAATGAATGTTTTAATTTTGTTAAGGACCAATTTACGATATTTCCATTGATGCAGTGTGCTTCTGGTGTCAAGTATGAAAACCAACAGCCCTAGTGGTAGATTCCAAAATTTTTGTACTTTTTTTTCCTCTAATGTTTTATAATTTTATGTTTTACATTTATCTGTGATAAGTTTTTATCTATTTCATATTGGGTGAGTAGTACCTTGGTCCATTTAATCATATATGTGTTTGTTATTATCATGAATAATGGGATCACATTAAGAATTACAGTATTTTAAATGCCTGCTTCTGGTATATGAAAATTTAAAATAATCTTTTGGCATTGATTTTGTGTAATAGCCTTAAAAAAAACATTATTTCCAATAATCTACTGTAGCTTCCTTTGAATTCACTCTGTAAATAATTGAACAATATTCCAAAAATCAAATTTTTTTCATCATTTATAAAGCCATCCTTTTCATTATTTTTTATAATCCTATAATGACTCTAACCTCAGTACAATGTTACAGAATAATGGTGATAATATGCATTCATTTCTGATTCTATTTTTAAGATTATGTTTTTTAAATTTTAGGACAAATTCTGATGTTGATTATATGAGCTTTTTAATCACCTGTTTAATTTACTAGCATTTTTTTTTAATAAGTAGATGTTGACCTTTGAGCTTTTGTTAAGATGATATTATGTATTTTTTTTTCTTTTCAGAGTACCAGTGGGTTGCTTTTGTTTTTCATTTATCAACTTGATGTTCTCTTTTGGAAGTAATTTCTTATTTCAACTTTATATTTTTCATCCATTATCTCAGATTTTATTTTTTCCTTACTTATGTTGAAACATAATTATACTTCCCAATATTTATAATATTTAATAAATCTATTTAAAGTTCTCTCTTTACTCTTTTCATTGTGTGGGCTTTTGGTTTACTTTTCTTTCATACTTATTCAGTTAAATACTTATTTTCAGAAACCAAAGGGTTATCTAGAAAAGATATACTTTTTACATTTCTATTATTAATTCTATCTTTTTGAGGTTTATTTTATCCTATTATCATTGGTAAATGTCACTTTATGAAGTAGATTATTAATGACAATTCATTATGCAGTACTGATATTTGTCCTTGTCAGTTTTTTTTTAATAAAAACATCATAAGTTTAATGTTGACAATATCAATATCTTACTTTTTGATATTTTTATATTTATAGCAATTGTCAAACTACCAAGTGAGAGAACATATTAGCAAATCATAACTAATAAAGTATACAGAATGTTATCAGTATAGTCAGGATACTCAAGAGGGTCATAAGTAACACTGTGCCATGTGTATAAACTTGATTGTTACAATACATCACTAGCAAGTGCACAGTTGGAAAGGATAATTTGTGAATGACTTCAGGAAACTCCAGACTTTCTAGAAGCATATATCTCCCTCTTCAAGGTATATAAGGCAGGAGAGGCTCTGTACTGAGTCTAGTCTAGATATGTACCAGAAGACACTGCACATTGGTCAAGAGCATTCAGTGATCTAAGAATTATAAACTGAATAATGCAAGATACAACCAACAAAACCCAGTTGCCGTCTAGGTGATTCTGACTGATGGTGACTCCATGTATTCAGAGTAGAACTAAGCCCAATAGGATTTTCATGACTGAGTTGTCAGGAGCAAATCACCAGGGTTTTCTTCCAAGGTTCCTCTTGTGGAGATGAACCACCAGTCTTACAGTTAATAGTCCAATGGCTTAACCATTTATGCTACCCAGGGATTCCATAATATAATATACAATGCACAATAAACCAAAGAATTAATCACACACTCACTCGAGTTTCCAGGCTAATGCAGTCCAGTGTGTGGGAAAAATTTTAAATTCTCCACTTATTCCCAGAATTTCTGCCAAATATTAAGTTTATCCTGAATATATTTGCCATGTGTAATGTACAGAGTTATACAGAAGAGTATGATTAAGGGCTTCTTTATTAATGTTTATTTTTAAAGGAAAAATATATTATTGTTGCAATTACAAATTAATCTATAAAGGTATAATAATACATTTAGTATTTAACCATTTTCTTGTTATTTTCTAATTTTATTTAATAATTACATCATTTTGCCATTCAAGAAGAGGTTGTACAAACTTCTATACATGTTTATCAAATTTGACCAATATAACAAAATAATTGACAGTTTAAATTTTGGAAACATGGCCTTATGTGAAGTAAAATGTCTCCATGTAAATAGCTGTGTGATTTGAGGAAAAATTAATCTGTAAAATATTAATAATAATAGTACCTACATCACTAGGTAATTCTGCATATAAATAAAATTTTCTGCATTAAGCACTTAGCACACTGCCTGGCATAATGGAAAGACTCAATAAAGGTTAAGAATTCTTAGATAACAGAAATCAGGACATCAATTAAGAAAAATTTTGAAAAAAAATTATTCATATTCAACAATAGTAAATTTATTTTCATGTCATATTCTGTTTAATTATTGGATATCTTCCCATATTCCCTGTGTCAGAGTTTTTCGGTTTTATTTTAATTGTTAATATTCATAAAGAATATGAGTGGCCAAGACTCCATTTTATTTGGTATTTTAAGGAAAACTGATTGTCTCTTAGCACCAGTACTGATGATATCTCTGAGAAGAAGAATTTAATCTGTTCTATTCTCAAATCTCCTTACTCATTACTGAAACAATATAGATATAATTATGCCTTTGCCTGGGATTCAAAATGATGTAAGAGAATAGAATAATTGCAAATTGTCCTTGAGTACGGTGAATTGCTCTCAGTGATTATTGTCTATACATTTGAGTAAAGGCATAATAAGCTGTTTTTTTTCCCCCACGACCTGTATTTTAAGAGGTGAACATTTGGAGAACTTGTTTGTGTGCTTGATTTTTAAGTCATAAATAATGAAAAATCATCCTGAAGTTTTCTTCGAAGAGGCTTAGTTAGTTATGTAAAACAGAGTGTCATTTCAGAATAGTTGATTCTTTTAAAATAGATAAGTTTGGGGAATCAGAAATTAAGAAGGTACTTTCCTGGGACTACAAATATCACATGTTAAATAAATCAAGGAAATTGATTAGAAATGTTCTTTTTTAGTTTGGTGTGAACATTTATTATGAGAAAGGAAAGCTAATATTCCAAAAACAATAATGGCTCAGTATTGCAATCAAAATGTCATGTTCAACTATCTCATTTTCTACAACAGCTTATTTAAAAATAAATAAATAAATAAATAGTTGATGAGAAGATGAAAACTAGGATGCCATTTGTTCTTTTCATTTGAATTTCCAAGTAAGAACTCATCACGTAAACCTGTATTTATTTTACTTCCCGTATCTATTAAAATATGTGAGGAGCTCAAGATTACAATAGAACCTCATAGAAGCAGCTACTACATACAGTAGGCTTTGACTAAGTGCCAGCCAAGCACTCTGCATTTTCTAGGTGCAATCACTCTCTGAATTGAATTATTTCCACAGTAATTTAGCAACATGAAAATGTTCCCTAAAATAACTGTTATTATGCACATCTACAGAAATGGTGAGTCAAGACAAGGAGAGAAGGTTTTACTGAGTTTTGAAGTATTGATTAAGTTTCGGAAGAACTGAAGAGGAAATAATTATTAAACTCAAAGTAAGAGGGAAAAAAAAAACTTTGTTTCATTTTGCTGATTTTTCCATAACAATGCCAAACAATCTCAAGCTTGTGAAATTCCTTTAATGTTCAGAAGCATGTCTGACAATTGTATATTCAAACTTTGGGGAAAATATCAATGGCATTCTTACTATTTATTTGTCTTAGCACTACTCCATGATAGAAAATGCACTGATTTTTTATAGTCATATTTTATTATTCTTCAATTATTTTAGCGTATACTTTAGTCACCTACTTCTTGGTAAAATATTTTCACTTATCTATTCAAACATTGGGAGCTCTGGTAGCATAGTACCTAAGGCACTTGACTGCTAACCAGAAGGCTGACGGTTCAAACCCACCAGCCACTCCTCGGAAGGAAGGTTGGGTAATCTACTTCTGCAGTGATACCGCCTTAGAAACCCAAGGAGGGGTCACTGTGAGTTGGGTCCGACTCAACGGCACATGGTAACAACAACAACATTCAAACAATACACCGTTCCTGATTTTAAATCATGCAGTATCCCCTCGTTCTGTTCGAACAGCCTGCTGATCTATGTACAGGTTCCTGATGAGTACAATTAAGTGTTCTAGAATTCCCATTCTTCTCAAACTTATCCCTATTTTGTTATGATCCACACAATCAAATGCTTTCACATAGTCAATAAAACACAGATAAACATCTTTCTGGTATTCTTTGGTTTCAGCCAAGATCTATCTGACATCAGCAATGATATACCTTGTACAACATCCATGTCTGAATCCAGCTTGCATTTTTGGAAGTTCTCTGTCAATATACTGTTGCAAATGTTTTTGAATTAATTCCACATGATTTCATTTGTATGTGATATTAGTTATATTGTCTGATAAATTCTGCATTCTGTGGGATCACCTTTCTTTGGAATGGGTACAAATATGGATTTCTTCCAGTCAGTTGGCCAGGTGGCTATCTTCCAAATCTCTTGGCATAACCAAGTGAGTGCCTCCAGTGAGTGACATTCTTTGGTTGAAAGATCTCAATGGGTATTCTGTCAATTCCTGAAGCCTTGTTTTTCACCAATTCCTTCAGTGGAGCTTCAACTTCTTCCTTCATTGCTATTGGTTCTTGATCATATGCTATCTTCTGAAATGGATGAACAACAACCAATTCTTTTTCATACAGTGCCTCTCTGAATTATTTTCATCTTTTGATGTTTCCTGCATCATTCAATATTTTCCCATAGAATCTTTCAATATTAAAACTCAGGGCTTGAATTTTTCTTCAGTTCTTTCAACTTGAGAAATGCTGAGCATGTTCTTCCGTTTTGGTTTTCTAATTCCAGGTCTTTGCACATTTCATTATAACGAATGAAGATTAAGGTGTGCCTAAGCCAAGCCATGGTATTTTCAATAGGCTCATATGCATGTGAAAGCTGGACAATGAGTAAGGAAGACCAAATAAGAGTTGATGCTTTTGAGTTGTGGTCTTAACAAAGAATGCTGAGAGTACCATGGATTGCCAGAAGAACTAACAAATCTGTCCAGGAGGATCTGCAGCCAGAAAGCTCCTTGTAAGCAAGAATGTCCAGACTTCGTCTCACCTACTTTGGTCATGTGGTCAGAAGGGACCATACCCTGGAGAATGATGTCATGCCCGGTAAAGTGGAGGGTCAATGAAAAACAGGAGGGTTCTTAGCAAGATGGATTGACACAGCGGCTGTAATCATGGGCTCAGGTATAGCAAGGATAGTGGGGTTGGCACAGGACTGGGCAGTATTTCATTCTGTTGTACATAGGGTTGCTATGAGTCAGACTCAACTTGACAGCACTTAACAATAACCACAATTCAAACAAACAAAATTTAAAAATGTTGTTTAGTTGATTACAATTCGCGGCAACCCCATGCTTGTCAGAGGAGAACTGTGCCCCATAGAGTTTTCAATAGCTGATTTTCCAAAAGTAAACTCTCGGCCTTTCTTTCAATGTATGTCTGAGTAGATTCAAATCTCTAACCTTTCAGTTAGCAGCCAAGCATGTTAATTCTTTGTGGCAGCCAGAAACTCCCGTTTAGAGTGTATACTATATATATATTAGTCTAGATATAGACTCATGAAGAATTTTTCATCTTTACACTTTTAAATATTCAGATTTAAGATAACTCAACACCAAGTACTTTATTAAGCTCATTGTACTGTGCTAAGGACTACTAATGGGCTGCAGATATTTTTAAATTCTCTAAAAGTTTTGGAATATTTTCAAATTGATAATAGGAGGTCCCTGAAGTATCAACATGTTCTTATCTGCACCATTTGTTCCCTTCACTTTCAATAGACATATCAAACACACACAAAAAAAAAATTATTGGAAAAATTTGCACAACAGTAAAGATATTTTTTAAAACACTATCTCTCTCT
>NW_006921738.1:403049-404713 GCF_000298275.1 Orycteropus afer afer | reverse complement strand
CCTTTCCTCCATCATCACTCATGGCCTCAGCTAGTCATTCTAATTATTTTATCTGCATGGATTTTTTTTTCTAGCCATTATTTTAAAATACTGTGCATAATGTTCTCATACTCATTTAGGAAGTTGCATTGATTCCCCAATTTTCATTCATTCAGCAAATATTTACTGAATGCCTACTAGGTAGTTATCAATCTTGGCATTCCAAACCAAACCAAACTCACTTCATTGAGTCAGTCCTGACTCATAGCCTACCCTCCTTGAGTTTCCAAGGTGGTATCATTATGGAAGTAGATTGCTCCACCTTCTTTCTGAGGAGTGGCTAGTGGGTTTGAACTGCCAGCCTTCTGGTTAGTAGTCAAATGCTTTAGGCATTACACCACCAAAGCTCCTAATCTTGACATTAGAAACATAATAAAAACAGAACCAAAGTCTCTGCCATCAAGTAGTTTCCAACTCATAGTGACTCCCATTGGATTTCTGAGGCTGTAAATCTTTATGGAAGTAGATTGCCGCATCTTCCTTCTGTGGAGCAGCTGGTAGGTCTTAAACACTGACCTTCTGGTTAACAGTCAAGTGCCTTATCTACTACCCTGCCAGAGCTCCTTAAGAAATATAATAGTAAACAAGAATGATAAACTCCCATGCCCTTATTGAGCTTAGTGGAGAAAATAAAATATAAGTTTAATATACAAAATGTTAATGAGACTGAGGGATAGGAAGAATGGAGCATAATACAAAATGTTGGAATGAGTTTCAATCTTTAGATAGAAGCACCAGAGAAGGTTCTGAGAAAGTCATATTTCAGTAATATTTAGAAAGAAGAGAGAAAAGTAGTGATACTAAAGGCTAAGCAAGTGAAAATATCCTGAGATGGAACATCCATAGTGCTGACAGCACACCAAGAAAATCAGTGTGGTTGGAGAGTATAAAGAAAATGAGGGAAAAGACTTAAAATAAGAAAAGAAAAGGAAAAAAAAAACCCGCAACTTTTTAGCTCAGTATTTATCGTTATCTATAGTCTTATTCAAGGAATTATGTTGGCTCAATGCTTAAGCAACCAGCTTCTAATGGAAAAGTCATTACTTAGAACCCATGAGTTTGTCAGTGGGAGAAAAGATCTGATAATCAGCTTCTGTAAAAATTTCAGCCTAACATTCCCTTATGAGGCAGTTCTCCTCTATCCTTTAGAGTCATTATGAGTTAGACTCAATTCAATGATACCCAACAACAAGAAGCACAACATACTCTACTCACCTATGTTAACACCCTATTCCCCTATTCCCCTTATTGGGAGCTCTAGTAGCATAGTGCCTAAGGCACTTGACTGCTAACCAGAAGACTGGCAGTTCAAACCCATCAGCCACTCCTCAGAAGGAATGTTGAGCAATCTACTTCCATAGTGATACCGTCTCGAAAACCCAAGAGGGGTCACTATGAGTCTGGTCTGACTCAAGGGTACATAACAACAACAACATTCCCCTTATTGTTGTTGTTGTTATGTGCCGTCAAGTTGGACCTGACTCACAGCGACCCCTCCTTGGGTTTTTGAGGCAGTATCACTATGGAAGTAGATTGCCCAACCTTCCTTCCGAGGAGCTGCTGGTGGGTTTGAACCGCTAGCCTTCTGGTTAGCAGTCAAGTGGCTTAAGCACTGTGCCACCAGC
>NW_006921738.1:391436-402179 GCF_000298275.1 Orycteropus afer afer | reverse complement strand
GTATTGAATGCTTACTAAATATTGTGCTGATGGAGAAAAAGAAGAACAAATCCTTAGTGAAAAATTTAGTGTATAAGATTTAGTGTATAAAATCAACTAGTTAATGTACAACACAGAATGATGGGGGCCTGTATGTGTTACTCTGGGTTCTCCAAAGAAGCAAATACAAAGATAAGATTAAACATGCAAAGATTTTCTGATGATAAATATCTGTGGGAGAACATAGGGAAGGCAGTGAGGAAGGTTGGGAAGCTGTAAGACTATAATGTAAATATTAATCTGAGAGGAGAGAGAAGGGAAGTTTGAGTGAAAGGGTCCTAGAATGCTACGCATCCTAACAAAAGTCCAGCAAAGCATGTGAGCCACTAAATTATCATTTATTAGTGGAGTCCCATGTCTTCCAGGAATGGATAAATTTACCAAAAAAGGAAGAAAAACTATTGCTGTTCTGTTGATTCTGAGTCATAGTGATGTCTTGCTAAAGTCAGTCACTGACTCTGCCTAGTTTAGGAGAGTATAGCCTTAGTTCAGACCAAAACCCAAAAAGCCAAACCCACTGCTTTCAAGTCAGATCCAACTCATAGCAACCCCCCTTGGGTTTCCGAGGCAGTATCACTACAGAAGTAGATTGCCCCATCTTCCTTCCAAGGAGTGACTGGTGGGTTTGAACCACCAGTCTTCTGGTTACCAGTCAGGATGCCTTAGTCACTATGCCACCAGAGCTCCTTTAGTTCAGACACAACCATGGTTTTCGGAGTACAGCACTGAGTTCTTGGTTAGTGATGCTCCACCTAGTGAGAAGTCTAAGAGATACATTCTCATGGCTGCCACACTGTGGGAGCACTTAGACCCAATGTTTAACTCAAGTAAAGAGAGAACTCTGAGCAACCAACACTTGAGCTGAGTCATGAATATATATCAGGAGTTAATCTCCTAAAGAAGAAAGGGAAGAAATAGCCTACAAGGGCACTGAGACATGAGGGGCAGGATGGGTTCAGGAAACCACACAGAAAGTAGGTATCTTGAAGTAGAAAGTAGGATTTGGATTTTACCTTGAAAAAGAAAGGTGGGCCCAGAAGGGTTTTAACCATGGCAATTGCATGGCTACATTCACTAAATGTTATTAAATAACTAAAAGAATTCTACCGTCTTGGAACTGGACACGTTTTCAATTTACATTAAAAAATAGATTCTGAAGAAGGTAGTTTTGTTTGTTCATTTAACAATTTGTTTTTACTTTACTTTTAAGGGGTTTAAAATTATTTTCAAAGAGTTAGTATTCAGTCACATTAACAATCTAAACTTTAAAATATGAGGCTCATAAAAAACGTTATCTAGAATTAGAAGGAGGAGCCCTGGTGGTGTAATGCCTAAGGAAGTTGACTGCTAACCAGAAGGCTGACGGTTCAAACCCACCAGCCACTCCTTGGAAGGAAGGTTGGGCAATCTACTTCCATAGTGATAATGCCTCAAAAACCCAAAGAGGGGTCACTGTGATTCGGATCCGACTCAATGGGAATGAGATTGGTTTTTGGTTTGAGAATTAGAAGTTGGGATTTTCCCTTGGATTACAAGTTGTTTTATTAAACACAGTTTATTAAATAAAAACAAAACAGAGCTCCTTGCACAACTTCCTTGAATAAGGAATACTGAAAAAGAATTGAGTTATTTCCTCAGAAGGAAGGTTGGGCAATCTACTTCTGTTGTGATACTGCCTCAGAAACCCAAGGAGGGGTTGCTATGAGTTGGTTGCAACTTGACAGTAATGAGTGAGTTAGCAAAGAATGTTTAATGTAGCATACTGCCAGAAGAATGCATAAATCTGTCTTGGAAGAACTATAGCCAGAAGATTCCTTAGAAGCAACAATGGCAAGACTTCATTTAACATACTTTGGACTTGTTATCAGTAGGGACCAGTCCCTGAAGAAGGCCATCATGCTTGGTAAAGTAGAAGGTCAGTGAAAAAGAGGGAGGCCCTCAATGAGATGGGTTCACACAGTGGCCGTAACAATGGCTTACACATAGTGACAATTATGAAAATGATGCCAGACTGAACAGAGGTTTTTTTCTCTTTTCTATAGGGTCGTTATGAGTCAGACTCAACTCAACAGCACGAAACAACAACAAATAATCATATTATCTGGGATATATTTACATCCCCTGACTTTTTCAGTTCATATCTGAGTAGCACAAAAGTTCAATTCTAGGCCATAGCATCTGGTAAAGCAGATGCTATAGTTTAGAATTAGTCTTTCTTCAATAAAACCTACATATTGGATATATTCTAACTATCTATGGAGCTTTCATTTAGATTGCCATGTATTCTCCGACTTCTCTTCCTCTTCTTCCCTTCCCTTTCTTCCCTCACCAACAGTTTATTGTTGTTGTTGTTAGTTGTCACTGAGTTGGCTCCATTTTTCATAACGAAATAAAATTTTACCTTTCCTGCATCATCTTTATGACCTTTAATGTGGTTGAGACTACTGTTGTAGCTAGTGTTTCACCAACAGTTTAAACCAATCTAAATATATCCATATGACTATTTTTTTACACTATCCCTTGCCTAGATATACCTGATCATTCAACCTGTCCACCCATCTATTCACCTGTAGATCAATGTTTACCATCACAGACAACACAGTACTGCACATGCAAAGGGTTTATCTTTGTTGTCTATACCTCCCATGTACCCTTCTATGTTATAAAACTGTTTTTTTGGTGTTCAATTTTCTACCTGATCATTCAGTGATATGCTAGAAACAGAATTCTGCCCTAAAACCACTGAACCAGAAAAATCTACCACCCCTGGGAGCTGAGTCCTATATCCCATATCTAATACCTGGCTGTACTCCTTCTTGATAAAGTCAATACAACTTTGAGTAATATCTCCAATCTGAGTTTCAGATATGACTAGTTGATAAATGCTTTCTTTTTTTAAAAAAATTATTGTGATTTGGGTGAAAGTTTATAGAGCAAATTCATTTTCCATTCAGCAGTTCACATACACGTTGTCTCATGACATTAACTGCAATTTCCCACAATGTAACAGCTCTCTTCCCACTTCCTCCCCATAGTTACCCCCCACAACCACCAGTGAGTTGTCTCCTTGTGCACACACAGTCCTTCTATTCTCCCATGATTGATCTATACAAGGAGTAGGTCTACCTAAAGTAAATGTTCAGCTCATATGCCTGTCATTTGTTTGGCTGGAAGCCACAGGAGTGGATTCAATTCCAGACCTGAAGGGTATCTATGGGCCATAATCTCAGGAGTTCCACCAGACTCTATCAGACCACCAAATCTTGTCTCTTTTCATTATTTATTTATTTTCATGATTTGGAGTTTTGTTCCACATTGTTCTCCCACTCTATCCAGGATCTCTCACAAAGATGCCCCTCCAAATTTATGACAATGGTAGCCTGGCACTGTCTAGCTCTTCTGGTCTCCTAGTCATATAGGCTGAAGATCATATGGTGTAACAATCCCTTGGACTAATTGTTTCCATGCATCTTTGACTTGGAAATCTACTTCCATAGTGATTCCACCTCAGAAACCCAAGGAGGGGTCAGTAAGAGTCAGAACTGACTTGACAGAATTGAGTTAGTTTTGGTTTTCCTCATTCTTCTTTGCTCTGTACAAGAAGAGACCCACCCTTCCATCTAAATGGCCACTTGCAAGCTTTTAAGATTCCAGTGGCTACTCTCCAAAGTAGTAATATGGAACAATGTTTTTGTGTAGTATGCTATGCCACTTCAGCCTGATGTGCCCTGTGAACATGATCCCAAGCCCACAGGTCCAACTACTTGCTCCCTTTGGGTAGCTGGCTGTCTAGGACTTTTTTGTTAGTAACTTTTTATGACCTGTTCAACTTCTTCTTTTGTTATGGATATGATCAACGTTTCCACCTCAATGTGTGTTAGTTTAGGTAAGTAGTATGTTTCTAGAAATCTGTCCATTTCTTCCAGATTTTCAATTTTTTTTGAGTACAGTTCTCTTCATAGTATACTGATATTACCTTTTTATTTCAATTTGTTCTGTTGTGATGTCACCCAATTTGTTTATTATTCATGTTATTTGTATTCTCTCTCTCTTTTCCTTTGTTAAATATGCCAGTGGTTTGTCAATTTTATTCATCTATTCAAGAAACCAACTTCTAGTCTTGTTGATTTTTTTCTATTGTCTTCCTATTTTCTGTTTCACTGATTTCTGCTCAAATCTTTATTATTTCCTTTCTTCTCATGACTGTAGGCTTTTCCTGCTGATCTTTTTCTAATAGCTGGTAATGCTGGTTTAAGGCGTTGATTTTAGCTCTTTCTTCTTTATTGATGTGTGAATTTATTGCTATAAATTGGTCTCTCATCACTGCTTTTGCTGTGCCCCAAAGATTTTGAAATGTTGTGTTTTCATTCTCATTTGATTCAATGAATTTTTAAATTTCACTTTTTATTTCTTTTCTTAGCCTGTCATTCTTATGGAGGGTGTTGTTCAGTTTCCATGTGCTTGCTCTTTTCCCATTGATCTTCCTATTGTTGATTTCCAATTTTATAGCATTGTGATCTGAGAAGATGCTTTGCATTTTTTCAATGTTTTTAAATTTATTAAGGTTTGCTTTATGGCCTAACATATGGTCCATCATGGAAAATTTTCCATGTGCACTGGAAAAGAATATATATTGCACTGTTGTTGGGTGAAGTGCTCTGTAGATATCTATAAGGTCAAGTTGGTGGATTGTATCGTTTAGCTCTTCTGTGTCTTTGTTGAGTTTCTTTCCCATTCTTCTGTCATTCATTGAAAGTGGTTTGTTAAAGTCTCCCACTATGACTGTGGAGTCATCTATTTGTCTTTTCTATTCTGTTAAAGTCTTATTTATGTATTTTTGGGCTCTTTCATTGGGTCCATAGATATTTATAATGATTATATCTTCTTGTTCAATTGATTCATTAATCATTATCTAATGTCTCTTCCTTGTCTTGTATGGTGGTTTCTTTCTTAAAGTCAATTTGATCAGAAATTAATATTGCCACTCCTGCTCTTTTTTGATTGCCATTTGCTTGATATATCTTTTTCCAACCTTTGATTTTTAGTCTGTTTTTGTCTTTGTCTGTGAAGTGTCTCTCTTGTAGGCAGCATTTTGATGGGTTATGTTTTTCTTATCCAGTCTGTAACTTTCTGTCTCTTGAGTGGTGCATAACCCATTGACATTCAGTGTAATTATCCACAAGTATGAATGGTTTGGGAGCTCTGGTACCATAGTGCCTGCTGTACTTGACTGCTAACCAAAAGGCTGGTGGTTCAAATTCACCAGCCATTCCTCAGAAGGAAGGTTGGGCAATCTACTTCCATAGAGATACCACCTAGGAACCCAAGGAGGGGCTGCTCTGAATTGGCTTGAAGGCACATAACAACTAACAACATGAATTTATTGCTATCATTTTTGTTTTGTTTTGTTTTTTGGTTTCTTTGTTCCAATATAATTTTCTGTGCTGATATTATTTTATTTATGTATTGTGTTATCATCTCCTTCATTGCTGTTGTTTTAGTGTTTGCTAAATATTTGTGCTTGTCCTTTTTTATTCTAATGTGAAGGTTTATCATCTTTCTTTGAGGTTACCTTGTGATTTATTATTTTCTCCCAGAGTTTATAACAGAACATTGTATCTTGAAACTCTCTTGACTTCCTCACTATTTAGATGTTCTGTAACTACAATATTTTTTTCCCTCTTTTTGGTTTGTAGTTGTCCTCACTTGCCAATTGATGTCTCTGGTCCTCTGTTTACAATCTTGTAAGCTTATTTTACTTTGGATACTTTCATAGCTGTGTTGGTTTCTGGGTTATGCCATCATATGTATTAATGATCAGTTTTTTGCTATTATTTGTTCTCTGTTCAAAGGACTTCCTTTAGTATCTCTTGTAAGATTGGTCTGGTTTTAACAAATTCCCTTAATTTCTGCTTATCTGGATATCTCCTAATTTGACCACCATATTTGACAGACAGTTTTGCTGGATATATAATTCTTGGTTGGAATTTTTTCTCTTCCAGGGATTTATATACATCACCCCATTGCCTTCTCGCTTGCATGATTTCTGCTGGGAAATCAGAGCATATTCTTATTGATTGTTCTTTTAAGTAACTTTTCATTTTTCCCTTGCTGCTTTCAGGATTTGTCTTTGGTTTTGATGAGTTTGATGATGATTTGTCTTGGTGATTTTCTTTTGGGGTCTATCATTTTTGGTGTGCATTTGACTTCCTGAATTGACAAATTCTCATCTTTCAACATATCAAGAAAGTTCTCTTCCAACAAATCTTAGACAATTTTCTCAGTGGTTTTATTTTTGTCTTTCTGGTCTGGAATTCCAATGACACATACACTATTGCTTTTGATGTATCCTACATGGATTTTAGGCTTTCTTCATTTTGTTTTGATCTTTTTTCTCATTGATCTCTTCACAAAGAAGCAGTCAGGTATTTGTCTTCAATCTCATTAATTCTGTCTTCCATTGATTTGATTCTCTTCCTTTGCCCTTTCAATGTGCTTTTTATTCCTGAAAATTAATATTAATCTTCTGGATTTCTATCTGTACATTTTGTATCATTTCTAAATTTTAATTTATTTTGTCATTTTCTTCTTGTATTTTCTCCCAAAATTGTTCTAGGGTTTGTGTGTGTTTTCCTTAATTTTATCATTGTTTTCAATCTATTGATGTTGTTGTGTTGTTATATGCCGTCGAGTCGGCCCAGACTCATAGCGACCCCTCCTTGGGTTTCTGAGGCAGTATCACTACGGAAGTAGGATTTCTCAACCTTCCTTCCAAGGAGTGGCTGGTGGGTTTGAACCGCCAGCCTTCTGGTTAGCAGTCAAGTGCCTTAGGCACTATGCTATCAGTGCTCCTTTCAATCTATTGAAGGTACCTAAATATAATTATTTTGAATTCCTTATCTGGGAGTTCCAATGCTGCTTCTTCCTCAGAGATATGTTCTGGGTCTGTATTCTTCTAGTCCTTTGTTTCTACCACTTTATCTTGCTTCTTAGCATGGACTTTGATAGTCTGTTGTCTCTGAGACATTGTGACATTGTTATATTTATATTTAATTGGTGGTTGTATGTGGACTTATTTGCCTAAGATTTTCATATTCTTTTTCTTTTTTGGATGTATCTGATAACCAGGGTCTGTGATTCTTTGTTAGTTGGCAGAACTTATGCGTTCACCACCTGTATCCTGGTGGGTATGATAGAGAATGAGAATAGCTGCACAGATCTCAGTTAATTATTTGTGAAGAGCAGTTAAGAGTGAGTCAGGCTCTTATTGGTTGTTGTGTATCATTGCCCAATTCCTGCAGATAAAAGGGGTGGATTTTACTCAGTAAGTGGAGCTGCAGGAGGTACAGGTGTGGTTGAGTCATATGGCCATGGTTGCTGTCTCCCACTCAGTTAGACAAGAACAACAGTTGAAAATCCATCAAAAAAAAAAAAAAAAAAAATGAAAGCAACAGGACCATAAACACACAGGAAACATCTCCATAAAGAGAAAAGGAAAATATATGGAAAAAAAGAGGAAAGGCAATAAATGAGAGAAAATATTTAAAGAAATACTTAAAATAATAATAATAGTAATAGTAACCCAAAAGAAATATGAATAGAAAGAGGGAAAAAGTGAAAGAAAAAAAAGAAAGAAAAAGAAAAAACCCACAGTACCTGAGGAGGGGGGAATAAGAGAAAAACAGGTAGGGTAGAAGAATAATGAAGAATAAAGTGAGAAATATGTAAATAGAAAAACAAGGAATGAGGATAACTATAAAAAAGAATTAAAAAAAAAATGGCAACCACGAAAAGAGAAGAGAGAAAAAGCTAAAAACTAGAACCTGGAAAGGAAAGAAGAAAGAATAATAATAAAAAGGACAAAAATAATAAAAATAATAATTTTAAAACAGATAAAAGCAAACTAAAAAAAAATAGAAAAAAATCTGGGTGGGGCAATGCAGAGTATCAGGCTCTGCCAGAACACAGACTGGGATAGAATTTCTGCTGGCCCAGACGTTGGCCGCAACGATGGCATGAGGTTTAGCAAGGATTGTGGGGCTGGCACAGGACCGGACATTGTTTCATTCTGTTATACATAGGGTCACTATGAACTGGAGCTGACTCAGCAACACCTGATAACAACAATATACCCTAATGTCCTCTCTCTCATCATTGTTCATATTACTGAAAACACAGCATGTTTTAAACATGGTCAAATTATAATATCTAAAGAAACCTATAAGTTCCAAAGAAAATTATGGAATTAATGCACACAGGATGGATAAATACAATAGTGTTGTTATAAAATATACTTACAGATATTCTCTAATAAAGATCAAGAATCAGAGTTGTTATTCTTCTTTTTCAGAAACACTGCTTGAGCTAAGCTAACTTCTGCAGCATTAGTTAGACTGCCAAGATTAATTCTGCATTGTTTTAATATTTTCCATTGCTGTGCAGGTAAACATAGTCATTAATCCAAAACCTTGGTAATAGAATGTTGTGGAAAAGTTTATCACTAAGAATGCCACAAATACATGTTTGTACGCATATAACACTTGGAGAAATGGAAAAGGATATTCTTTAAACATATTTAACTAGATGCTTATTGTGTAAATCACCATAACCATTAAATAAGAAGGTTAGAATGGTGTTAAAATATATTTGAAATAGTTAAAAACCTCTTCAGGTATAATTTAAACTTCTTTTCCAGTAATCATACAAATCAAATCATCTTCGATAAAATGGTATTTTCTCTGGCAAAGAAAATACAAGAGTTCCATGGATTCATTTTTAGGAGGGTTATATTTGAAATTAAGTCCAATATCTAAGACAATCCTTGTTTGAAAAAGTAAATAAAAGATAAAGAATATGTAAGTTTGGGTGATTTCTTATATACTTCATTTTGTAATGCATATATCCTGTTGTAGTTGTTGTTGTCATGTGCCATCGAGTCAGACCTGGCTCATAGCAACCCCTCCTTGGGTTTCCGAGGCAGTATCACTATGGAAGTAGATTGCCCAACCTTCCTTTCAAGGAGTGGCTGGTGGGTTTGAACTGTCAGCCTTCTGGTTAGCAGTCAAGTGCCTTAGGCACTACGCTACCAGAAGCAATTATTCTTTAGATGACTTATGTGGCTTAGCCTTCATTCTTAATATACTTATTTGCACTTTTAAGTATTCCTGGTTATTATGAGGGAAATTATATATACTGGAGAGAAAAAGTAAAATCTACTGATAAATAATTCTATTTACTGAATATTCTATTTTCAATACATTTTATATGTATGTGGAAGAACATTATATTTGGGACATCTGCAGATGTAACATTGTGTTATAAAATACTTGCTATTATCTTTATTTTCTTTCTTGTTGCTGCACAAAAATTTATAAAAGATGATCATCAATGTTAGTCTGATAAACAGAAAAAAGAATACACTTTCAGGAAAACTATTTAATATGTCTGGTTTCTGGGTCCATAAACTGAAGAATGAGAAAGATTTCCATACCCACCTCCAGCTGAGATATGTTAAAAATACAGAACTTACCAAATACACCCTTATATTTTCAATTCCCTTCTGTTGAGGTTCAGTTGGCACATATGGCCAAAATTTTTTAATATAAAGCAAATCCTTTCCCAATACTAAATCTTTCTCCATTTCTCTGTTTATAAATGTTAGCAACAGAACAAAAAGCTAAGTGTTTAGAATACATAGAAGAAACCATTACTATAGCTTGAGTCATGCAATTTTCCTGAAATCTTTTTTAGATTTTTTTTTTTTTAATTGATGAGGATGATGAATTTTGGAAAACTTTTAAAAATACTTACTTCAAATGAGTTATATTATGTGAAAAATGAGGAAACCGAATTTGATGTATTCATTAGCCATTTCGTTAGAAATATTTTATTAGGTTCCTGAGTTCTTTCATGAACAATGTGTGTATCAAGTGGCCTTCATGGTGCCTTCCAAATCCATGAAAACCAAATACCTAAAAATGTACCAGATATTGATGAATAGGGAGAAGGGGAAAATTGAAGGGAACAACACAAAAAACAAAACAAAACAATTTATTGCCTGTAAGTTGATTCCAATTCAAAGTGATCCTATGTTGTTGTTAGGTGCCGTCAAGTCGCTTCCGACTCATAGCGACCCCATGCACAGAAGAAAGGAACACTGCCCGATCCTGTGCCAGCTCCACGATCCTTGCTATATTTGAGCCCATTGTCACAGCCACTGTGTTAATCCATCTCCTGTAAGGCCTTCCCCTCTTTCATCAACCCTCCACCTTACCAAGCATAACATCCTTCTCTAGGGAATTGTTCCCTCTGACAACATGACCAAAGTAGATGAGATGAAGTCTGGCCATCCTCACCACCAAGAAGCATCTCATTTGCATTTCCTCCAGGACAGATATGTTAGTTCTTTTAGCAGTCCATGGTATCTTCAGCATTCTTCACCAGCACCACAACTCAAAAGCATCAACTCTTCTTTGGTCTTCCATATTCATTGTTCAGCTCTCACATGCAAACAAGGTGATTGGAAATATCATGGCCTGTGTCAGGCACACCTTAGTCCTCAAGGAGACATCCTTGCTCCTCAGCACTTGAAAGAGTTCCTTCGCAGCCGACCTGCCCAGTGCTACATATCATATAATGCCCTGATTGCTGCTTCCATTGGCCTCAATTGTAGAACCAAGCAATGTGAATTCTTTGACAACCTCA
>NW_006921738.1:381747-389551 GCF_000298275.1 Orycteropus afer afer | reverse complement strand
ATTTCCTCATCTTTGGCTTTGGTGATTGGTGCATAAATTTGAACAATAGTTATATTAATTGGTCTTCCTTGTAGGTGTGTAGATATTTTCCTATCACTGAGAGCACTGTTCTTCAGGATAGATCTTGAAACATCTTTTGTGATGAATGCCACGTCATTCCTCTTCAAACTGTCATTCCCAGCATAGTAGATCATATGGTTCTCTGATTCAAAATGGCCCAAACCCATCCATTTCAGCTCACTAATGCCTAGCATATCGATCTTTATGCGTTCCATTTCATTTTTGACAACTTCCAATTTCCCTAGATTCATACCTCATACATTCCATGTTCCAATTATTAATGGATGTTTGCCACTGTTTCTCCTCAATTTGGTGGTGCCACATTAGCAAATGGAGGTCTCAAAAGCTTTACCTTATCCATATGAGTAAGGCTGATTTTACTCTGATAATGCAGCTCTTACCCAGTCCTGCTTTGAGATCTTTCTAAGCTAAGTGTCTCATCTTCCTCCTCTGTATTGGACAATGTTTCTGGACTATCATGAAGTTGCTCAGTAATGTATCAGACAGTGTTTCTCTGCTATTCATAAGGTTTTCCCTGGCCAATTCTTTGTGAAGTGGATGGCCTCCTCCTTCTTTCCAATCTTTCTCAGTCTGCAAGCTGGGCTGATAACTGTGCAACAGGTGCACCCTACTGGGTTTGAAACACTAGTGGTACTGCCTCAAGACTCACAGCAACATGACACCATAGTAGGACAAACCGACAGACAAATTTGTCTCCCTTAGCTGTTGGAAACCCCTCCAACCACTCTTACTTGGATCCCTGCTGCTAACTCCTCGATCTGTTCCAGTCCCCTTTGGCTTTTCTGTCCTCTCCCTGCTTCCTGCCTCACTGCTAGCATTGGGTTGTCTCTGTTCCGTCTCCTCACCTGAGTCCCTGTGACTGACTCCTTGATCTCTTTTTATCCTCTTTGCCTTTTCTGTCTTCTCCCTGCCTTCCCACCTCGTTGCTTGTGGGGGGTGGTCTGAGTTCCCTCTCCTCACCTGGCTCCCTGTGGTTGACTCCTCAATCTGTTCTAATCCCCATTGTCTTTTCTAGAGAGCATCTTTGGACTCTGTTTTAAAAACCTTCAGAGCTGTGACTTGGAGCCAGCAGAGTAGGTCAGGGCCAGGGACTTCAGCACAATCGTCATCCTATAAGATCCTAAGTGATCTTACAGGAGAGAATATTACTAATCTATGGAATTTCCATGAGTATAAATCTTTACGGAATTAGAATGTCGCATCTGCCACATTTTTCTCCTACGGGGCATGTAGTGGGTTCTAACTGCTTCCTTTATTGGTCAGCAGTCAAGAACTTAATTACTGTGTCACAAAGGCTCTTTAATGAAGGGGATAATAAAGACCTCTTGTCTCATTTTCCATTGACCGACTTCTGAATTTATAGCTAGAACACAGACAGGAGGTGGTAGATTGTGGTACCACACATAAATAACTTTTTCACTTTGTACTTTTCATAATCTTAATAATAGAATGAAAATGTGATTATATAGATTATAATATAGCTTCTAATATAACTGTTGAATCACCATGGAATATTCCCATGGAGTTTTATCAGAAGAAAATAAGACTCATTTTTAAATACCACTGTGTTTGGGGGGGGGGGACACTATAAAATAAATTTTCTTCCTGATGAATTTTTTTTTTCATAATTAAAATGTACCAAAAGGAGGAGAGGAAAATATAAAAGAAAATGCGAATGGAAGATATACTTAACAAAGTGACTAGAACAAGTGGAATAGAAAGGGTAGAAGAAGCTATTTATTGCAATGTCATGTCTTGCTTTTGTGGGTGAAGAGTTTATCATGTGTTAGGATAAATAAAATAAAGAACACCTGAGAAATTCATAATGATCACGCTGAACTCAGTCTATTCAGCACAACGATGAATCAATATTTAAAGGATATTCAGGAGAAAATATTAAATATATGTTCTAAAACAAGTCAAGGCAGGATTCACATGAAAATAAACCAAAAAACATTTAGAAGTATATATAACTTAACATTTATATATTAACACTATCTCTGAAAAGTCTGCTGACAATGCAGTTCATTCAAATAAACAATTAATCAAAATTAAGAACAAATGAGTCAAGATTTCAAAGAATAACAGCACTGTAAGAGAGCTATGCATTGGGTAAGCATATTGTCAAACCCTAATAGTTGTTGCAACTGGCTGCAAAACAGAACGTAAATGTTCTTATATTTAAACAAACAGTCAAATCATTGAAAATAATACAAAGGAAAAAAATATACCAGAATGTGCCTAAAATTGGGAGAGTTGGCAAGATGAGGAAGGATATAGTATTACTTCATTTTTCACAATAAACAATACAAGGATTATCATTCAATTTTGGTAGATGCTAATTAAGAAATAAAAGTTTAGACAATGTAATTTAAAGACGTAGAGAAAATCACTTTTAGAAAAAAATGAATAGACTGCACTCAGTCTAAATTAAAAAAAAAAAAAAAACATACAGAAGAGTAAGAACAAGGAAAACAATTAAAATAAAGGTTACACATATTATATAGCAAGAATACAATTTAGGTTTAGATTATTGAACCAAAACCAAACTTTTGATAAAGCAGTAAATGGAAATTTCACTAAGCCAAGATAGAGTAGACTCCGAATACTTCCAAAGAGAAAATAAGTAAATAAATAAAATAATCTGTAAAAGAATAATAGAATGGCTTCAAATTTTTTATCAGTAAGACTTCATGGCAGGAAAGTGAAACAGCTGCAAAATTCAGAGGAACAGTATTTTAATATAGAATTCCAGATTCTCCTGGTAAATTAGATATTTATTTTAAAATACTCCCTCCAAGGGTTAGGATTATATGTTTTTGTCAATTGACCTGTGGCTTGCCTGTGAATATGTTGCCATGGCACTAACTGTGGGTTTGAACATGTGATATGCTTTGGCAAGTGGGTTGTGAATGAGCATAATACCTTCCAGATCCAAGCTGGAAGCCTCAAAAATGATCACATTATTTGACTCAACATCATCCTTACATCCCTGCCCTCTACCTTGAAAATGAAAGTTATACACAAGAACTGTTTTGTCAGCCAGGGTCTCAGAATGAGAAGATATAGAGGCAGTTTGAGCCAAATGGAATCATTCTGAGGTTGAATCATACTGAAGCTGAATCAGAGCTGAAGCTCATCCACATCCCTCATATAAGGCAAGCCAGAAATAAATATGTATTATTAAGTCACTAAGATTTGGGGGCTTTAGATTTCAACCCAAAAAACAAAGCAGCACACTGCCGTCAAGTAGGATTCAACTCATAACGACCCCTCCTTGGGTTTCCGAAGAGGTATCACTATGGAAGAACACTGATACTTTTATATTTGTAAAAGGACTTCTTACCCCCATAGGAAAATGATCAAGTGGTAGGAAAAGCAGAGGCGAAAGGAAAGGAAAGCCAGGGCAACCAGGAGAGAACAAGCGTGGCAGAGGGATCCAGGGGATCCAGGCCCAACCCCCAAACAGCAGGAAAAGCAAAGGGGAAAGGAAGGGAAAGCCAGGGTGTCCAGGTCAGAGCAAGCGGCAGAGGGATTCAGGTAAAGGGAGGGACCCACGCCCCAACCCCCAAGAGGCAGGAAAAGCAGAGGGAAAAGCAAAGGAAAGCCAGGGCATCCAGGAGAGAGGGAACAAGTGGCAGGGATCCAGGTAAGGGGAGGGGGGAGAGATTTTGAATGGCTAAGGGAGACAAACTTGTCTGTCAGTTTGTCGTACTATGGTAGCATGTTGCTGTGAGGCTTGAGGCTGTGCCACCTGTGTCTCAAATGCCAGTGGGATTGCACATGGTGCAGTTTTTGGCAAAACTTGCAGACAGACTAGGGAGTAGGAAGAGGCCATCCTTCTCAAAAAATTGGCCAGGGAAAACCTTATCAATAGCAAAGAAACACTGTCTGTTACAATACGAGGCAACTATACGAATAGCCCACAAACACTGTCTGATACAGTGTAGGAGGATGAGCCACTTAGGTTGGAAGGCTTTCAAAATATGAATGGGAAAGAGCAGCATCATTAGAGTAGAACCAAACTTACTGATATGGACAAAGTAAACCTTTTGAGAATGCCATTTGTTGATGTAACACAAATCAAATTGAGGAGAAATAGCTGCAAACATCCATTAATAATTGGAACATGGAATGTATGAAGTATGAATCTAGGAAAATTGGAAGTTCTCAAAAATAAAATGGAATGCATAAAGATTGTTATCCTAGATGATATTAGTGAGCTGAAGTGGACTGGTTTTGGCCATTTTGAATCAGACAACCATATGATCTACTATGCCAGGAATAACAATTTGAAGAGGAATGGTGTGGCATTCATCATCACAAAAGATATATCAAGATCTTTCCTGAAGTACAGTGCTGTCAGTGATAGGATAATATCCATATGTCTAAAAGGAAGATCAGTTAATACAACTATTATTCATATTTATGCACCAAGCACCAAAGCCAAAGAGGAGGAAATTGAATATTTTTATCAACTTCTGCAGTCTGAAATTAACCAAATGTACAATCAAGATGTGTTAATTATCACTGGTAACTGGAATGCAAAAGTTGGAAACAAAGAAGAAGCACTGGTACTTAGAAAATTTGGCCTTGGTGACAGAATTGATACTGGAGATCACATGATACAATTTTGCAAGGCCAATGAGTTACTCATTGCAAATACCTTTTTTCAACAACACAAATAGCGGTTATACACATGGACTTCACTAGATGGAATACACAGGAATCAGACTGACTACATCTGTGGCAAGAGGCAATGGAAAAGCTCAATATCTTCAGCCAAAACCAGGCCAGGAGCTGATAGTAGAACAGACCATCAGTTGCTCATATGCAAGTTCAACTTAAAGCTGAACACAATTAAAACAAGTTGGCAAGAGCCAAAATAAGATCTTGCATGTATCCCTCCTAAATTTAGAGATTATCTAAAGAATAGATTTGATGCATTGAATACCAATGACAGAAATCCAGAGGAATTGTGGGATGACATCAAGAACATCCTCCATGAAGAAAGCAAAAGGTCATTAAAAAGGCAAGAAAAAAAGAAAAGACCAAATTGGATGACAGAAGAGACTCTGAAGCTTGCCCTAGGGCAGAGAGTAGCCAAAGCAAATGGAAGAAATGACAAGATAAAAGAGCTGAAGAGAAGATTTCAAACAGCAGCTCAGGCAGACAAAGCCAATTATTATAATGAAATGTGCAAAGACTTGAAGTTAGAAAACCAAAAGGGAAGAACACAGTTGGCATTTCTCAAGTTTAAAGAACTGAGGAAATAATTTAATCCTCAAGGTGCAATATTGAAAGATTCTATGGGCAAAATATTGAATGATGCAGAAAGCATCAAAAGAAGATGGAAAGAATACACAGAGTCACTGTACCAAAAAGAACTGGTCGATCAATGTTCACCCATTTCAGGAGGTGGCATATGATCAAGAACCAATGGTATTGAAGGAGGAAGTTGATGCTGCACTGAAGGAATTAGTGAAGAGCAAAGCTCCAGGAATTGACAGAATACCCATTGAGGTGTTTCAACAAATGGACGTCTCATGGGAGGCACTCACTTAGTTATGCCAAGAGATTTGGAAGACAGCTACCTTGCCAATTGACTGGAAGACATCCATATTCGTACCCATTCCAAAGAAAGGTGATCTCACAGAATGTGGATATTATCAAACAATATCACTAATATCACACACAAGTAAAATCTTACTGTAGATAATTCAAAAACAGTTGCAGCAGTATATGGACAGAGAACTTCCAGAGGTGCAAGCTGGAGTCAGAAGAAGATATGGAACAGGGATATCATTGTGGATGTCAGGTGGATATTGGCTCAAAGGAGAGAGTACCAGAAAGAGGTTTACTTGTATTTTATTGACTATGGAAAGACATTTGATTGTGTGTGGATCCTAACAAACTGGATATCATTAAGAAGAATGAGAATTCCAGAACACTTAATTGTACTCATGAGGAATCTGTACATAGACTAGGAGGCTGTCATTTGAACAGAACAAGGGGTCACTGCATTGTTTAAATTCAAGAAGGGAGTCTATCAGGATTGTATCCTTTCACCATACTTTTTCAATCTATATTCTGAGCAAATAATCCAAGAATCTGGATTATATGAAGAAGAACGTGGCAACATGCTTGGAGGGATAATCATTAACTTGTTATATGCTGATGACACAACTTTCCTTGCTGAAAGTGAAGATGACTTGAAGCACTTACTGACAAGGATTGAAGAATACAGTCTGCAGTATAGATTACACCTCAATATAAAGAAAACAAAAATCCTCACAACTGGACTTGTAAGCAGCATCATGATAAATGGAGAAAAGACTGAAGTTGTCAAAGACTTCCCATTGCTTGGTTCTACAGTCAATGCCAATGGAAGCAGCAGTCAGGACATCAGAAGACCTATAGCACTGGGTAAGTCAGCTGCAAAAGACCTCTTTCAAGTGCTGAGGAGCAAAGGTGCACCTGACACAAATTGCTGCATGATATTTTCAATTGCTGCATATGCATGAAAGCAGGACATTGAATAAGGAAAACTGAAGAAGAATTGATGCTTCTGAGTTGTGACGCTGGTGAAGAATGGTGAAAGTAGCATGGATTGCTAAAAGAACTAACAAATCTGTCTTGGAGGAAGGGCAGCCAGAAAGGTCCTTGGAAGCAAGAATGACCCACCTCTGTCTCAACTACTTTGGTCATGTTATCAGAAGGGACTATTCTCTGGAGAAGGATGTCATGCTTCCTAAGGTGGAAGGTCGAAGAAAGAGGGGAAGACCCTCAAGGAGATAGACTGACACAGTGCCTGCCACGATACGCTCAAGTATAGCAAGGATTGTGGAGCTGGCGTAGGACCGGGTGGTGTTTTGTTCTGCTGTGAATAGGGTTGCTATGAGGCGAAGACAACTCCACGACACTTAACAACAATAACACCCCCGAAGGAGGGAATTTAATGTATTATATTCCCAGCATTTATTTCCTTTTTGTTCTGATGATAGCACAGTTCATTTGGGAACTCCCTCTGCCCAAGTTCCATTTAAATAGTTTGGGTGATGGTGTGCACAAAGTCTCCATGGGTAAGTATGGACTTGGCATTAGACCCTCAAGCATATTCCTCTCATTTCATCTCTGTGTGGATCAAGGATGGACATGGCCTCTTTTATACATGAGAGAAATGCCCAGTATGTCTTAAATAAGGTAGGTGCAAACTAATGTGGAGCAAAGCTTTCTACATACTTAAACCTTGACAAATACAAGCCCAGACTCTTTAAGGGCCATCCTGAGAAGAGAGACTCTTTGAAAGAAAGCCAAATGGGAAACTAAAATTGAGACACATAAAGAAATTGAGCTCTGAGGATGTTCTAACCTCCTTTTACGCTTTTGCCAATTTTCAGTTAGATTATTTTTCACTCATAATCAGTAATGTGTCTGTAAGAATATTATTCCCAGCTATCCTTCATACATATATATACACACACACACAAATACATGTGTATGTATGCACGCATATACAAACATATATATATGTGATTCATATATATATGTATATATATAAACACATACACACACACACACACAAATGCAATGCACTGCCATCGAGTCGGATTCTACCAACCCCTCCTTGTGTTTCCGAGGCAGTATCACTACAGAAGTAGATTGCCCAACCTTCCTTCCAAGGAGTGGCTAGTGGGTTTGAACCACCAGCCTTCTGGTTAGC
>NW_006921738.1:380457-381632 GCF_000298275.1 Orycteropus afer afer | reverse complement strand
ATATATGATTAACTCTTCGAGCTAATCACAAGCAAGTAAAATGAACAAATCAAGAATAGACCTTGGATCCATGAAACAGCATAAAACCTGAAAACTAGTGAAATTCAGTAGAACGGATATGAATATTGCAAAGTACACTGTCACATAGTTAAAAAAAAATATTAGACATCAAGAAAACACTAATAAAAATGTGTTAATGGAAGAATTATTAACAGAAAAAATTCTTAAAAAGCTGGAAGATATTGAAAATAGAGGGAACAATGTATGTTATTTATTTCTCCTCCCATTAAGAGAAAAAATAAAAGTCAGTCAGAAATATTCAACTCCATCACACATAACTGTGTAAGAAAAAGCATTCATTTGCATTTGAACCAAATCAGAAAGTGACATTATTTTTTGAAGATGGTGGAATATAGGAAATGTTAATTGATCAGTCCTTTAACAAGAATCTAAACACATTACCAAAGTTAACACAATTTTAAAGTAAAACTGAAAGAAGTCCACAGGTGGAAAAGTAATGTAGTTAATTCCTATTTTAAAAGTTGGCAAATCAAGGAATAGATATTTAAATATATTGTAGTAAGGAGCTCTGGTGGTATCATGCCTAAGGCATTTGACTACTAACGAGAAGGCTGGAGGTTCAAACCCACCAGCCACTCCTTGAAAGGAAGATTGGGCAACCTACTTCCATAGTGATACTGCCTCACAAACCAGGGAGGGGTCACTATAAGTCAGATCTGACTCAATGGCAATGAGTTTAGTTTTGGTTTGGTTTATTGTAATTATGACTACATGTCAATTGAAAATCATTTAATCATCAATATGCTTGAATGTGTTATATAAGTTAGCTAAATTCTCATCAATCATGGCAGAGAATGTAAAAGGAAATATAAAGTAAAAAAACAAAGAGCAATCAAAAGTAACCTTAATCCAACTTTTGTTGTACCCAGGCTGTAAAGGAGAATTTTGGAAGAGAAGAATACGCCAATCCATGCCAATGCAAATGCAATAGGACAGTTTATTAGCTAACTTAAGTTAGGGTCTTTGCCCTTACTAGGTCAGTGGCTTAAGCAAAAGACCCCGTACCCCGTTTCTTTCTCCAATTTATGGAACAATATGGGGAGGGGCAGCACCGGGGTGAGGGGGTACAGGTGATTGGTTGTTGCTAAGAGATT
>NW_006921738.1:351260-353657 GCF_000298275.1 Orycteropus afer afer | reverse complement strand
CAAATAGTCAAGGCACTTTTTAACATTCAAAATGGTGGCATCCTCTGGACCAGCAAAAGTCCACAGCTCAGCCCACCTTTCTCTTCACCTTCTCCGTTTATTCCCCAGCCACTGGAGCAGTCCTCTGTGCAGTCCCTGGCTAGCAGTGCTGATTTTTAGGTTAATTTTTAAGTCCTACCAGCAGTCGGGAATGTCCAAGCTGTCTGTGCTGTCAGGATCGCTGCCAGATCACTGCTCCTTATGTCTCTTTTTTTGGTATTTTCACGCAAATTCTTCTGCTAGTTTGGGTTTAGCCCACTTCTATATCCTTCCCTTAAAGGGTCAGGGGTCCAGGATTATCTTCTGTGTCTTTGTTTATTGGTTTCCCTTTTCTTTGTTGAAAAGGGTCTGTGCAGTCTTTCTGCCTAGTCTGCCATGTTGCCGGAACTCCCTGCTCTTTGAAATCTTGTATTCAGGTTTTATCTTGTCATTTCTTCCATTTGCTTTAGCTACTCCCCATTCAAGAGCCAGGTCTGAGTATCTTCTGACATTTAGTTTGGTGTTTTCCTCTATTCCTATCTTTTTAATGATCTTTTGTTTTTTTCATATATGATGTTCTTGATGTCATCCCACACTTCATCTGGTTGTCTGTAATTGGTATTCAGTGCATCAAATCTATTCTTCAGATGGTCTCTAAATTTAGATGGGATATAATCTAGGTCTTATGTTGGGTCTCAGGGACTTGCTTTAATTTTCGTCAGCTTTAAACTTGAACTTGCATAAGAGCAGCTGATGGTCTGTTCCACAGTCAGTCCTTGGCCTTGCTTTGGCTGATGATATTGAGCTTCTCCAACACATTTTTACACAGATGTAGTTGATCTGATTCCCGTGTATTCCATCTGGTGAGGTACATGTATATAGCCACCATTTATGTTGTTGGAAAAAAAAAAAAAGTATTTGTAATGAATAAGTCACTGGTCTTGCAAAATTCCAAGACCACATTTTCCAATTACTGATGATTCTCCTTTGTTTCCAACTTTTGCCTTCCAATCACCAATCATCAACAAAACATCTTGATTGCATGTTTGGTCAACTGCAGACTGCAGAAGGTAAAAATCTTTAATTTATTCATCTTTGGCTTCAATTGTTGGTGCATAAATTAAATAATAGTAGTACTAACTGGTCTTACTTGCAGAGGTATGGATATTACCCTATCACTGACAGCACTGTAATGCAGGATAGATTCTGAAACATTCTTTATGATAATGAATGTGACACCATTTCTCTTCTGCTTGTCATTTCTGGCATACCAAACAAAAAACCAAACTCACTGCCCCTGAGTCAGATCTGACTCATAGCGACCCCTCCTTGAGTTTCTGAGGCACTATCACTATGGAAGTAGATTGCCCAACATTCCTTCTGAGGAGTGGCTGGTGGGTTTGAACCACCAGCCTTCTTGTTAGCAGTCAAATGCCTTAGGTACTATGCCATTAAAGCTTCTTACATAGTAGACCCCAAAATTGTCTTATTCAAAATAGCCAATACCAGTCCATTTCAGCACACTAATGCCTAGGATATCAATCTTTATGCATTACATTTCATTTTTGACAACTTCCAATTTTCCTAGATTCATACTTCATACAATCCATGTTCTGATAATTAATCAATATTTGCAGCTATTTCTTCCTATTTTGAGTCATTCCCCATCAAAAAATGAAGGTTTAAGAAGCTTTACTCCATCCATGCCATTTAGGTCGACTGTACTGTGAGGAGGTAACTCTTCCCCAGTAGTACTTTGAGAGGCTGCTGGCCTGAGGGGCTTATGTTCTGGCATGAAATCAAGCAATGTTTCAGAGCTATTCATAAAGTTTTCCAGTAATATATCAGTGTTTCATGGATATTCATGAGGTTTTCACCAGGCAATTCTTTGAGAAATAGATGGCCACTTCCTTCTTCCAAGTCTGTCTTAGTCTGGAAGCTCCACTGAAACCTGTCCACCATGTGTGACCCTGCTGGTATTTGAAGTACCAGTGGTCTAGCCTCTAGCCTCACAGCAACTCTCAAGCCAGTACAGTATGATCAATTGACAGATGATTGGTGGGGTGTTTTCATGAGTTGGAATTAATTCAATGGCCACTAGCAAAAGCACTAACAGTTTGGCTCCCATAAATGTTAAGTAAAATGATGTAACAACCCAGAAACAGACACGTACATACATGAAAACATGACATATACCAGAAATTACATAACATGTCAGTGTTAAACAATATGTTATACCTTAGCACATGTTGTTGTTGTTAAGTGCTGTCGAGTCATTTCCGACTCATAGCGACCACACGCACAGCAGAACGAAACACTGCCCGATCTCGTGCCAGCCCCACAATCCCTGCTATACTTGAGCCCATCATTGCAGCCTCC
>NW_006921738.1:343766-345680 GCF_000298275.1 Orycteropus afer afer | reverse complement strand
TGTATAGCACTGGTCAAATCTGGAAAAGACCTCTTTGAGGTGCTGAAAAACAAAGATATCTCCTTGAAAACTAACGTGTGCTTGACACAAGCCATGGTATTTTCAGTCGCTTCTTATGCATGTGAGAACTGGACAATGAATAAGGAAGACTGAAGAAGAGTTGATGCTTTTGAGTTGTGGTGTTGGCGAAGAATACTGAAAGTACCATAGACTGCTAAAAGAACAAACAAATCTATCCTGGAACAAGTGCAGCCAAAATGCTCCTTGAAAGTGAGAATGGCCAGAATTTGTCTTACCTACCTTGGTCATGTTATAAGAAGGGATCATTCCCTAGAGAAGGTATTGTGCTTGGTAAAGTGGATGGACAACAGAAAAGTGGAAGGCTTTCAACAAGATGGATTGACACAGTGGCTTGAATGATGGGCTCAGGTATAGCAAGGATCATGGAGCTGCCACAGGTCCAGGCAGCGTTTCATTCTGAGTCGTTATGAATCAGAGATGACTCGACACATAACAGCAACAACAAGCCAGAGCAGTAAGCCTAGAAAGGGAAATAAAAGGCATCCAAAATAAAAGGCAAAGAAGAAATAAAACTATCTCTGTTTCCAGATTATATGATCTTATACATAGAAAATGCTAGAGGCTCAACAACAACAAACTACTGGAATTCATAGAAGGACTCAGCAAAGTGGGTATAGGATCAACATACAAAAAACAGTCAGATTCTTTTAAACTAACAAAGAACTCTGAAAATCAAATCAGGAAAAAAATACCATTTACTATAGCCACAAAATAAATTAATTAGTAATAAATCTGACTAGAGATTCAAAAGATTTATACAAAGAAAATGATAAAACAGTACTATAAGAAACCAAAAGCAATTTACATAAATGGAGGAATATACTATGTTCACGAATAGGAAGACATAACATTGTGAAAATGTCAATACTATCCAAAGTAATCCATAGACTTAATACAATCCCAAGCCAAATTTCATCATCGTTCTTCAAAGGGATGGAAAAACTAATCATCAACTTTATATGGAGAGGAAAGAGACCTTAAATAAACAAACCACTACTAAAGAAGCACAAAGTAAGAGGTCTTACACCTTTCTGATCTCAAAACCTGGTATACAACCACAGTAGTTAAAACAACCTGCTACTGGTATAGCAACCAATACATAGGCCAATGGAACAGAAATCGCAACCTAGAAGTAAACCCATCCACCTATGGATAGCTGGTCTTTGACAAAGGGATGATAACGATTAAATGGGGAAGATGTTGTTGTTGTTGTTGGTAGGTGTCATCAAGTCATCTCTGACTCATAGTGACCCTATGTACAGCAGAATGAAACACTGCCCAGTCATGTGCCAGCCTCACAATTCCTATTATATCTGAGCCCATCACTGCAGCTACCATGTAAATCTTTCTTGTTGAGAGCCTTCCCCTCTTTTGTGACCCTCCACTTCACCAAGCATGACATCCTTCTCCAGAGAATGGTCCCTTCTAACAACATGGGTTAACCAAATAGGTGAGATGAAGTCTGGCCATTCTCACTGGGGAAGATATAGTCATTTTAATAAATGGTGTTGATAAAACTGGGTATCTATTTCCAGAAAAACTAAATTGGATCTATATCTCACATCATATATATATATATATATATTTATAAATGAACTCAAGATGGATCAAAGACCTAAAAGCAAAGCTTAACCACCAGAGCTCTTTAAAATTATAAAGACTAAAGAAAAAATTAGGGACTTAGAGGCATTAATACTTGGCATAAAAATACTATCAAACATAACAAATATTGCATACACAGCAGAAGATAAACTACATGACTGGGACCTCATAGAAATTTAACACTTACGTGCACCAAAAGACTACCCAAAAGTAAAAAAATAAAAAAGAACC
>NW_006921738.1:339969-343666 GCF_000298275.1 Orycteropus afer afer | reverse complement strand
GATCTTACTTGTGTGTGATATTAATGATATTGTTCTATAATTTCCACATTCTGTGGGATCACCTTTCTTTGGAATGGGCACAAATATGGATCTCTTCCACCTTAGCACATAGTACTGATAATATTTGCTATTCAAATTATGAAAAACTGATAATGATACTAATTTCCTAAAACAATCACCCCTACGGAGATTAATAAAGTAAATATTCAAAATTAAATTTTAAAATAGAATAATATAGGAGAATATCATTATGGCTTTAAAGTAGGGAGAAAATTCTTAAGACAGACACCAAAAAAGCAGAAACCATTAAAAATATGATTTGTAAATTGATAAATGTTAACCCTTCTCTTCATTAAAAATTTACCTCTACAACTAAGAATTCAAGCCATAGACTAAAAGTCTACTACAACATACATAACCAGTAGTAAATTAGTTCTATGGACTGAATGCTGTTCCTCAAAAAATATGTATCGTAAACCCTAACCCATATTATTATGGAGATAACCTCATTTGGTAATAATATTTTCATTATTATGTTAATGAGTTTGTATGAGTGTGGTATGTGTCTTAAGCCAATCAATTTTGAGATATGAAAAAAAGCAGATTTGGTGGAAAAGCAAGGAAGTAAAAGGAGGGGAAGATACACACCTCATGAAGCTCACCAGGGAGTCGAAGAACAGAGGGTGAAAATACACAAGGGCCTTCCCCCAAGGAAAACAGTAAGCCTGTCCCCTAGTGTCTGCACCCTGAATTTGGGCATCTAACCATCTAAACTCCTAAACAAATTTCTGTTTGTGAAAGCCACCACTTGTGGTATTTCTGGTATAGCAGCACAAAGAAATTAAGAAAATTAACCACCAGAATAGATAAAACATATATATATATAAACCAACAATAATAAGGTAAACAACCCAAGCCCAAAAGTAATCAGAGAAAGTCACTCTAAAACCACAATGAGGACTTCTGGCAAGATGGTGGACTAGGCAGACATGCTACCTAGAACATCTACAATGAAGACCTGAGGAACCAAGTAAAACAGATACAGGTGATAATCCTGAGCTTCAAAGAAAAGAATAAAGAGGTAGATCAAATATCAACTAGAAGCAGAAACTGAACAAAAATAGCAAACAAGGAAGCATATGAAGTGTGGAATTGTCAACTGGCCTGGCATAGTGAACTCATTTTGAATTATTGCAAGCAGCCATCTGATCAGGGCAGGAACCATATAATTGGCTCTGCTCACCAAGGACTACATCAATGACACCAAAGGTGGCTGGTGGTCAGAAAGATATGATATACTCCTTACTCACCACACCCTCCTGGTGATCAGAAGTGTGGTCACCCTCCTCCACTATCCAACTGGTGGTCAGTGACCCCCCACCACACTGTCCCTTCCCCCTCTGAGGTCAGAGGTGAACCTTAGCAGATTGGTTGCCATATGCATACCATTCTTGTGTTTGGAGGTATTCACTTTCCACCTCCTTGGTCAGCAGAGTACACCACTGTGTACCAGATGGCCCAACATCCACTTCCTCTGCAACTGGCATATCACATCATCTTGGACTGGGTGCCCTACCAACCTCTGCTTCTGTGGCCAGCAAAAACTCTGTCCTTGACCAGATACACAATCCTGTGCCTTTCCTCACCTGGCAGAAACATCATACCAGACTGCTTTCTACTGCCCGTTTCTCCTCTATTTTAATTTTTCTTGTTCTTTCTTTGTTTTTGTTTTTCTCTTCCTATTTTCTCTTCCTCTTTTCCTTCCTTTTTATTTTTATTGTATAATATTGTATTTGTATGTTTGTTTGTTTGGTCCCATCTGGTGGGAGGTAGCAGTCATGTCTGTACAACCCAGCCAAACCCTTTCCCCTGCTTTCTATCCCCTGGGCAAATGCCACCACACACTTCTACACAACTTCATCGATGACAGATTGTGAGTAACACCAGCCCAGCCTTCCCTCAAGTGCTCTATATGAACAAAAACAGAGAACTGTGTTAGCAGTCCCATCCTCTACCACACCTACCGGGAGACAGAAAGTGAATGCCTAAGTGCTGTCAAACTAGCAAACAAAGTAGCATGCTCACATCACTTGCCCAGATATATTTAGATAAAGTAAAAATATTGGGTGAAACACATCAATATACAATCATCAATAAAATACAAATATAATACTATCACAATGTATCAGAGACAACAGAAAGCCTCAGTTCAATGCAATAGAAGCAGGAGACACAAATAACAGAAATTAGAAATGAAATAGGTGATGTTACAACAGAACTAAAAGAAATAAAGGACAATAACTGAACATCAAGAAGACCTGTACTCAACAAATTAAGAAATCTAGAATAAATGGACAAATTTCTAGAAACACACTATCTACTCACACTAGCACAATCTGAGATCAAAAGCTTGAACAGACAAATAACAAAAGAAGAAATTGAACAGGTCATTAAAAAAGAAAAAAAAAAAAAAAAAAGTATAGGCCCAGAAGTCTTCACCAGTGAATTATAGCAAACATTCAGAGAAGATTTGAAACCAATTCTAATCAACCTATTCCAGAATATAGAAAAGGATAGAATTGGGAATATTTCAAAATTCATTCTATGAAACAAGCATAACCCTGATACCAAAGCCAGACAAAGATACCACTAAAAATGAAAATTATAGAGTAATGTATCTCAAGAATACAGAAGGAAGAGTTCTCAACAAAGTACTAACCAATACAATCCAACAACACATACACACACAAATATATAAATAATACATCATGGCCAATTGGGGTTCAAATCAGGGATGCAAGAATTATTCAGCATTAGAAAAGCAATCAGTGTTATTCAAAAACACATGATCATATCTATTAATGCAGAAAATACATATGACAAAATCCAACACCTATTCCTGATAAAACAATAAACCAGCCTACAAAATAGGAATAGAAGGGAAATTTTGCACAATAATGAAAGGCAAATATATAAAACCTATGATTAGCCTTAGTCCCAATGGAGAGGAACTGAATACGTTCTCCTTTTAAATTGTTACCTGGAAAATGTCCCTTAACAGAATGCCTATTCAATATTGTGTTTGAAGTCCTAGCCATTGTCTGATACACTGCCAGAAGATGAGCCCCTCGTGTCGGAAGGCACTCAAAATATGACTGGGAAAGAGCTGCCACATCATAGTAGAACTGACCTTCATGATATGGATAGAGGAGAGCTTTCAGGACTTCCATTTGTTGATGTGGCACTACTCAAAATGAGAAGAAAAAGCTACAAACATCCACTAATAATCAGAACATAGAATGCATGAAGTGTAAATCTAGGAAAATTGGAAGTTGTCTAAAATGAAATGGAATGCATAAAGATTGATACCTAGGCATAAGTGAGCTGAAATGGACTGGTTTTGACCATTTTGAATCAGACGGCCATATGATCTATGATACTAGGAATGGCAAGTTGAAGAGAAATGTCATGGCATTCATCATCACAACGAATGTTTTAAGATCTTTCCCAAAGTACAATGTTCTCAGTGATAGGATAATATCCATATGTCTACAAGGAAGACTAGTTAATATTACTATTATTCAAATTTACACACCAACCACCAAAGCCAAAGATGAGGAAACTGAAGATTTTTACCAACTTCTGCAGTCTGAAATTGACCAAACATGCAATAAAGACGTGCTGATTATCACTGGTG
>NW_006921738.1:332347-334974 GCF_000298275.1 Orycteropus afer afer | reverse complement strand
CAAAGTTAAAAAAAAAAAAAAAAAACCGCTAATGTTGGTGAAAGTGTGGAGAGACTGGAACCCTCATATACTCTTTGTGGGACTGTAAAATGGTCCAACTGTGGAAAGTAATATGAAATTTCCTTAAGACATTGGAAATAGAAATATATGATCTAGCAGTCTTTCCACGAGGTAAATATCCCACAAAAGAGCTGTGACATGAACAGATATATGCACACCCATGTTCACTGCAGCACTATTCAAAATAACAAAATGATGGAAACAACTCAAGTACTTATCAATAGATGAATGCATAAACTATGGTACACACATATCATAGAATACTATGGGATATTAAAGAATAATGATAAATTTGAGAAACACCTCATGATATGGATCAACCTAAAGGATATTATGCTCAGTGAAATAAGTCAATCACGAAAGGACAAATATAAAAAAAAAAAAAATTAAAAAATTACAGACCAAAATAAATATTCTTTGATGATTACTAGGGGTAGGATCAGAGGGGGAGGGGGTTGTAAATCACTAACTAGAATGTAGATATATATTAATATAGGTGAAAGGGATGGTGATATACAATAAGTGGGGGACCAGCACATAATGATCAAGGCAAAGAAAAACTTGGAGGGGAGCACAAGAGTTAAAGACAACAGAGGTAAATACTAATACATACAACAACCTGTGATTTTGGCAATAAGAATTCTTTATGAGTGGATACATAAATAGACAAACAAACTGAATAGGTGTGGAAAGGCAAATTGGACTATATTCAGGAATACATATAGGATTGACAGGGGATATTTCTACACATACTTTTACATGTGCTGCAAATATATCCATTAATATTATATAGCATTCACGGGGAAAAGTTATAAAAGTTCTTAGCCATAACCAAACACTTTGAGGGAATGACTCACTGTGTCCTTGGGATTCTGCTTTGGTGAGTAGTGAGTGACTAGGGCCTTAAAAGCTTATGAGTGGCCATTCAAGGTTCAGCTATTGGTCTCTTCCCACAAGGAACAAAGAAGAGTGAAGAAAAAGACACATGGAAACAATTAGTCTAAAGGACTGATAGACCATGTGAACTCCAGCCTGCACAACCATGAGACCAGAAGAACTGGATGGTGCCTGCCTACCATTACTGACTGCTCTGAAACTGATCACAATAGAAGGTCCTAGATAGAATCGAACCAAATTCACTGCCATTGAGTTGAATCCGACTCACAGCGACCCCTCCATGGGTTTCTGAGATGGTGTCTGTATGGAAGTAGATTGCCCAGTGTCCCTTCCAAGGAGTGGCTGGTGGGTTTGAACTGCCAGCCTTCTAGTTAACAGTCAAATGCCTTAGGCATGTTGTTGTTGTCTTTAGGTGCTGTCGAGTCATCTCTGATTCATGGTGACCCTACATAAGGCAGAATGAAACAATGCCCGGTCTTGTGCTAGTCTCACGATCCTTGCTATACCTAGCCCATCATTCCAGCCACTGTGTCTATCCATCTTGTTGAGGGCCTTCGCCTTCTTCAATGACCCTCCACTTTACCAAGCATATCTTTCTCCAGGGAAAGGTTCCTTCTGACAACCTGGCCAAAGCAAGTGAGATGAAATCTGACCATTCTCACTTCCAAGGAGCATTCCAGCTGCACTTCTTCTAGGACAGATTTGTCAGTCCTTTCAGCAGACCATGGTCCTTTTAGCATTCTTCTCCAACACCACAACTCAAAAGCATTAACTCCTTTGGTCTTCCTTATTCATTGTCTAGCTCTCACATGCATAAGAGGCGATTGAAAATACCATAGCTTGGATTAGGTGTACCTTAGTCTTCAAGGAGATATTTTTGCTCTTCAGCACTTGAAAGAGGTCTTTTGCAGCAGATTTGCTCAATGCAACATGTTGTCTGATGTCTTGACTGTTGCTTCCATTGGTGTTGATTGTAGAACCAAGTAATATGAAATTCTTGACAACTTCAATCTTTCTCCATCCACGTGAAGCTCTTCATTGGACCAGTTGTGAGGATTTTTGTTTTCTTTATATTGAGGTGTAATCCATACAACAGACTGTAGTCTTTAATGTTCATCAGTAAGTACTGCAAGTCATCCTCACTTTCAGCTAGAAAAGGTGTGTCATCTGTGTCTTGCAGGTTGTGAATAATTCTTCCTCCAATCCTGATGCAATGTCCTTCTTCTTATGATCCATCTTCTCAGATTATTTGCTCAGCATACAAATTGATTAAGTATGGTGAAAGGATAAAATCTTGACACACTCCCTTCTTGATTTTGATCCATGCAGTATCACTTGTTCTGTTTGAAGGACAGCCTCTTGATTTTTGTACAGGTTCTGCCTTAGGCATAGAGTGGGGTAATAATATGGAACAAAACTTAAAATCATGAATGAGACCAGGCTCACTGGTTGGATAGAGACTGGGTGAAACCCCTAGACTATGGATTTTAGTCCTTGAAGACTATCTTTGAAGACAAGTCCTTGAAGACAAACCTTGAACTGAATTGTGGTTCAACTTCCAGGCCAACAATAGATTGTTGTTGTTGTTGTTATGTGCCATCGAGTCGGCCCCGACTCATAGCGACCCCTCCTTGGGTTTCCGAGGCAGTATCACTACGGAAGTAGGATTG
>NW_006921738.1:330936-332143 GCF_000298275.1 Orycteropus afer afer | reverse complement strand
AACTCCATGGTAGAATCTACTATGAGCAGCTGAGTAGCTGCTTTAGGGATATGGTCTGCTTCCTGTATAAAAGGAGAAGCCTTGGGGAATGGTCCCTAGCTTATGGCATGCTTGAATCATGCATGTAGTCAAGTTGTTGTTCAATAGCCTGCCATGGTCTGTTCATCTTGGGACTTTCAGTGGACTTGAATTAATGGCCTGCTGTGTGGTTTGGTAACATTGAGACTGTGCCTTTTCACTTGTCAGCCTTGGGCTTGTCAGTCTCAGCAGCCAGCAGCTGTCTGAGTGAAGAAAAGCCTCTAGTTTCAGTGGGCTGGGAGCAGGAGGCCGAGCTAAAGCCCAAGATTGAAGGGTTTTTACCCAGGCCCTAGAGTCTGGCACTTTGAACTTGGATTTAAGGACTCCAAACTGTAAGAGAATAAACTCGTCCTTGTTAAAACCATCCCATTTGTGGTACACTCTTGTCAGAGTGGCACTAAGTAACCAGAACAACATCACTGCAGGTGTCACATGGATCTTGGCTTAACATAATACTGGAGAGATATTTACTTGTGTTTTATTGACTATGCAAAAGCATTTGATTGTGTGGATCATAACAAATTATGGATAACACTGAAAAGAATTGGAATTCCAGAACACTTAGTTGTGCTCATGAGGAACCTGAACATAGACCAGGAGGCTGTTATTCAAATAGAACAAGGGGACACTGCACGGTTTAAAAATCAAGAAAGGAGTGTGTTAGGGTTGTATCCTTTCACTATACTTATTCAATCTCTACACTGAGGAAATAATCTGAGAAGCTGGACTATTTGATGAATAACATGGCATCGGGATTGGAGGAAGATTCATTAGCAACCTATGAGATGCTGATGATACAACTTTGCTTGCTGAAAGGGAGGATGACTTGAAACACTTAATGATGAAGATTGAAGACTACAGTCTGCTGTATGGATTAGACCTCAATATAAAGAAAACAAAAATCCTCACAACTGGACCAATAAGCAACCCCATGGTAAATGGAGAAAAGATTGAAGTTGTTAAAGCCTTCATATTACTTGGTTCTACAGTCAATACCAATGGAAGCAGCAGTCAAGATATCACATGATGTATAACACTGGTCAAATCTGGAAAAGACCTCTTTGAGGTGCTGAAAAACAAAGATATCTCCTTGAAAACTAACGTGTGCTTGACACAAGCCATGGTATTT
>NW_006921738.1:315673-330836 GCF_000298275.1 Orycteropus afer afer | reverse complement strand
TAGGATTGCCCAACCTTCCTTCCGAGGAGTGGCTGGTGGGTTTGAACCACCAGCCTTCTGGTTAGCAGTCAAGTGCTTTAGCCACTACAAACAACAATAGATAGGTCTATTATAAAGTGAAAAATAATATCAAGGATATACACATGCCTTATAACTATATGAGATCAAAAGGGCAGAGTTTTCTGAGAGACAAAGTGCAGAAGGCAGGAAGAGATAAGAATAAAATATCTGGAGATGTGAAGTGTTGAAGATGAAGTGGATCCCCAGGAACAGCTGTAGACTCTGGATGGCAGTGTAAATTGTCAAAACTATTTTGGGGAACAACTTGGCAATGTCTAGAATAGTTTAATATGTCTCTATCATACAATCCAGCATTTTCAATCCCATAAAAAAATTTGTACATATACACAAGAGGAATCAAAAAATATTTGCAAAAGCATTGTTTATAGTAGCAAAATTTGAAACACCTAAATATCCATCAATGAAAGAATGCATATACAGAGTAAAGTATGCTATGTAAATTGCCCACTTGTCTCTCGGTTTGTCATGCTCTGGTGATGTGTGTTGCAATGTCACTGGTATTTCAAACAGCAACAGGGTCACCTATCATGGAAAGGTTTCTGGAAATCTGTCAGGCTAAGACCAACTGGGAAGAAGGTACTGGGTATGTACTTCTAAAACAATGTCAGTGAATATCTTATGACTAGCAACCTAACATTGTCTGATATACTACCAAAAGACAAGCCACTCAGGTTGGAAGCCACTCGAGATATGACAGAAGAGGAGTTGCTTCTATGAAATACAGTCTACCGTAATGATGTGGATAGAGTACAGTTTTGGGGACCTTCATTTGCTGATGTAGCACAATTAAAAAAGAAGAGAAACAGCTACAGACATCCATTAGTAAACAGAATGTGGAAAGTTCAAAGTATGGATCTAGAAGTTGTCAAATATGAAATAGAATGCTTGAAGACCAGTGCCTTAGCATTAGTGAGGTGAAACAGACAAGTATTGGCCATTCTAAATTGGACAATCATGTGGTCTACTATGCTGAGAATGACAAAATGAAGAGTAATAGTGTTAATTCATGTACAAAAAACATTTCAAGCTATATCCTAAAGTACAACATTGGCAGTAATAGGCTGTCAGTAATCCATATGCTTATAAGGAAGACCAGTTAATATGATTATTATTAAAATTAGTGCACTAAATACTAATGTCAAAACTGAAGAAACTGAAGATTCTTACCAACTTGTGCACTCTGAAATTGATTAAACATACAATCAAAATGTATTGATAATCACTGGTGATTGGAATGAGAAAGTGGAAATAAAGATTGTTGTTATGTGCTGTTAAGTCGTCTCCGACTTATTGGAAAATACGGCCTTGGTGACTGAAAAATCTCTGGATATTGCATTATCTTTCAATACCAATGACCTACTCCTTGGAAATATCTTTACTAGACATTAATGGCAACTGTACATACAGGTCTTGCCAGATGGAATATAAAAGAATCAAATTGACTACATAAAAAGTTGATGGAGAAGCTCAATATCATCAGTGAGAACAAGGAGAAGGGCTGACAGTGGAACAGACTGGGCATTGCTCATATGCAAGTTCAACTTGAAGCTGAAGTAAATTAAAACTTATCCATGAGAGCCAAAGTGCAATATTCAGTATTTTAAACAAACAAATAAACAAACCAAAAAAAAAAAAAAATCACTGCTGAGTTGATCCCATATCTCTATGGAAGTAGATTGCCCAGTATTCCTTCTGAGGAGTATCTGGTGGGTTTGCACCACCAGCCTTCTGGTTAGCAGTCAAATGCCTTAGGCACTATGCCACCAGAACTCAATATACCTTGCCTGAATTGAGATATGAGCTCAAAAATAAATTGATGCATTAAACACTTATGTCTGAATACCAGATGAGTTATGGGATAATATAAAGGACATCATATATAAAGAAAGCAAAATTTCATTTAAAAGAAAGGAAAGAAAGAAAAGACCAAAATGGATGACAGGTGATCCTAAAACCTGCTCTTGAACAGAGTAGGTAGAATGAATGGAATAAAGATTAAAGTAATGTAGCTGAACGATGATTTCAAAGGGTGGCTCAAGAAAACAAAGTAGAGTACTACAATGAAATGTGCAAAGACCTGGAGTTAGAAAGCCAAAAAAAAAGACGGTGTGCTTGACATTTCTTAAGAGGAAAAAAATATGTCAAGCTACTAGATGCAATACTGAAGGATCCCATAGGCAAACTATAAAAGATGCAGGAAACATCAAAAGAAGATAGAAGGAATTCACAGAATACTAAACAAAATTGGTTGACCTGCAACCATTTCAGGGGGGAGCTGATGAACAAGAACTGACGGTGTTGAAGGAAGAAGTCAAAACTGCACTAAAGGCATTGGTGAAAAACTAAGCTCCAGGAATTGATGGAATACCAATTAAGATGTTTCAACAAATGGGTGCGACACTGGAAGTTCTCACTCATGCATGCAAAGAAATTTGGAGGACAGGTACTTGTCCAACTGAGTGAGAGATCTATATTTGTGCCCATTCCAAAAAAAGGTGATATAACAAAATATTATCATTAAGATGGCACACAAGTAAAATTTTGCTGAAGATAATTTTTTTAAAAAATAGTTGTATCAATAAATTGACAGAGAAATGCCAGAAGTTCAAGTCAGATTCAGAAGAGTACATGGATAAAGGGATATTAATGCTTATGTCAGATGGATCTTGGCTGAAAACAGAGAATACCAGATATCAGGAACATGTTTACCTGTGTTCCATTGACTATATGACAACATGTGACTATGTTGATCATACAAATTGGGAATAACATTAGGAATAACATATGAAGAACATTAGGAAGATTGGGAATCCTACAACACTTAATTGTGCTCCTGCAGCATCTGTATATAGGCCAAAAGGCAGTTATACAACTAGAACAAGGGAATATCAGACAGCTTACAATCAGGAAAAGGGTGCATCAAGGTTTTATCCTTTCACCATACTTATCTAATCTGTATGCTGAACAAATAATCTGAGAAGCTGGACTACATGAAAAAGAGCATAGCATTAGGATTAGAGAAAGACAGATTAACACCCTATGATAAACACACATAACAAAATACTGCTTGCTGATAGTGAAGAGGACTTGAAGATAAAAGACAACAGCCTTCAGTATGGGTTACACTTCAACATAAAGAAAAAAAAAAAAAATCCTCGCCACTGGATCAATAAGCAGCATCATGATTGATAGAGAAAATATTGAAATGTCAAGGATTTCTCTTTACTTGGATCCACAATCAACACCCATGGAAGCAGCAATCAGGATATCAAATGATGTATTGCTTTGGGCCAATGTGCTGTTAAAAAGCTATTTCAAGTGTTAAAAAGGAAAGATATCACTTCGAGGACTAAGGTACATCTGACCTAAGCCATGGTATTTCCAATAGCCTCATATGCTGGATAATGAATAAGGAAGAAGAATTGATACATTTGAAGTATTGTGTTTGTGAAGAAAACTGAGTACACCATAGACTGACAGAAGAACAAACAAATCCATTTTGGAAGAAGTACAGCCAGCATGCTTCTTGAAAGAGAGGGTGGTGAGACTTTATGTTATGTACTTTGGATATGTTATAAGGAAGGACCAGTGCCTGGAAAAGGACATAATGCTTGGTAAAACAGAAGGCCAACAAAAAAGAGGAAGACCCACAATGAGATAGGTTGACACAGTGGCTGCAACAGTAGGCTTAAATATAGCAATGATTATAAGGATGGCATAGGAGTGGGCAGTGATTGTACATAGGATTGCTAGAAATTAGAATTGACTCAATGGAATGCAACAACAATAACAATACAAATATGGAAGGAGCTGTGGTGGTACAGTTGTTAATTACTAGGCTGCTAACAAAAGGTCTGTGGTTCCAACCCACTAGGCACTCTGGGAGAAAATTGTAGCAATCTGCTTCCTTAAAGATTTATCACCTTGGAAACCCAATGGAGCAGTATTAGTCATCCTATAGGGTCTCTCTAAGTTAGTATAAGCTTGCCAGCAACTGGCTTGGGTTTTGGGGATCACAAATTGGGACACTGTAACACAGAAAAAAATAACTAGTGACATCCTGATGTACATGAACTTCACAAACATACTATTGAATAAAGGTACTCAAATAGTAAAAGACTTCACAGTGAATATGCAAATAAATATGATAATAACTGTATATACAGAGTAGGAAATGAATTTTTCTATTTTCATCACTGTATAAATAGAATATGGAATTGATTTAAGATAGCTTCATGTATTTTTAATGATAAATGCATAACCCAAATAATTTTTGTGACACCTCCAAGACATCTCCACAGTATTTTTAGCAGCAAAAAGGCATGAAATCCAGTAAAGAAACCTATCAAACCTATATTTTTAATGTTCTCCCCTAATCCTTGTTGTGAAAAAACTATCCAACACAAGAAACTTTTGTTTCAATAATTTTCATCCTTGGGACACCTAAGTTCTTCATGAAAATTAAAACTAAAATATTTAATTCAGTCATTCACAGACAAAAATAAATTCTTATGCAGAGAGATTATTCCCTGTTTTTGTCAGGCCTTAATTACACATTTTTGTTTCTGTTAAAACTACAAATAAAATTTCTAATAACTCTCTTTTATTAACTATATTTTGAAAATTAAACTTAGAACACTGATGTTTCATACATTTTAATTATTTAATGAATTTTTATGATAGAGTAAATATGCCATTTTTCAGCAATTATCATGAAGAGATGACATCTAATTCCCCACTGCTTGATCTTGGCTAGACTTGTGACATTCCTTAAGAATACCGGAAATACTGTTGTGTAGTTCATAAGCTTTGCCTTTGTTCTCTTATAATGCTTCCCTAAGGCCATCGTAAACAGAAGCTTGTTAGCTCACTGGAAAATGAGAGACCTCTTGGAGCACTGAGATGTTGTGAGGACAGCCAGCATCAACTACCTGACACATGGCTGATTCTATTTTGTATCTAACAGCTCAGTCTGCTTTCCAGATAAATGAAGACTACGTGAGGACATCCAAATAAAACAGTCGGTGATTACCATACAAAATTTTTGTGGTTTTAAGACACTGAGTTTTGTGCGTATTAAAGATAGGTGCATTATATACAGAAAGACAGAGGAGGAGACAGAAACAAAGACAGAGAAAGCTATCGTAGCAAAACATAAAATAATTGTACATTGACTCTGAGATTGAGTGGCAGGTAGAACCTGGAAAAAAAGTGAGAAATCTGTTAATTAGTGTTAAGGAAATGGAAAAGAGGCTGTGGGAGACTAGTGAAAGGACATTCACTGACTGAAATATTGACAGACAGGAACTTGAAGTTAGAAAACGCACACAATGAACTGGATCTACTTAAGGTGATCTATGGGCAGATGTTGAGGGTTCCAATTGGCTTAGTGTAGGTGTGTGTGGGGGAAGACAAGCTGATGGTGGCATTGGTTTGCAATCAGTATTAAGAGGATAAACAAAAAAAAAGGTCCCCAGTATACTGGGTTAAAAGTAACTGTTTCCCATTTCCCATCTACCCAGTAGTAAGTTTTTTTTTTTAGATATCTAATTATATGTTTCAAACAATGATTAAATACATAGTTTTTATATTGTTACATGTTATCTGGTGGCATAGTGCCAAAGGCATTTTACTGCTAACCAGAAGGCTGGTGGTTCAAACCCACCAGACATTCTTGAGAAGGAATATTAGGTAATTTTCCATAGAGACACTGCTTTGGAAACCCAAGGAGGGGTCAGTATGAGTGGGATCCAACCCAATGGCAGTGAGTTTGTTTTTTGTGTGTAAATAAGAATCAGCTTTTGAGAATAAGGCTTATGCTGCTTATTTACTTTATTATACATTTTGGTGACTACTACTCAAAATTTAAATAATCCTACAGAAAGGCGGAGACATGTCTCTTGCTTCCACTGTGTTTCCTGTTGCTTCCTTATATTTCCTGCTATTTCACTTCTGTATAGTTGTTATAGCTCATTGAAAGCATAAGAGTTCTTTACTATTTTTATACAAATTGGGATTAAATATTAATTGTGATAAAATAATCCTTTGAGTGGATGCTTTTGGTTTTATTTTGATGGCATCAATGCCAGAAATTTATTCTTAATCAATTTGTATAATAAAAATCACAAAAACCAAATTATACTTGAAAACTTCTATAAATCAGACATACAATATTCTATATTATATATAAAATGAGAAAAGTAATTCTGTTGCACATTCACGTTTCATAAACACTAATTGTAAGAGGAAACAAACTATCTTTTTGCATATGTCTAAATGAGCATAATATTATATACATTTAGAGTAATTACCCAATCCCAAAAGATGATGAAGATGGTGTTAAAAATGTTTCTATCTGCCTGCATGGTTAATCCCATGCTTATAATGTCAATCCTACAAAATTTCAGTAAAATCAATACTTTCTATAAGGAGATACCGGATTTCATCTTATGATATAGTAACAATAAATCATCAATTGACTTGATAGGAAATGTCATGTGTAGATAGCCTTTGTAATTTTATGCTACAAAGGTCAGTAACATTTGTCTAGAGATTGAAAAGTCTTCACTACTTTCAAGGTATCCTCAATGAAAATGAACAGTTGATTTTAAGCTCATTAATTTGTTAACAAACCTTACTCCAGCATTCCCCCTGCCTGGCACTGTGTTCATCAATGGAAATAAAGAGATGAAAAGGATATTCAGCTTGCTCAGAGTCTAAGAGGGGGAAAACCAACCAAACCAACCAAACAACCAAACAAACTAAACTAAAACTTGAATAATTTGAGTACAGTTTGAGGAGTGTAAGAGCTGTTACTGAAGGAAGAGCAGAGGAAAATCACTTAAGTAAACTGATGATGTCAACTAATGACATTAATGGGAGATGCTACCTAATTTGACTCTTAAAAAATAAGGAGGTGTATAAAAACTGCACTGATGTCTTCAAACTTTTTTGAGTCTTTAATGACTATGAGAATCAGAAGTTCTATCACAGATTAGTGAATCCAAATTCTTGAGGTCGAGTAGCTGGAATATATATATTTTTAAAAAATCCCTTATATGATTTTGAAATCAGCTAGATTGTTGAATCATTAAGTTAGATTAGTGAGAGGTAAAGGGAATTCTTCTAGAGAGACAGAATAGAGAAACTGTGGAAGCATGGCTAATCTAAGTATGTTTAGAGAATTATAGGTAGGTCAGACAGCTGTCAGGCTGAAAGTGAGAACATAGAGCATAGTATATAATAAAAGACTAAAAGCCAGACCAGAAACAAACAAGCAATGTACCTCATAAACTGCATGACATATTGTTGTTGTTGTTGTTGTTTGCCGTCGAGTCGGCCCCGACTCATAGCGACCCCTCCTTGGGTTTCCGAGGCAGTATCACTACGGAAGTAGGATTGCCCAACCTTCCTTCCGAGGAGTGGCTGGTGGGTTTGAACCGCCAGCCGTCTGGTTAGCAGGCAAGTGTCTTAGCCACTATGCTACCAGAGCTCCCCCGCATGACATATAGCAGGTCCTTATTGAATGAATAAGTATATGAATTGTATGAGTTAAGGACTTACGCCTTGATAAACCATAAAAATCAAAGCTACTGCCTTAAGTTGATTCTGACTCATAGTGACCCCTACTGGGTTTCCGAGGCAGTAAATCTTCATGGAAGTAGATTGTCCTGTCTTCCTTCCATGGAGTGACTGGTAGGTTTCAACTGTCAACCTTCTGGTTAGCAGTCAAATGCCTTAGGCACTATGCCACCAGAGCTCCTTATCTGCCTTGATATAGAGTTTTATATTTATACTGAAGTTTATGCAGAACTAATGGCAGATTTCAAGTTGGGGAGTGAATTTTATATTAAATTAACCCAAATGAAACATTATTCTAAGTAGACAAATCATCCTATACATTTTGTGAATTTCTTGATGACCTTCTGGAGCTATGTCCAGTACACATAAGTGATGGTTGTCCTAATGCTTGCTAATCTTTTATTAGGATGCTTAAACTCAGTTTAACCCTTGTGAAATTCCCTAAACCCACTGAGAGAATCACAATAAATGGAGAGAAGATTGAGGTTGTCAAAGAACTCACATTGCTTGGTTCTATAATCGATGCCAACGGAAGCAGCAGTCAGGACATTTGATGACATGTAGCATTCGGAAAGTCAACTGCAAAGGAACTGTTTCAAGTGCTGAGGAGCAAGGATATCTCCTTGAGGACTAAGGTGCGCCTGACACAAACCATGATATTTCCAATTGCCTCATATGCATGTGAGAGCTGGACAATGAATAAGGAAGACCGAAGAAGAGTTGATGCTTTTGTGTTGTGGTGCTGGCGAAGAATGCTGAAAGTACCGTGGACTGCTAAAAGAGCTAACAGATCTGTCCTGGAGGAAGTGCAGCCAGAATGCTCCTTGGAAGCAAGAATGGCCAGACTTTATCTCACCTATTTTGGTCATGTTGTCAGAATGGACCATTCCCTGGAGAAGGATGTCATGCTTGGTAGGGTGGTGGGTCGACGAAAGAGGGGGAGGCCTTCAACGAGATGGATTGACACGGTGGCTGCAATGATGGGCTCAAGTACAGCAGGGATTGTGGGGCTGGCGCGGGATCGGGCAGTGTTTTGTTCTGCTGTGCATGGGGTCGCTATGAGTCGGAAACAACTCGAGGGCACTTAACAACAACAACAACTACAACACTGAGAGAATAAATGATTCGAAGTCAACACAGAAAGGACTGACTGTCCTATTTTCAACTGCTATAAGAAACATGATCTACACCACAGGGGGGAAATAATTATCTTGATTGTCTGTCATTGTAATGAATAATTTAAACGTATAAATGATACTTTGAATATTTTATATTATAATGGAGCATATAATCTCTTTTGGTTTTGACAGCATGCTTTTGTTGCTTTTCCAATTTGATTTTTGAAATGCTGCACCTTGAAGGAACACTTAGCAGATTAAAAAAGTAGAAAAATCCCCCTAGTCCTCCTTTAATAGGAAGTGGAGAAATAAATAGTAGGGAAAAAAAAAGGGAAGGAAGAGACACAAGTGAGATCCAGGGCCCTGGTGTAATGCATACACTTGGAGGCCATGTTATTTGATTTAGCTAATTATTTGGAATGACTTGCCTCCTTGACTGAATCACTTTAAAAACACCAGACGCAAGGGAAAGAAGCCTAAGAGAACAGATACTCAGGTAAAGTATGAAACTAACTTAGGACTCATAAGCAGGTGAATGGCTTAAGGAAGTTATCAAAACTAAACCAGTTGTCCACAATCAAGTCTATTCTGATCCATGGCATCCCATGTGTTGCCAGGTAGAACTGTGTTCCACAGGATTTTCATGGTTATGACCTTTCAGAAGAAGACTGACAGGTCTCTTTTCCAAAATGCCTCTGGATATGTTCAAACTGCCAACTTTTTGGTTCACAGCTTAGCACTTAACCATTTGTACCATACAGGGAATTTATGATCTTACAAATCAAATTGCATCAAGCCCAGATCCATGGATATTATCATCTCCAAACCTTTAATTATCTTAAAGTTAATTGATTTCATGTGGGAAAATATGAGTTACAATTAGCATTGACTTATCTAAAACCAAAAATAAACCAAACACACTGCAATCAAATTGATTCTGACTCCTAGCTACCCACAGGGTTTCCAAGGCTGTAAATCTTTATGAAAGCAGATTGCTCATCTTTTTCCCACAGAGTAGCTAGTAGGTTTGAACCACTTACTTTCGGTTAGCGGTTGAGTTCTTTAAAAATTGTGCTACCAGGGTTATCAGCATATCTATTCAGAATAAATCCAAAACCTCTTATTGTGATATTAAAAAAAAAAAAAAAAAAACTTTCTAAATTCTGGCTTCAGACTCCCTTTCCACCTCATCTTTGCCCCTCTGTAGGAGAACACATACTCCTGCAACATAGTGCCTAAGGCACGTGATTGCTAACCAGAGAGCTGGCGGTTTAAACCCACCAGCTGCTCCTTGGAAGGAAGGTTGGGCAATCTATTTACATAGTGATACCGCCTTGGAAACCCAAGGAGGGGTCACTATGAGTTGTATCTGACTCGACGGCACAGAACTACAACAACACAGTTATATCTTTAGTATGTTGTTTCTGTTGCCCGGTAGGAGCTCTCGTGGTGTAGTGCCTAAGGCATTTGACTACTAACCAGAAGGCTGACAGTTCAAACTCATTAGCCACTCCTGGGATGGAAGGGTGGGCAATCTACTTCCGTAGTGATACTGCCTCGGAAACCCAAGGAGGGGTTGCTATGAGTCAGATCCGACTCCACGGCAGTAAGTTTGCCTGGCATAGTGTTTTCTTTTTCACTGAGAAAACTGCTACTTGTTTTTCAAAATTTATCTGTTTTCATTTATTCAACCATAAATTGTTGCCTCCTTCATGGCTCCATGGTACTTGGTGATTATGGATCAATGTATTTAATTTGTTTGTCTCTCCCACTCTTTCCTAAACTGAAGTCTCCAGTTCAATATCTTTAAAAGACAGGCAGCTGATACATAGACTATAGGAGGCTAGTGCAATACATAAGGAATGGTGGACAGTTGTGGATGTGGAGGTGTTATGTCCTTAGGAAGACTTTTAAGACTGTTTTTCTTCTTTAAATTGTGATTTGGGTGAAAGTTTACAGAGAAAATTCACTTTCCATATAGGAGCTCACATACACTTTGTCTCATGACATTGACTGCAATTCCCACAATGCAACAACTCCCCTCCTACTTCATCCCCATAGTTACCTCTTCTCTGTGTCCTTCCTTCTATGCACTCCTGCCCCCAGAGTTGTCTCCCTGTGCATACACAGCCCTTCTATTCTCCCATGATTGATCTCTCCAAGAAGTGTATCTACCAAATGCAAATGTTCAGTTCATATGTCTGACTTCTGTTTGGCAGGCAACTAGGGGCCAAAGTCTCAGGAGTTCATCAAGATCTCTCAGATCAGCAAACTTGGTCCTTTTTTTTTTTTTTAGTGATTTTGAGTTTTGTTCCACATTCTTCTCCCACTCTATCCAGGATCTCTTACATAGATCTACCTCAGAGTGGATGACAGTGGTAGCCAGGCACCATCTAGTGCTTCTGGTCTTATAGTCATATAGGCTGGGGATTGCATGGTGTACCAGGGGCTTGGACTAATTGTTTCCATGTGTCTTAGGTTCTCTTCAATCTTCTTTGCTATGGATGAAGGGAGACCATCATTGCATCTAGATGGCTGCTTGAAAGTTTTTAAGATCCCGGTTGCTACTTGCCAAAGTAGGATGTGTAACAATGTTTTTGTGTAGTATGTTATGCCAAATGAGCTTGATGTCCCCTGGGACTATGGTCCCAAGTTCACAGGTCCAACTAGTTGCTCCCTCTGGGTAGCTGGCTGTGGCCAAGAGGTGACTACAACCTTGTACTTTGTCAGCTATTTTATATACCTGGCAATTCTTACAGAATGCACAAAGACTTATAGAAACATTGTCTGCCAACCCTATACATGGTCATGGCGATGCTCCCCCCTGCATAGACATACTTAATAGTTTAGCTTGTCCACCATCTATCCACCTGTATATCCATGTTTGTATTCACTGACCACATAGGACTGTATGTGTAAAAGTGTTCATCTTTGTTGTCTGTACCTTCCATGCCCCTTTCTGTGTCTTCTTCCTCAATGCCACCATGTTGATCAATTACATTTGATACACTGCCCTTCTCTTCACCCAAAACCATACTTGTTTCTACTTATCTAACAGTATTCCCTCCCCCTTTTTTCCCCTCCCCTCTCCTCCCACCCCTGGTAACCAACAAAGAACATTTCCCTCCATATATAAACCTTTCCTTGACTTTTTTACAATAACAGTCTAACACATTATTTGTCCTTCTGTGACTGACTTATTTCACTCAGCACAATGTCTTTCAAGTTCATCCACATCATGCAGGGTTTTGCAGATCCTACATTATTATTTAAGGTTGCATAGTATTCCATTGTGTGTATGTACCATAGTCTGGTTATCCATTCTTCTGTTGATGAGCGGCTATGTTGTTTCCATCTTTTGGCTATTGTAAATAGTGCTGCAATGAACATGGGTGTGCATATATCTGTTCTTGTCCTTTCTCTCACTTCTTTAGGATATATACCTAGTAATGCAATGGGGGAATCAAATGGTAATTCTAATTCCAACTCTTTAAGGAATCACCATACTGCTTTCCACAGTGGTTATATCATTTGACACCAGCAGTGTATGAGAGTCCCAATCTCTCTGCATCCTTGCCAGCATTTGTTATTTTCTGTCTTGTTGAACTTTGCCATCAGTGCTGGCTGAAATGGTATCTCATTGTTGTTTTGATTTGTATCTCTATGATGGCTAATGATTGTGAGCATTTCTTAATATGTTTGTTGGCCGCCTGAATATCCTCTTTGGTCAAGTGTCTATTCGTGTGTTCTATCCACTTTTCAAATTGGATTATTTCTCTTTCTGCTGTTGAGGTGTTGGAATTCTAGAGATAAGTCCCTTGTCATATATATCATGGTGGAATATTTTTTTCCCAATCTGTAGGCTCTCTTTGACTCTTTTGGAGAAGTCTTTGGAAGCACATAAAAATTTAATTTTGAGATGGTCTCATTCATCTAGTTTATCTTCTGCTGTTGTGGATTTTGGGTTATACTTGATAGTCTATTTATGCCATATATTACTAAAAAAATTCCAAACTCACTGCCCTCAAGTCAGATCCAACTCATAGTGACCCCTCCTTGGGTTTCCAAGGCAATCACTATGGAAGCAGATTGCACAAACTTCCTTCTGAGGAGTGGCCGGTGTGTTTGAACTGCCAGTCTTCTGGTAAGTAGTCAAATGCCTTAAGCACTATGCCACCAGAGCTCCCATGCCATATATTAGGACCCCTAAATTTGCCACTAGTTTTTCCTTGTGGAACTTTACAGTTTTAGATTTCATGTGAAGTCTTTGATCCATCTGGAGTAGTTTTTGTGTGTGGTGTGAGGTATGGATCTTGTTTCATTATTCTGCAAATGGATATCCAGTTTTTCCAGCACCATTTATTAAACAATCTCTTTACTATTTCTGGGTTCTCAATTCCATTGGTCTACGTGTCTGTCATTGTACCAATAGCAAGCAATTTTGACTACTGTGCGTGTATAATAAGTTTTGAGATCTGGCAGCGTGAGACCTCCTCCTTTGTTCTTCTTCAATAGTGCTTTGCTTATCTGAGGTCTCTTTCCTCTCCATGTAAAGTTAGTGATTGGTTTCTCCATATCCCTAAGGAATGTTGATTGGATCTGGATTGTGATTGTATTGAATGTATAGATTGCTTTGGGTAGAACTGACATTTTCACAATGTTCAATCTTACTATTCATGAGCATGGTATATTCTTCCATTTATATAGATCTCTATGGCTTCTTGAAGTAGTGTTTTGTAGTTTCCTTTGTACAGGTTTCCCTGGTAAGATTTATCCCCAAGTATTTTATTTTTTGGGTAGCTAGTGGCTAAGACACTTGCCTGCTAACCAGACAGCTGGCGGTTCAAACCCACCAGCCACTCCTCGGAAGGAAGGTTGGGCAATCCTACTTCCGTAGTGATACTGCCTCGGAAACCCAAGGAGGGGTCGCTATGAGTCGGGGCCGACCCGACGGCACATAACATAACATTGTAAATGGTGTTGATTTCCTTATTTCTTTTTCAGCAATCTCTTTGCTGGCATTGAGGAAGCCAACTATTTTTTGGATGTTGATCTTGTATTCTGCCATGATGCTAAATCTCTCCATTAGTTCCTGTAGATTTTTTGACTGCGTCTTTTGAGTTTTGTAGGTATAGGATCATATCATCATCAAATAGGGATAGGCTGACTTCTTCCTTACCAATTTGGATGTCTTTGACTTCCCTTTCTTGCCTCATTGCCCTGATTAGGCTTTCCAATACAATGTTGAACAGAAGTGTTGATTGAAGGCTTCTTCGGTTCCTGCTCACAAGTGGAATGGTTTCAGTTTCTCTCCATTGAGAATAATGTTTGCAGTTGGTTTTGCACCTATGCCCTTTATTATGTTGAGAAATATTCCTTTTGTTCCTATTTTTCTGAGAGTTTTGATCAGGAATGGGTGTTGGATTTTATCAAATGCCTTTTCTGCATTGATTGATATAATCACATGGTTCTTCTCCTTTGTTTTATTTATGTGGTGGATGACATTGATTGTTTTTCAAATGTAGACCCATCCCTGCATACCTGATATGAATCCCACTTGATCATAATGAATGATTTTCTTGACATGTTGTTGGAGTCTATTGGCTAGGATTTTGTTGAAGCTTTTTGCATCTATATTCATGAGGGATATTGGCCTTCAGTTTTCCTTTTGAGTGATGTCTTTGCCTGGTTTTGGTATCAAGGTTATGCTTGCTTCATAAAATGAATCTGAGAGGAGTTCATCATTTTTTGTTTTGGAATAGTTTGGGTAGAATTGGTATCAGTTCTCTGAATGTTTGGTAGAATTCTCTCATAAAACTCTCTGGGTCAGGACTTTTTTTTGTTAGTCATTCTTTTATGGCCTTTTGGATTTCTTGTTTTGTTATGGATCTGTTCAACTTTTCTATTTTAGTCTGTGTTAGTTAGGTAAGTGGTGTGTTTGTAGAAATCTATCTATTTCTTCCAGATTTTCAAATTTGTTAGAGTACAGTTCTTCATAGTATCCTGATATTATCTTTTTTATTTCACTTGGTTCTGTTGTGATGTCTCCCATTTTGTTTCTTTTGCATGTTATTTATATTCTCTCCCTCTTTTCCTTTGTTAAATTTGCCAGTGGTTTGTCAATTTTATTAAACTTTTCCAAAAACCAATTTCTGGTCTTGTTGATTTTTTTCTATTGTCTATTTTCTGTTTCACTGATTTCTGCTTGAATCTTTATTATTTCCTTTCTTTTGGTGACTGTAGGTCTTTCATGCTGTTCTTTTTCTAATTGTTGGAGATGTTGATTTAAAGTGTTGATTTTGGCTCTTTCTTCTTTTTTGATGTGTGCATTTATTGCTATAAATTGGCCTCTGATCACTGCTTTTGCTGTGTCCCAAAGATTT
>NW_006921738.1:312263-315453 GCF_000298275.1 Orycteropus afer afer | reverse complement strand
CTTTATGGCCTAACATATGGTCTATCATGGAAAATGTTCCATGTGCACTGGAAAAGAATGTATATTGTGCTGTTGTTGGGTGAAGTGCTCTGTAGATGTCTGTAAGATCAAGTTGGCAGATTGTATTGTTTAGCTTCCCTGCGTCTTTGTTGAGTTTCTTTTCATATGTTTCATCTTTTATTGAAAGTCATTTATTAAAGTCTTCTACTATGACTGTGGAGTCATCTATTTGCATTTTCAACTCTTAAAGTCTGATTTATGTATTTTGAGGCTCTTTCATTGGGTTCATAGATATTTATTATGGTTATATCTTCTTTTTTAATTGACTCTTTAATCATTATATACATAGTAACACTGAATCATCTGGTGGGAGTCACAAGATCCATGGCTAGAAGAGGCATATTAAACAATTCACTGCACTGCATATACTTTTCTTAACACTGAACTTAAACTTGTTTATTTTGAATAAAAATGTATATCAATATTATAAATAGACAATCATAAAGATGTATATAATTCTAACTGGAATTAACTGGTGTTTATAACACCCTAGTACTAATATAACAATAGATAGATAGACTCATATAATAATAGATATAATAGAACTGAGAGTCTAGAAATAAATTCATATGTCTATGATCAAGTGGATTTTGAAAAAAGATGCTAAATCTTTCCAATGGGGAAGGAATAGTACCTTCAATAAATAGTACAAGGAAAATTGGATTATCACATATATAAGGATGAATCCAGATCCATGCTTCACACCATACACAAAAAACAATTCAAAATGGATCAAGGACCTAAATGTGAAAACTAAAATCATAAAATTCTTAGAGGAAAATGTAGAAGCAAAGCTGTGGAACCACTTTTTCAGAAATGGACTATCATATATAACAACAGAAGCATCAGCAACAAAGATAAAATAGATGGGACTTCTCAAAAATTAATTACTTTGGTTTACCAAAGGACTTTTTCCAAAAAAAGAAAACATAACCTAAAGATTTGAAGAACATTTTTGAGGACTATATTTCTGATAAACATCTAATATCCAAAACATATAAAATATTTCTACAGCTCAACAACAAAAAAGACATAAATTCAATGAAAAAATGGGCAAAGAATTTGAACAGATATTTCCCCAAAGTAGATATTCAAATGACCAATAAAGACGTGAAATGATACTCAAAGTCATTATCTATTAGAGAGATCCAAAGCAAACCCACAATGACATACCCTCTCACTGGAATTTAAAAAAAGGGAAAAAAAAAAGTCATTGGTGAGATCATGCAGAAATAGGAACCCTCATTCATTGTTGTTGGTAACGTAAAAGGGGGTAACCTTTTTAAAAAAAGAGTTGTCAGTTCTTAAAAATGTTAAGCATAGAGCTACTAGATATCTCAGCTATTCTACTTTTAGGTATTACCTGAAGATTTGAATGTAGTCATATAAAGAGATACATGTACACAAGTGTTCATTGCAGCTTATATATAATAACCAAAAGGTGGAAAAAATAAAAATGTCCATCAACAGATGAAACAAATTGTTCTGTATATACACAATGGAATATTACTCAGCTATAAAGAGAAAACAGTCCTGATACATGCCACAATATGAAAGAACCTTGAGAACATTAAACTGAGTGATACTAGTCAATCATAAAAGGATAAATAGTATATGAATTCATTTATATATAAAGTATAAAATTTCAGAACATATGAAATAATCAAATATGATCCAACTCATAGTGACCCTTCCTTGGGTTTCCAAGGCAGTGTCACTATGGAAGTAGATTGCCCAATCTTCCTTCTGAGGAGTGGCTGGTGGGTTTGAACCACCAGACTTCTGGTCGGCAACCAAATGCCTTAGGCACTATGCTACCAGAGCTCCCCTATATATCCATTAATAATCCATTAATAATCAGAAACATCCATTAATAATAGTAACATGGAATGTACAAAGTATGAATCTATGAAAATTGGGTTTAAAGTGGCTGAGGGAGGCCAGGAAGGTAGTGAGCCAGTACAGAGGGTCTGGAGGGGCTGAGGGATGGTGGGAAGGAAGCAAGCCAGTGTCGGGTTTAGAATGGCTGAGGGAGACCAGGAAAAGAAGGAGACGAACTTCTCTGTCAGTTTGTCATACCGTGCTGGCTTGTGTATTGCTATGAGGAGGTAGGCTATGCCACTGGTGTTTCAAGTGTCAGCAGGGTTAGCCATGGTGGACAGGTTTCAGTAGAGATTCCAGACTATAACAGATTCAGAAGAAGGAAGAGGCCATCCACTTCTCAAAGAATTGAGGGGGTCCAACTCATACGGACCCCCTTTAGATTTCTGAGGCAAACATTTTGAATAAAATCTTTCTCCTACTATTGCATGTTGTTATGTGCCATCGAGTTGGACTGACTCATAGTGTTGGTTTTGGTTTGTGACTTGCATACTTGACACCCATCCCCATTCACTAAAAGTGGCTACACTGCATTCCTGATTTCATCCTTATTTATTAAGAGTGGCTTGGGACAAGAACTAGGCCAGTTAAACAACATAATCAATAGGGAGTGGGGGCAAGTATCTTCTGGCCCTACCCAGTCAGAGGCCCAAGGCCATATGCAAATCAACAGGAAGAAGTCAAGGTTGTCTTCTTAGTAATGCAGAAGCAGGAGTTTGTAACAAAATGGGGTTTTGATTCAAACTTTACATCACCACACTGTTATGTCAAGTGCCTCAGTTTTAGAAGTTTGCTAGCACATTCATTGTAAGAGTCTTGTTATTCCATGAAATGTCTTTTGTGCCTTCAAGAAACAATTTTAGATACCTCCAAGGATTTGCATCCCATGTTTTACAAACACAGGCTAGATGAAAACCACTCATGTTACCTACAATTATGTTAACATTTTTGGATTTCATTATTTTTCTTTTCTTATTCTCTAAGAAAACCAGGTAACCATTGAGAAAGATAAAAGGAATGGAGTGTTACTTAAGTGTTTGTGATTCTCTTTTCTTTCTCCTTTTCTAAAGAATATTTTTTGAGTTCCGGCAAGATGGCGGACTAGGCAGAAGGACTGCACAGACCCTCTTCAACAAAGAAAAGGGAAAACAATTAACACAGACACAGAAGATAATCTTGGACCCCTGAGCCTTGAAGGGAAAGATACAAAAGTGGACGAAACCCCAACTAGCAGAAGAATTTGCATGAA
>NW_006921738.1:306195-308258 GCF_000298275.1 Orycteropus afer afer | reverse complement strand
CAATGACATAAGACAAAGTATTTGTGAACTGCTGTATGGAAAGTGAATTTGCTCTGTAAATCTTCACCCAAATCACAATAAATAAAATTAAAAAATTAAAAAAAAAAAAAAGAATATACATGCATGTAGCAGAAATGCACAGATTTATTTACTTATGTTGATGGCAGCAGGGTTTGGGGTGGTGATGCAATTGCACTTAAGAGAAAGTCTGCTGTCAAAGAAAAAAATTACGCTGGACAATGTTAAAGAAAAACCAAAACCCAAAAACCAAACTCAATGCCAGGATGACTTTTATTCAAATGGAGTTGTAAGGGAAGGGAAAGGAAAAAAATAAGGGAAGGGTGGGAAGGGGTACTCATGTAGGTGGGATAAGAGAGACTAGCTCCTACTCCCCTGAAGCAGAGAACCTAGAATTTTGAAAATAAAGTTGTGGGGATTGACTACTGGGATAAGTACACATGAGTTCAGGGAAGAGAGAGGGCAGACTAGGGAGACATGGATTGGTCACTGAAAGAGGGACAAGTTAAGGAGATAAGGCAGGAGACTTCCTATTCTAAACATATTTAAACAGAGTAGATTAACAAGCTCTCTTCGTCAGTTATTTCAGTTATTTACAGTAAATCTTCTGCAGGATACACCAAAGACTGAGGAATTTTCTTTAACAAAGATCACCTGTAAAATTCAAATTTGAACTTTGTTGAAATTTTACTTTTCCCTGTTCACTTATTTCATAATGTCACTATGATATACAGTTTTTTTTTTTAATCATTACTTTAAATTATTATTATTTTAATATTAACAAGGTGATCTTTTCTAAAACAGTAGTCAGCAGAAGCATGTTATGTGTTCTCCAGTCCACCTGTTCACGGGCAACTGCAGTCAGGGATGGATACTTAATTAATTCAAACACTCAAGTAAATAAATAAAGCATACAGTTAGTTCTACTGACTAGTTGATTCTACTAGAATGCATGCTTTATGAAGGTCATTAAGTCAAGAGAATGAGGTTGAAGAGAGTGACTTACCTAGTACACACTGCCCCCAAACTGCATCTTGTTAGGTGCTCTTGAGTCCTCTCCAGCTCAATGACCCTATGCACAGCAGAATGAAACACTGGCCCTGTGCTAGCTCCATAATCCCTGCTGTACCTGAGCACATCATGGTAGCCTCTGTGCCAATCCATCTTGCTGAGGGCCTTCCCCTCTTTCATTGACCCTCTACTTTACCAAGCATGATACCCTTCTTCAAGGAATGGTCTCTTCTTATAACACGATCAAAGTAGGTGAGATGAAGTCTGGCCATTCTTGCTCCCAAGGAGCATTCTGGCTGCATTTCTTCCTGGAGAGGTATGTTAGTTCTTTAAGCAGTCTACTCAATTTTCAGCATTCTTTACCAGCGTGACAACTCAAAAACATCAACTCTTCTTCGGTCTTCCTTATTCATTGTCCAGCTTTCACATGCATACGAAGCGATTTAAAATACCATGGCTTTTGTCACGCACACCTTAGTTCTCAAGGAGACATCTTTGCTCTGCAGAACTTGAAAGAGGTCTTTTGCAGCCTATTTGCCCAGTGCTGTACATCATCTGATATTTTGATTGCTGTTTTCACTGGTGTTGATTGTAGAACCAAGTGATATAAAGTTTTTGACAACTTCAATCTATTCTTCATTTGTCGTGGTGCTGCTTACTGGTCCCCAAAGTACATACATACTGCCTTTTGGCTATATGAATGAAACTTGTTCTTTATGTTAATTTTAATCAGGTTTCAGGGGTAAGGAAACATTATGGGTGTAGGGAGAATCAAGTAAGTCAGATTAAGCTTGAAGACAATCTTGATGAGTCAACATTTCTATGCCCTGAGAGGATGGAAATGACACCCCCAAGTTATATAATTACTTTATTTTCTCAAAGCTACTTGTTATTTTTTGACAACAAAACTGTCACAATAGACTAAGGCAAATTCCCTCATTTCTAAATTTTTTATTCACCCAGACTTTTTAGCAGATTCTATCTGTGTCACTTGGCCTTGGGTCATATGTTGTTGTTGTTATTTGCCATCGAGT
>NW_006921738.1:304681-305750 GCF_000298275.1 Orycteropus afer afer | reverse complement strand
AGAGAGAGAGAGAGAGAGAGAGAGAGAGAGTGAGAGTGTCAGAGAGAGAGTGTCAATCAATGAAGAAGGGGAAGACCCTCAATGAGATGGATAGACACAGTGACTGCAATGATGAGCTCAGGTATAGCAAGGATCATGAGGCTGGCACAGGACTGGGCAGTGTTTCATTCTGCTGTGCATAGGGTCACTATGAGTCAGAGATGACTCAACATCACTTAACAACAACAAATATATATATATTTCATTTATTTACCACATCTTACTGTATCTTTTTCAAATACATTTTTATGTTTCCCTCAAATAATTCCAATAATAAAATGATCAAGTATTCTTGCACCACACAGACAGTCTGAATGTGTTCACACTAACTGAAAATGTGGGTTAAATTTCAGGTAGATGTTTCTAATTTGAGTTATAAAGTACAACCTAATCTTAAATAAGGAATCCTGGTGATAGAGTGGTTAAAAAACTCTGCGCTAACCAAAATGTTGGTGGTTTAAATCCACAATCCCTTCAATGGGAAAAAGATGTGGCAGTCTGCTTCTATAAAGATTTATAGCTTTGAAAACCCTATGGGCAGTTCTGTTCTGTCCCATATGGTCTCTACAAGTCATAATCAGCTTTATTCCTGTTGTTGTTATGTACCGTTGAGTCGCACGCGACTCATAGTGATCTCTACTTGGGTTTCCGAGGCAGTATCACTACGGAAGTAGATTGTCTCATCTTCCTTCCAAAGAGTGGCTGGTGGGTTGAACCGCCAGCCTTCTGGTTAGCAGTCAAGTGCCTTAGGCACTATGCTACCAGAGCTCCCTTGATGCCAATAGGTACCATGTTTTAACCTTACCTAATTGAAGAGGAATGACATATTTTAAAAGGATTTTTTTTTTTTAATTCTCTCCTAAATATAAGCCCACATCACTCTTTCCTTTAAAGAATTTGTTGTTGTTGTTGTTATGTGCCTTTGAGTCAGACCCAACTCATAGCGACCCCTCCTTGGGTTTCCGAGGCAGTATCGCTACGGAAGTAGATTGCCCCATCTTCCTTCTGAGGAGTGGCTGGTGGGTTTGAA
>NW_006921738.1:301985-303830 GCF_000298275.1 Orycteropus afer afer | reverse complement strand
CCCCACAGATTTTTGAGATGAGTTATTATTAAGAAAATAATGAGAGCTAATTTGCACTCAACAGTTCAAGAAAGCACAGATTATAAAGTTCCACAGGCCTCAAAAGATGTGAAATGGTTTTACATTTGGGTTTCAAGTTCTATCTCTGAAGATTGGCTTGTCACTCTAATTGCTGCCAACTTTGTTTAAATCTATAAATCTTCACCCTTTTTCTAGATTTAGCAAACTTACCTTTATGGTGAATAAAGCTTCACTTGAGAGAGGGAAGACTCACTGTTCAAAAAGTGCTCTTAACCTCAAAATAATAACTATGTATAATGGAAGTTAAAAAAAAAAAAAAAAGTTTGCCATAGAGTCCACTCAGACTTGGTGACACCATGTGTGTTTGAGAGGAACTGTGCTCTACAGGGTTTTTAGTGGCTGTTTTTTTCCGATGTAGATTGCCAGGCTTTTGTTCTAGGTACCTCTGAGTGCATTAAACCTTTCAATCTATAGGTTAGCAGCTGACTGTCCTTTGTACCACGCAGAGACTCCATAATGGGATTAAGAAATACTTTGGATATAGAATAATGCAATTTTAGAGTTGGCTAAAATGGTCAAATCGTGTTGTTTAGAGATGAGCTAGTGTATAATCTCTTTGTTTTATTAGTGAGAGCAAAAAATCCAAAGAATTTACTTGGCATGTAAAATCATATAGCTATTTTGTGGCAGACCGTGTTAAAAGACAACTTTCTTAGTTCATAGGATTGAGTCATTTTCATTAAAAAGTAGCATGATCTGTTTAGTGTGATCATTTGTTGAAAACTAGACATGTTTATATCTATCTATTCATCTACATATTTATCCAATGATAATTTATTTAAACCTTTTCCCACTCCCCAGGGCTAGCTAAATCCTTGTTGTTGTTGTTGTTTGCCATGGAGCTGGCCCCGACTCATAGCGACCCCTCCTTGGGTTTCCGAGGCAGTATCACTAGGGAAGTAGGATTGCCCAACCTTCCTTCCGAGGAGTGCCTGGTGGGTTTGAACTGCCAGCCTTTCTGGTGAGCAGTCAAGTGCCTTAGGCACTATGCTACCAGAGCTCCTAAATCCTAGCAAAACAAAAATAATATTCCATAGAAGGGCTGTGTATGCAAAAGGAGACATCTCAGGGTGCAGGAGTGCATAGGAGGGAAAGATACAGGGAAGAAGTAACTAGGGGGAGGAAGTGGGAGGGGAGATGTTGCATTGTGGGAAATCACAGTCAATGTCATGAGACACATTGTATGTGAGGTGCTATATGGAAAGTGAATTTGCTCTGTAAATTTTCACCCATATCACAATAAAAATTAAAAAAAATAATAATAATATTCCAAGACTTTTGGTTAACTCCGGGGAGAGTTTAAAGAGTACACAGAAGAGGACCAAATTCACTTAGGATTTTGTAAATAAAAAAAATTCCAAAAAACGATCACCAATTTTGAGTTACTATGTAACAGAAAAAATTTTATTTAATTCCACATTCAGTTCCAACAACTTAATGTTTTTAATAATGTCTAATTGTTGTTTCCTGAATGAAGTAATATGATCTTAGATTTGTTTCAAAATTCTCCATTTTAACAAGATCCCCAGGTGAGTCCTAATGAGCCCCGGATGATTCTTGTGCGTAAGAATCACCTAAGGATCTTGTTAAACTGTAGATTCTGATTCAGTTCACCTGGGGTGGAAATGAGAATTCTAAGCAGAGGGTAGAATGAGAATGAAGCAGTTTGAAGCCCTGGTGAGTATATAGGTGAAGCATCATTAAAGCTGTCTATATATGAATTACTATACCACTGTCTCTCCTATTATTTAAATTCAAGTATTT
>NW_006921738.1:283248-301885 GCF_000298275.1 Orycteropus afer afer | reverse complement strand
TTTTTTTTAATGTTGTTTGGGCCATGAACCAAACATTGGAAACCTGTAGGGAATCATCTTAAAACAGTTATAGTCTCATTGTTTTATTCTAAACCTTATTTTCCTGGAGAGAAAATGGAAAACATCCTTTCTCTCCACCTATCAAAACTTCTTAAATTCCTTCCCGCCGTTACAGACTGGTTATTTTTGCATGTGTCCCTTAATGCCCCCTCAGTGAGGCAGTATGAATAACTTCTTATGTGTGACTTTTTGTTTCATCTTAGTATATTGGCCAGGTTTTCCACTCCACCCCTCCAAAAAAAGAATTGTCATTGAGGAATACATTCTGACTCATACTGACTCCCATTGAGTTTCCAAGGTGGTAAATCCTTATGGAAGTAGATGGCCTCATCATCCTCCCCAGGACCAACTGGTGGGTTTGAACCAGCAACCTTCTGATTAGCAACCAAATGCCTTACCCACTACACCACCAGAACTCATTTTCCCAATTCTAGAGGCAATAAATAATACACAGTTTACTAGTCTTAAGGTGATTGTGAAGGGCAAAGTGATACCAGAAACCGAAGTTCATTGAAATCTCTGAAGTATGGGAAAAAAAAAAAAAAAAGTATGAAAAAAAAAGTCATCATTAGGATGATGATGATCATGATGATGAAGTAGATAACTGCTCTAAGTCACTTTCTTCTGCTTCATCTTAAATAGCCACATGTGCCATTAAGTTTCTTATTAATCACTGTTATGCTGACCAGTTGGTTATAGCAACATAGTAAATCAGTAGAATTTGGAGCATGACCTTCATTTAAGATCTGTGAATGTCAGTAACTGTCAGATATACATTTGAATTTTGTTGTCGTTGTTATAATTAGCCTAAATTAAAAAAATAATAATAATAAGTGGAAACATTTTATTAGATCTCAAGTTAGAGTATCACTCTTATTTTAATTCTGGATTATCTTTTTTTATTCTGTACTATTGGCTAATTGAGAAGTTGGAGGTTCTCTTTGAAAAATCAACATTTATATCAATGAAAAACATTGATATTCATTTTATTTTCTATTTTAGTTCTTTTACTTAGAATTTCTGGTACCAATTTTTTATTGGTTTTTCATACTTTAATAAATGGAGATTTCCTGAGCTACCTAAACCGTACTTAGGGAAGAAAATGAAAAACAACCTTTCTATTCATTTCATGAGCATCTCAGTTCTTGCAAATAACCTGAAATCCTTTATGGAATCTACTTCAAGTACAAGCATGTCTGCAATGACACAATGGTAAGCAATTGTGACACTCTCATTATTCTCAATACTATCTTACCTTGACATGAGGTAACATGAAGAAAGAGCCCTAATGTGTATATTTCACAGCAAAAATTGTTTATTTCTAATATTATAAATGCTAAGAATGACTAAAGTTCATATTTAAAATATGTAAATTTAAATTAGGTAACAAATTGAATACTCTTACGAAGAAGAAGTGTAGTTGAAATAGTAAGACAATGTCATAGTTAGTTTACTCAACTGACAATTAGCTCCCAAAAGTGAGTAGGATTTTGTTTCAACCTAAATTAAATAACTATAAAGGAATTATTCAATTCATATACAGTAGTTAACTGTCTAAAAGTTTGATGATTGTTAATAGAATTTTTTCTTGCTTTGCTATCCTATAATTCACATTCTTTTTAAAAATGTTTAAATTATTGATTAAAATATTTACAGAAGATAATATAACAGATAATAGTCTACCAGTTATCCAGATTTAACATGTTAATATTTTGCCATATATTCATCTAATTTTAAAAAAATACAGGTAACAGTGAAAACCTCTTCTGACATGTTATTTTCTTGCATCTCCAAAAGTAACCATAACCTGATACCAGCATGCATTCATTCTATACATGTTTTTGTACTCTTACAATATATACAGTACCATTAATGACAACATTTGTTTTATGTGCTTTAAATATTGCATATGTGACTTTTTGTTGTTGTTGTTTATAGCCCTTCATTTTCTATGTTCCTTAAAATCATAAGTAAAATCACAGAAGGTGTAGATGACTTTCTCAACCAGCTTTAATTAAATAAAACAACTCAAAAATAGCTCCCTTCTCTGTCACCTTTCAGCAAAATGCTATGTGATAACATGAAACTAGAAAAGGTTTAATATAAACATTTACCATGTGTGGTACTTACCAAAATCTTCATAGCTTTCATAGCCCACTAAGCAATTGTTCCATCTCCACTTAAGCAACATGAGGCCCTATAGGAATGCATTATCGTCACAAAGTGTTAGGATCCCATAGAAGTCAGTGACCAGGTCAGTGGCTTGGCATCATTACGTTCTCTAAAGTGGGTATTTTGATCACCTACTGCCTGTCTCACAGGAATATACCACAAATGCGTGGCTTGAACAAACAGGGGTTTATTCCCTTATAGCTTTGTAGGCTAGAATTCTGAGTTCAAAAAAGCTGGGCTCTAGGGGCTGGGTGAAATCCCCTCGACCTTGGTCTTCAGCTCTGCCTCTTGGTTCGGGCTCCTGAAGCTGGAGGTTTTTTTCACTCAGGCAGCTGCTGGCTGCTGAGGCTGATAAACCCAAAGTCAACAAGTGAAAAGGCACAGTCCCAATACTACCAAACCACACAGCAGGCCATTGCTTCAAGTCCATTAAGAGTCCAAAGAGAACAGAGCATGGCAGGCTGCTGAATGAAGACTTGGCTACATGGAAGGTCCAAGCGTGCCAAAAAGCTGTAGACAATTTCCAAAACTTCTCCTAATACATGGGAAGCAGACAACATCCTTAAAGCAGCTACTCAGCTACTCACAGCAGATTTCACCATGAAGTTGATTGCCAGTTGATCTCATCATTAGCAATAACTACTACCAGCTGCCCAGCCACTCAAAACCAGGCCCAGCCAAGTTGACATATAACCTAAACTATCACACTGTGTAAAACAAGTGCATGAAGAAATGTGGAGTTGACATCTGCTGCATTCAATGTCATTACATAACTGAACAAAGAAAGCAGGGAAAGTAGCTTACCAATTACAAATTGGTACAAAGCAAATATTCTTTGGAAGTCAATTATTTGGAATTTGACAGACATTTCCCCAAAGACACAATGTTATGTACAATGGTTATTCAGTTCAGGAAAGTCTATTCAACTCACTATGAGTTAAGGGCATATAACTGTTCATGAAGTATAGAAGAGCTACCAGAAAAAGCAATGCTTGCAAGGGGAAATGCCACATGATTTGCAGTTTGAATTTCTCAGAACATTTATATCCTTGTAGCATTGGATCTGGGACTTCTGTCTCACAGCTTCTGCCAAACACCAGGAGAAAGATATCTTAGATGCCAAATGGAGATAGTAGTTGTTGGCACTTTGAAGCAGGGATTCATCAGGTTACCTGAGAGTTAGCAGTTAGGATGGTCAACTCTTTGATGAGGGAGGACCTGAGGAAAACTATTGTAAAAGTCAAAAAGGAAGACTCTACAAGAACTAAAAAATTCGTTCTCTGGAACTCCTGACACTGTGTGTCATTATCCTAAAATAGTTTTCCAATCACCTTCTTTCTTTTGTTTGACTTTCTTCAACCATTATGTTCCCTATTTCACTGTTCTTTCTTATCAGTGTTTTGAATTTATCTTCTGTGGGGGAAGCATGATCACATTATCAATTTTCAAGGTCTAATAAAGGAGGCTATTTGACCCAGACTCCGTGAATGAAGAACCACACATTTTGACTTCTACATTTATCACTAAATAAGATTATGCATACAGCCACAGTGATGCATTAAAAAAAATTTAAAAATGTTAAGCATAGACCATGAATTGTTAAAATTAAGTATTAAAACATCCTTCCATATTTATAACCTTGACCTGTACTTCAAACGACTGACGCTTTATTCTTAACTCAGAATATGTTTTCACAGTCTCCACTCCTAAAGGTAAAATGAATTACTTAGTAAAGCTCTCTTTTTGTAGTAATAATTCTCTTCATTTTTCTTTATGCACCTCAGAAGACAATCTCTTGGCATAAATGCCATCACTTATCCTTTTGCAACTGGGAAAGAGATCACTAATTAATGAGGATATACTTTCTTGCTGATGCTGCACTTTATCCCAAACCTTTCTAAATGTAGCACACCAATCAGTCACTAATAATATATGTTAGTAAGTAAGTGAAGTATATTGGTAAACTTGAACTTAGACACTGTATGAAGAATAAAATCAGAGAACTACTGAAATAGGTTTCTGAATAGAGTATTAAACCAAAAATCCCACTGCCACAGAGTCAATTCTGAATAGACTATAAAACCAAAAAACAATCAAACTCACTGCCTTTGAGTCAGATCCGACTCATAGCAACACTTCCTTGGGTTTCCAAGGCAGTATCACTATGGAAGTAGGTTGCTCAATTTTCCTTCTGAGGAGTGGCTCGTGGGTTTGAACTGCCAACCTTCTGGTTAGCAGTCAAGTGCCTTAGGCACTACACCATCAGAGTTCCTAAAACAGACTGTCTCATCTTTCTTTCATGGAACAGCTGGTGAGCTTGAACCACTAACCTTTTGGTTAGCAGCCAAATGAAACATTTAATTAACCCTGATAATTGGGAGAAAAACAAAGACTCTTTCTCTCAGACATTGCATCAAATGAACTTCAAGTCAAGAGTCAGAGTTTTTCTGTGACAATATGTGATGACTGAGAAAAACAGAATAGGGCAAAGAATACGTTAACCAGAGACCTTTGCAGTGGGATAGACACCTTGAGATAATAGAAGAGGTTTATTTTCATTCTCGTCTCTGCTCTGTCTTCTATACTGTTCTTGTCCTTCCCAAAGTAACATTCCCCTGGAAATCCCTCTGGAAGACTAGAATACTAAAGTTGATCAGAAGATGGATGGTGTCTGGAAGCAGGCAGAGGAACGAAAGAAAATCTCAAAGAATCATGGTGAAGATAGGATTGAGAATCGATGTAGTCTTAGCACAACTTCTCAGAGATGGTCATTTATACATAAATGACAGAGTATGATGTGCACCTAGTGTTTAGGGACCTGTCTTAGTTATCTAGTGCTGCTATAACAGAAATACCAAAAGTGGGTAAAATTAGCAAACGAAAATTTATTCTTTCACAGTATATGAAGCTAGAAGTCTGAATTTAGGATACCAGCTCTAGGGAAAAGTTTTCACTCTGTTGCAGCTCTGGAGGAAAGTCCTTGTACTTTGGTGATCTTCATGTGGTGTATCACCTATTTTCCCTCATCCCTGCTTGCTTCTTGATGCCTACTCTGCTCTTTTGATATCTCAGGGGAGATTTCCTCAAGACATACCTGTAGTTAAGGTTGTTGTCAACTTGGCTGGCTGGGCTGAGTGGCTGGGCAGCTGAAAGTAGTTGTTCCCCACTATGAGACTGGCAAACAACTCCATGGTGGAATCTGCCATGAGCAGCTGAGTAGCTCCTTTAGGAATGTGGTCTGCTTCTCGTATATAAGGAGAAGGTTTGAGATTAGTCTCTAGCTTTTTGGGGACCCTTGAAGCCTGCATGTAGCCACGTTGTGGTTCAGCAGCCTGCCATGCTCTGCTGATCTTGGGACTTTCAATGGTCTTGAATCAATGTCTTGTGGTGTGGTTTGGCAATATCGGGACTGTGACATTTCATTGATCTTGGGCTTATTAGCCTCAGTAGCCAGTAGCTGCCAGAGTGAAGAGATGCTTCTGGCTTCATTGGGCTGGGAGCAAGAGGCAGAGCTGAAACCTAAGGTCAAGAGGCTTTCACACAGCCCCTAGAGCCTGGCACTTGGAACTTGGACTTCTAACCTCCAAAAATTGTAAGAATAAACTCCTATTTGTTAAAGTCATTCCATTTTTTGTCAGAGCAGCACTAGGTAACCAAAACACTACCCTTACATTTACTCATTAACATAACGAACACATTCTCAAAGGTTATTACAACCACAAGTATAGGAGTTAGCCACCACTCTTCTGTTGGTTCATCATACTGTCATGGCTTACATGTGGCTATGATACTGGAAGCTATGCCACCAGTATTCCAAATAACATAGGGTCACCCCTGGACAGGTTTCACTTTCAGACTAAGACAGACTAGGAAAAAGGAGCTGGCAATCTATTTCTAAAAAAAAAGACCAGTGGAAATCTTATGAATAGCAGCAGGACATTATCTGATATAGTGCCAATAGATGAGCTCCTCAGGTCAGAAGACACTCATAATACTACTGAGGAAGAGCGACCTCTTCAGAGTAGAAGAGACCTTAATTATGGAGGTGGAGTAAAGCTTTTGAGACCTTCATTTGCCGATTTGGCATTAATCCAAATGAGAAGAAACAGATGCAAACATCCATTAATAATTGGAATGTGAAATATATGAAATATAAATCTAGGAAATTTGGAAGTCATCAAAAATTAAATAGAATGCACAAAGATGGCTATCCTATGCATTAGTGGGTGGCAATGGACTGGTGTTGACCATTTTGAATCAAACCATCATATGGTCTATTATGCTGGGAATACCAAATTGAAGAGGATTGGTGTCATATTTGTCATAAACAAAGCAAACAAAAAATAATAAAGATATATTCTTGAAATATGTCTTATCACTCTCAGTGATAGGATAATATCTATATACTTTCAAGGAATACCCAGCACTCATTCATGAGTTTGTCATATTATGGTGGTTTATATTGCTACAATGCTGGAAGCTATGACAGTGGTATCAAATACCAGCAGGATTAATCATGGTGGACAAGCTATAATAGACCTTCCAGACTAAGACAGACTAGGAAGAAGGACATGGGAATCTATTCCTAAAAAAATTGGTCAGAGGAAAACTTTCTGAATAGCAGTGGAACATTGAAATAGTACTGAAAGGTGAGCCCCTCTGGTTGGAAGGTACTTGAAACACGATTGGGGAAGAGCTGCCTACTCAAAGTAGTGGTGACCTTAGATATGTGAATGGAGTATAGTTTTGGGACTTACATTTGCTGACGTGGCACAACTCAAAATGAGAAGAAATAGCTGCAAATATCCATTAATAATTGGAATGTGGAATGTATAAAGTATAAATCTAGGAATTTTGGAAGTCATGTAAAGTGAAATAGAAGACACAAAGATTGATGTTCTAAGCATTAGTGAGATGAAATGAGATGGTATTGTCCATTCTGAATGACGTAATCATTTGGTCACTATGCTGGGAATGTTAATTTGAAAGGGAATTGTGTCACATTCATCATCAAAAAGACCATTTCAAGATCTATCCTGAAGTACAACACTATCAATGATAGGATAATATCCATATGCCTACAAAGAAGATTAGTAAAATGACTATTATTCCAATTTACACACCAACCACTAATGCCAATGATAAAGAACCTGAAGATTTTTACCAAATTCTGCAGTCTGAAAATGATCAAGCATGAAATCAAGATCATTGTTAATTCTGGTTATTGGAACATAGAAGTTAGAAAAAAACAATAAGGATCAGCAGTTGGAAAATACGGTCTTGGTGCTGGATATCACAAGATAGAATTTTGAACACCAATGATTTATTAATGAGGAATACCTTCTATCACCAACTATACATATGGACCTCCCCAGATGGAATACACAGGAATCAAATTGAATAAACCTGTAGAAGGAAAACATGGAGACACTTAATATCATCAATAAGAACAAGAGCAGGGGCTGACTGTGGAAGAAACCATAAATGGCTCAGATTCCAGTTCAAGTTGAAGCTGAAGAAAATGAAAACAAGTCCACAAAAGCCAATATATGACATTTAGTATATCCCACATGAATTCAGACCAATTTAAGAATAGATTTGATGGACTGAACACTAATGGCAAAAAAACAGAGAAGTTGTGGGATAACATCAAGGATAGAACACATTGAAAAAGCAAAAGGTCATTAAAAAGACAGGAAAGCAAGAAAAGACCAAACTGGATGTCAGAAGAGATGCTGAAAATTACTCTCAATATAGAGCAGCTAAAGTGAAAGAAATGATGAAGTAAAAGAGCAGAAAAGAGGATCTCAAAGGGCAACTCAAGAAGACAAAGTAACGTAATGAAATCTTATATAGACATGTTATATATGCAAAGACCTGGAAGTAGATCACAAGGGATGAACACACTCAATATTTCAAAAGCTGAAAGAATTGCAGGAAAAATTAAAACCTCTAATTGCCATATGGAAGAATTCTATGGGCAAGATATTGAATGATGCAGGAAGCAACAAAAGAAAATTGAAGACTTACACGGGGTCAATGCATCAAAAATAATTGGTCAATGTTCAACCATTTCAGGAGATAGTGTATGATCAAGAACTGATGATACTGAAGAAAGAAGTGCAAACTTCGCTACAGGTTTTGGTGAAAAATAAAGCTCCAGAAAATAATGGAATACCAACTGCGCTATTTCAACAAAAGGATTTAATGCTGGAAGCACTCACTCATTTATGCTAAGAAATTTGGAACATAGCTACCTGGTCAACCTACATGAGAGATCCATATTTTGCCCATTTGAAAAAAAGGTGATCCAACACAATGTGGAAATTATCAAATATGATATTTGTTTGATAATTTCCACATTGTGTTGGATCACTTTTCTTTGAAATGAGCACAAATATGGATCTCTCTCAGTATCATTAATATCACAAGCAAGCAAACTTTTGCTGAAGATAGTTCAAAAATTGTTTGAGCAGTACATTGACAGAAATTCAAGACAGATTCAGAAGAGATTGTGAAACAAGGGATGTCATTACTGATATCAGATGAATCTTGGCTGAAAGCAGAGAATACTAGAAAAATCTTTACCTTTTTCTTTATGGACTATGCAAAGGCATTTGTGAAGAATGGGAATTCCAGAACACTTAAATTATGCTCACTGGGAAACTGAACATAGACCAATATGTAGTAGTTGAATGGTGTGCATTAACATTCTGTACTTTGACCATATTTATTCAGTCTGAATGCAGAGCAAATAATCTGAGAAGTTGGGCTACATGAAAAAGAACACAATATTAGGTTCAGAGGAAGACTCATTAACAGCCAGTGATATACATATGGCAGTATGGATTATAACAACATAAAGAAAACACAAATCTTCACCACTGTGCAAATAAGCAACATCATGATAAATGGAGCAAAGATTGAAATTGCCAAAGATTTTGTTTCACTTTGATCTATAATCAATGGCCACCCAAGTGGCAGTCAAGAAATCAAAGGAGATATTACATGAACCAACTCTGCTGCAAAGACCTCTTTAGTAAGTTAAAAAAGCAATGATGTTACTTTGAGGATTGAGGTACACCTAACACAAGCCATGACATTTTCAATTGCTTTATATGAATGTGCAATCTGGACAATGTATACCCCCCCAAAAAAAAAAAAAAAATCACTGCCATTGAATCAATTCTGACTCACAGTGACCCCTATTAGGTTTCTGAGTCAGTAAATCTTTACAGAAGTAGATTTCCCAGGCTTCCTTCTGTAGAGTGGCTGGTGGGTTGACCACCAACCTTCTGGTTAACAGCCCAATGCATTAGGCACTACACCAGCAGGACTCCATTTTTTCCCCCTTGGGGAAGTCACAGGGGTCGGCACATCCTGTGTGCAATAGATAAGCCTTACTCTGGGAAACCCACCTTCATGATCATGGTATCTCCCCTGCCAGGTAAGGGCAATGTATAAGGAAGACCAAAGAAGAATTGATGTCTTTGAATTACGGTGTTGCCAATAAGTATTAAATATATCATAGACTTTCAGAAGAACAAACAAATCTGTCATGGAAGAAGTAGAAAGTAGAATGGGGAGACTTAATCTCTCATACTTTGGATATGTTATCATGAGGGAGAGTCCCTGAAAACTATCATGCTTGGTAAAACAGAGAGTCAGCAAAAAAGAGGAAGGCCTTTATTGACACAGTGGCAATGACAATATCTCAAACAAAGTAATAACTGTGAGAATGGTACAGGAACTGAGCAATGTTTTGTTCTGTTGTACAAAATGTCACCATGAGTTGGAATCAGCTTGATAGCATCTAACAACAACAATAGGAATAATGATTCAAAACACATATTTTCTGTGGACACCATCCAATCCATCACAGGGTCCAAAATGTATCCATAAATTTCAATAAATTGTCTTATAATCCACTATGTATGTCATTCTTTCTCCTTGGAAGTTGATAGAAGCACTGAGATCATTTCGCATGTTGCCTGGTGGCAGGTGATAGCTTGTAAGGAAGAGCCCAATCCCATCACTTATTCACAGAGTTCTTATTGTTGCCTCAGGGATCTGCCAAGTGTTTATTGTGCCTTATGAGAATTGGAATCCCTGGAAGTTTCCATCATTCATAAAATAGGACATATCACCATGTCTATTCTAAGGGATAGAAAAGTGAAGGGAAACAAAATCTTCTAAATGTTACTTTTTTTCCAAATTGAATTTAAAAGAATGGAATAAAAAAGACAGCATACTAACTGATGTTACACATAAACCCTCAAATTATAACTGCTTAACATTACTGAAGTTTACTGGAGAGTCATTTTCCACATGATCATTCTGGAACCCCGGTTTCTTCCATCCTATGGCATTCCAATATTTAATATTTGCAACCCAAGATTACCCTGTAGGTCATCTCATTCGGCCAGTCAGAAGGGAAGACCATACAGGATCCTTATATGGAAGACCATATACAGGATCCTGCGGAGGTCTGTATAGCTCAAACCTGGAAGTGCTTCACGTCTCTTTGTCATATTCCTTTGGCTTGAGTTTAGCCACATGGACAATTAGCTGTAAGGCAGAATGGGAAATGAAGTCAACCTGTGGGTGTAGAATACATTTTGGTGAACACGTAGCAGTCTCTGCCACAACCTATTATAGGCCTAATTTGTTCTGTGAGCTCTACTAGCCTCCTTGTGTTTCTCATCCACATCTAAAGTTCAAGAATAATAAGCCATTATCTCCATTTTATAAATGCAGATTTTCAAAAAAAGATCTAGGAATCATCAGAGCTGGGATTTGAGACTAGTTCCAAAATCCACTTTTAAGTCAATTAATTACAAAGGCCAATTTATCTACAGATGCAATGAAATTATTTTGAAAGCAAGTTTAAATATAACTTGATGGGAATAATCCCTGGAGGTACTTACTGATGGAGTAATTTTGGGCTTAAGCCTAGGAATATGTACTTTTAAAAGGTCTCTAGGTGGTTCTTATGTGTGTCTAGAATTGGGACCAGCTGCATTAAATTTTCCTGAAATTGACCACTGAATGGACATTTACAGGGGTATGAAAATTAGTACTAACCAATTGCTCACATAGGACATAAACAATAGTATTAGACTATTCCCTTTTCCTTTTAATCTTTCATTAAACATGAAGAGGTCATTGAAGTATTCAATAGCTTCTAAGGACAAACTGGTAACATAGTGATGAAGTTTGAATGGTGGTATTGGTCCATATGAGAGTGAATTGAAAGATATAGTACTTTCAAGTGACATTATTCACTAAGCAGCCATCAAATAATAAGTTTGGTAACAACAACCAGATCATTACTCAGCTGGTGGCATTTGAATCGGTATACTAAAAAGCTCCCACTGTTTTGTTTCCAAAGCTGACTTTCTTTTTTAAAACATGGTGAAAATTAGCATGACTGGAAATGATAATGGTTAGACAAAAAATTTTCCTAATTTCCACAAACTAAAAGTACACTATACTTTATCATCTTCTCTCAGATTGTGGCTGTTCTAAAAATTTTAGAGAAATGCATGATCTTTGATAAAGGACATTTCTTGTTTTGAGTTCTTTGTTATTAGTTTAATTTCCCACTGTTCACCTTTTGAGCACATTTAACCTCTTAATCTAATATTTTTCAGTGGAATTCAAATAATGAATTATTCTATTGGACAGATAATGCCAGTGTCTGTAAGACTATTTTGCAGCTCTTAGAGTATACATAAAAGGGGCATTGTATAGTTTAGATTTGGGGATTCAACTGAAACACACACACATACATATACATGCACATACACACATGAAAATATGAATAAACTCTCAATTACCAGATAAGAATGCACTACTGGAGATTAGTAATTACTAGTCTCTATGTAAAGTCCTCGGAAGGAAGATTCGGCAATCTTCTTCCGTAGTGATACCATCTCCGAAACCCAAGGAGAGGTCGTTATGAGTTGGATCCCGCTCCATCGCAGTAAGTTTGGTTTGGTTTTTTGATGTAAAGTCCAAATTTATTGAGCTATAAAACACAAAGATGAGTATAATTTACATAGTTCTCAACATCTAATTTCAAAGGGTTCAGGGAATTTTGATGCTTGCTAAAACATTCATTCACACACACGTGTGTGTGTGCATTTGAACAATACTTAATATAAGCCATTATTTGAAATTACAGATAGCTCACTTAATAAAAATGCAAAATCTGCCATTCTCTTTGTCTTTTAAAAATTATTTCCATGTGTCATAATTTAGCATGGTGAAATTTGTTTGGAAAATTAAAGTAATAAAACCTTAGTTTGTTGTGTGTCTGAATTGTGGTAATGATTGCCTCGGTGGGTGGCTGCAAATGTGGGGAGAAGTCATTGTCAGGATATGCAGACAGAATAAATACTATTTACTAAGGGCTAATGTATAAGAACTAATAATAGACATATTGTTGCATGAAAAAATTACCTCCTTAGGAGAACTTGAACAGTTGGTTTCAGTGCAGTTAGCACATATATGTTTTTCTTTTAAACCACTAAAATAACCTTCTTGAGAAAAAAAATAAAAACAAAACAGAAGAATCTTCTTTTTCTCTTTTTTTTTTTTTTTTTTGTGTTGCAATCTCTGAGTTTATGAAGTAGGTCATGAAGTTAATAGTAATTAATGGTAGCGCCTAAGGCATTTGACTGCTAACCAGAACTTTGGCAGTTCAAACCCACAAGCCACTCCTTGGAAGGAAGATTGGGCAAACTACTTCCATAGTAATAAGCCTCAGTACCCAAGGAGGGGTTGCCATGAGTTGAATCCGACTCCATGGCAGTGGTTGCATTTGGTTGGTATAATCAGCGACTTATTAATATTTTAGTTGCATGATCAAATGATTATTGTAATCATGTGAATCATGAAGAACACATGTAATTGCAATAATGCTATTATTTTAATAATTTAGAAAATTAGTACCTAATAAGAGATCACTGAGAGACCACTTCAGAGTAAGTGTGACTAAGTGAGTAGGTGTGCCAGAGGAAAATTAAGAGGGTCAAGTTAATCAGGTGAACAAGAAACTTTCTAGAATTTTTGTTCTCATATATATTTCAGGGAATTTTGATTCCCCCACTGCAAAATTATCTAAAAAGACTAAGATTTTTAGAAAGATCCACTGGATTTTAACATTCCAATTCCCAAGACATAGACACCTTCTTTCAAGACCAATCATGTTGAACTTGGAAAATAACCTCATGAGACATACCAAAACTCAAACCAAACTTAATACTCACTACTGTCAAGTTGTTTTTCCCACTCATAGTGACCCCTCCTTGAGTTCTGGAGGTGGTATCCCTATGGTAGTGGATTGCCCATTCTTCCTTCCGAGGAGTGGCTGGTAGTTTTGAACTGCCAGACTTCTGATTAGCAGCCAAATGCCTTAGACTTTTAGAAATACAAGGATTTATTGCTCTGAATGGATTACACACACACATATATTATTTCCAAAAGGAGCTCTGGTGGCATAGTCCCTATGGCATCTGACTGCTAACAAGTAGCTTGGCAGTTCAAAGCCACCTGCCACTCCGTAGAAGGAAGACTGGGCAATCTACTTCGGTAAAGATTTACTGCCTCAGAAAACCAAAGGGGGTTGCTATGAGTCTGAACAGACTCAATGGCAATGAGTTTTGTATTCTTTTCAAACTACAAATGGGCTTCCCTTTGTTTTATAAAAATATGGCTAAGACTGAGGATAACCTTGATCCTACTGAATGGTGATAATATGAAAGTGTCAGACTCTCCTGTTGTGTCTCCAGTTGTAGTTAAGGTTATATGTCAACTTGGCTGGGCCTGGTTTTGGGTGACTGGGCAGCTGACAGTAGTTATTCCCCATGATGAGACTAGAAATCAACTCCATGGTGGAATCTGCCACAAGTAGCTGCATTAGAGATGTGATCTGCTTCCTATATGTAAGGAGAAGGTTTGGGGCTGGCCTACAGCTTTTTGGCATTCTTGAACCCTCCATGTAGCCGAGGCTTCATTCAGCAGCCAGCCATGCTCTGCGGATCTTGGGACTTTTAGTGGACTTGAATCAATGGCCTGCCGTGTGGTTTGGTAAAATCGGGACTTTTCCACTGACCCTCTACTTTAGAAAGCCTGATATCCTCCAGGGAATGGTCCCTTCTGACAACATGTTCAAAAGAGGTGAGACAAAGTTGGGCCATTTTTGCTTCCAGGGAGCATTCTGGCTGCACTTCTTCCAGGACAGATTTGTTCATTCTTTTGGCAGTCTGTTATTTTCAGTATTCTTTGCCGACATCAGAATTCAAGGACATCAATTCTTCTTCCATCTTCCTTATTCATTGTCCATCTTTTACATGCATATGAGGTGATTGAAAATACCATGGCTTGGGTTAGGCACACTTTCGTCTTCAAAATGATATCTTTGCTTCTTAACACTGGGCTGGACCATAATTCTCAGTGGTTCAGCACTTACAGAATGTTGTAATTTGTCAGGTATATAATGATGTAATCATCTCCCATGATGTGATTTGATGTGTTCAGCTAATCAGGTGGAAGGGAATTGGGGCAAGATGCAACACTTTTACTTGGATCATAGACCTTATCCAAGGTAATGGGAGTTTCCCTGGAATATGGCCTGCCTCATCTTTTACCTTACAAGAGATAAAAGGAGAGAGAAGCCAGCAGAGAGAAAGGAACCTACTATCACTAACAAAGAGCTGGGAGTGCAGCACATCCTTTGGACCTGGGTCCCTGCCCTGAGAAGCTCCTAGATCCAGGGGAAGATTGATGCCAAGACACATGGAGATCTCCAAGGAATAATGGGCCCTTAGATATTGAAAGGAGACAACAACTTTCCCCCAGAGCCAACAGAGAAAATTTAATTCAAACTTGTAGCCTCCTAAACTGTGAGAGAATAGATTTCTGTGTGTTAAAGCCATCCATTTGTGGCATTTCTGCTGTACCAGCACTAGATCACTAAGACAAAAGGCAATAATAAAGATTTAGTGTAACTATGGAATATTTTTCTCCAGATATGATCAATTTCTGTGAAAATGAAAAATAGTATACAAAAGAATAAACCAGAATGCTCTTTTTAATATTGTGAAATTCTACACACATATTATATCAGATTGACTATCCACTGTGAACTTATTCATCCCAAAGGCATCCTGTTGAACCAGTGCTAACAACTGAAATTATCTTTACAAAAACACTAATGATTATTTTATAATTCTGTCAAACATAAATCCCACCCAAATGGATTTTTTTCAGGAGTGATTAATAACTTTCTTAAACTAACTTTGACCTGTATAGTCTTTCAAAGCTCAGAGTGAAATCTGAGGATCTATTTTCACCATTATTTCTTTCATATAAATTTTCTCTTTATAGATTAAGACAAGCTATACTTTTGTATAATGTATTAGGCATTTGTAACTTGCTCTTATGAATTTAGTGGACATTACTCTTAATTTTCTGATAGTTTACTGATGCAACATAATTTTGCAAGTTTAAATGACTGGAATGAAGATATTCCTGTCTTTTACCTATATATTGCTCTATTGAAAATCTCAAGTATGGTACTGCTCAAGATGGTAATAAATGGCCCACTAGCATGTACTGGAAAACCTGCAAAAGCTGGAAACTATGGAAGGCAGAAACCTGTCAGAGAAGAAAGCTCAAATATTTTCCACTAAATTGGGACCAATAAAAAAGTGAAGACTGTACCCTGTTGAAGGCGGAGACTTGTAAGACCCAGAATAATAATGCAGTTCTGTCAAGTTCTGCCTCTCACAATTTTCACTGTATTTCAATTTGTTTCCTATACCATTCTGACTATTAATATAAAAATTATGACTGTTCAGTGCTGAAAATGATGGAATGTGCACAGGAAGTACAATCTGCTAGATAATGGAATTCCTCCCTCAGATGGTTTCCAAGAAGCAAATCAGTGTACATCTCAGAACACTGTAATACATAATATCTGCCATGTTATTGTTGTTCTGATTTGTTTTATAATAAGATGAAGTGTGTTTGCATGTTTTTATTTTCTTTAATTTTGAGATCTTTTGAGAAGCTAAATTATTCACTGGCATATTGATGTATACATTACATGTATTTTAAGATAAAAATAATTTTATTCCTAGTAATTCATTAAATAGAAAAAAATAATTTCTAAGATCTGTAGAATACATGTCCTCAATTTCTGTGAGGTCTTGCATACATTTTCAAAATGATGAATTTGATGCATTTTTTAGTCATGTAATATCTGCAACTATGCTTTCATCTGTTATTACATCTAAAATATAATATGTCGTTGCTATTGTTAGGTGCCATCAAGTGGGCTCCGAGTCAAAGTGACCCCATATACAACAGAATGAAACACTGTCAAGTCCTGTGGCAGCCTCACCATCCTTGGTATACCTGAGCCCATCATTACCACTGCTGAGTCAATCCATCTCATTGAGGGCCATTCCCTGTTTCACTGACCTTCTACTTTACCAAGCATGATATAGTTCTCCATGAAATGGTCCCTTCTGACAACATGAGCAAAGTAGGTGAGAAAAAATCTGCCCATTTTTGCTTCCAAGGACCATTCAGGCCCACTTCTTCTATGACAGAGTCTTTCTTCTGGCAGTCTGTGGTACTCTCAGTATTCTTTGCCAACACCACAACTCAAAAGCATCAACTCTTCTTCAGTCTTCTTTATCTGTTGTCCAGCTTTCACCTGCATATTAGGCAATTGAAAATACCATTGCTTGGGTTAGGTGGACCTTAGTCTTCAAAGAGACATTTTTACTCTTCAGTTCTTTAAAGAGGTCTTTTGCAGTAGATTTGCCCATTGCAATACATCATGTGATTTCTTGACTGCTGCTTCCATTGATGTTTACTGTAACATTAAGGGAGCTCTGGTAGTGTAGTGGGACTAACCTACTTGTTCCTGCTGGGTCATTACATGAGGCAGAAGCCATGGAAGACATTATTGAATGTTCTCAGAAACCACCCCATCCACTCATTTTTGCTGCTAGACCTATAATTAAACTTCAAGTGAGATTCAAAAGGTGAAATATAAAGTGTGACCAAAGAAGTGATATTCTACACCCAAAAAGAGCTACTTGATTTTGCTAACATGTACAGATAGAAACCTGGAGAACGGGTGGAAATGGCTATTGAGGGTGTGGGATAATAGTGCAAGGAATTTAGGCCCACTAAGTATGGATTCTTGGTTCAATGTTTCAGCTCAGAGGTTAGGAAAGGATCTAATTTTTTATATGGTTGGCTTATTAAGGCATGGATTATGTGGTGGCCCACCTTAAGTCAAGTTGAAGGACCAGACCTGCCTTGGTCTAATGTAGAGGAAGGTATCCAGAGGCTTAGGGAAATTAGCATGTTAGAAATGGATTTATCAGATAAGACCCTTAGAGCCAGAAACGGAAAGCCCTCAGGACATGCTTTTCACCAGTATGATGAGGAACAAATTTGTGAAGTGAACCCTAGCATCCTTGAAGACTGCTATGATTGCTATTTTATGTAAGCCAGATTTGACAGTGGGAACTGCCCTAATTAAACTAAGACACTTAACTACAATAGGGTTGATTGGACACTGTGGTAGTAGGGCCAAGTGGCAGCAGTTAATGAACAAAGATAAGGTGATGTGGTTATCAAAATGGACAGAAGAGTCAAAAGAGTAATCAGAATACTCTGACTCATGTGGAATTATGGCATTGGCTACTGAGGCATGGTGTTCCTAGGAGAAAAATACATAGGAAACCTACTATAAATGATCTGTATAGATAGAAGAATTCTAGGTCACATGAACAGCAGTCTAGATTGAATCACCAGAATGCATAGTTATGGTCCCTCAACCAATCTCCAGACTTGAGTCAGAAAGGACCCCACTATATTGCCAAAAATTGATACTGTCAATCTTTCTCCCAGCCTTTCCAAAAGGTGTCTACAGCCTTTTACAAGAGTGACTGTTGAATGGGGAAAAGGAAATAATTAGACTTTTTGGATATTACTGGATACTGCATTTGAACTGGAGAGCTCTGGTGGCATAGTGCATTTGACTGCTAACCAGAAGGCTGGCAGTTCAAATCCACCAGCCACTCCGTGGAAGGAAGATTGGGCAAATCTACTTCTATAGTGATACCACCTTGGAAACCCAAGGGGGGCTCACTATGAATCATATCAAACTTGACAGAAGTGAGGTTTTGTTCCCCACCCCTTTTTTTATTGTGATTTGGGTGAAGATTTACAGAGCAAATTCATTTTCCATATAGCAGTTCACATATACTTTGTCTCATGTCATTGACCAAAGTTTACCACAATGAAACAGTTCCCCTCCCACTTCCTCCCCATAGTTACCTCTTCCCAGTGTCCATCCCTCCATACTCTCCTGCCC
>NW_006921738.1:274344-279843 GCF_000298275.1 Orycteropus afer afer | reverse complement strand
ATTATCTTCTGTGTCTGTGTTAATTGGTTTCCCTTTTCTTTGTTGAAGAGGGTCTGTGCAGTCTTTCTGCCTAGTCTGCCATCTTGCCAGATCTTTGTTTTTTTAAGCCTCTGAACTGACACTAATTCCAGGAGACCCAAACCATCACTGTGGCCTACCAATAAGAGTGTGGGCATATAAAGGTCAAGTTATTGATGGAGTCTTACCTCAGGTGCATCTTTCAGTGGGTCCAGTGGCTGCCCAAACCCATCTTACAGTGATTTCCCCAGTTCCAAAATACATAATTGGAATAGATATACTCAGCAAGTGGCAGAATTCCCACATTGGGTCCCTGATATGTGGAGTAAGGGCTATTATAGTAGGACAAGCCAAGTGGAAGCCTTTAGAACTGCCTTTACCTGAAAAAATAGTAAACCAAAACCAATACAACATATGTGGAGGGACTGCAGTGATTACTGCCACCATCAAGGACTTGAATGATGCAGGCATGGTGATTTCCCTTTAACTTGCCTATTTGGCCTGTGCAAAAAACAGATGGATCTTGGAGAATGACAGTGGATTATCATAAACTTAATTAAGTTATTGAATCTAGTTTCCTCACAACTAAAAAGTAGGCACAATGTTTGGTGGGTCTCTTTGGATTTTGGAGGCAACATATCCCACATTTGAGTGTGTTACTTCAGCCTTTTATCAAGTGACTCAGAAAGCTGCTAGTTTTGGGTGGGGCCCAGAACAACAGAAGGCTCTGCAACAGGTTTAGGATGCCATGCAAGCTGGTCTGTCACTTGGGTCATATGATCAGTTGATCCAATGGTGCTTGAAGTGTCTATAGCAGATAGAGATTCTGTTTGGAGTCTTTGGTAGGCCCCTATTGATGAATCAGAGCATAGACCCTTAGGATTTTGGAGCAAAGCACTGCCATCCTCTGCATGTTAACTACTCTCCTTTTGAGAAACAGCTTTTGGCTTGTTACTGGGCTTTAGTAGAAAATGAATGCCTAACCATGGGCCACCAAGTCACCAGGAGGCCTGAGCTTCCCATCATGAATTGGATGTTGTCTGACCCACAGAGTCATATAGTTGGATGTGCACAACAGCACTCCATCATTAAATGGAAGTGGTATATAAAATTCAGCCTTGAGCAGGACCTGAAGGCACAAGTTGCATGAGGAAGTGACTCAAATACCCATGGTCTCCACTTCAGTCACATCCCCTTCCCTTTTGTAGTCTTCACCTATGGCCTCATAGGGAGTTCCTTATAATCAGTTGACTGAGGAAGAGAAAACTTGTGTCTTGTTTACAGATAGTTCTGTGTGATATTCAGGCACCACTAGAAATTGGACAGTAGTGGCACTGCAGCCCCTTTCTGGGACTTCTCTGGAGGACAGTGGTGAAGGAAAATCCTCCCAATGCACAGAACTTCAAATTGTGCATCTAGCTATTCACTTTGCATGGAAGGAGAAATGGTCAAATGTATGTCTGTATACAAATTCATAGACTGAGGCTAATGGTTTGGCTGGATGGTCTGGGACTTGGTAGAACCATGGTGATCTTGGATTTGTCATCTGCTGAAGTCAACAGCTGGTATATTGCCTGCCAAACTTGATCTCATCAGCCCTTGCAGCTAATGAGATTTAGTAAGTTTCAATTCAACTATTCAAGGGAGTAGTGTGGTATTTAAGTTTATGTGTCACCTTGGCTGGGCCTGGTTGAGTGGCTGGGCAGTTGCTGATAGTTATTTCCCATGATGATACTGGCAATTAACTCCATGGTGGGATCTACCACATGCAGCTGAGTAGCTGCTTTAGGGATGTGGTCTGCTTCCAATATATAAGAAGCAGCTTTGGGAATGGTCTCTTGCTTATGGCACACTTGAACCCTGAAGGGAGACAAGTCATTGTTCAGTAGCCTGCCATGCTCTGCTGATCTTTGGACTTTCAATGGACTTAAATCAGTGATCTTTCATGTTGTTTGGTAAAATTCGGGCTGTGCCTTTTTTACTTGTCAGCCTTGGGTTTGTCAGCCTCAGTATCTAGTAGCTGTCTAAGTGAAGAGATACCTCTAGCTTCAGTGGGCCTGGACCAGGAGGCAGAGCTGAAGCCCAAGGTTGAGGGGCTTTCACCCAGCTCCTAGAGCCTGGTGTTTTGAACTTGGATCTATAGCCTCCCAAACTGTAAGAGAATAAACTCCTCTTTGTTCAAGCCCACTCATTTGTGGTATAATCTTACCAGAGCTGCAATAGGTAACAAAAACAAGTAGTAACTGTTAGACTTGCCTTGTTGTTGTTGTTGTTGTTATGTGCTGTCAAGTCGGCCCCGACTCATAGCGACCCCTCTTTGGGTTTCCGAGGCAGTATCACTACGGAAGTAGGATTGCCCAAACTTCCTTCCGAGGAGTGGCTTCCTAAAAAAGAAAACTCACTGCTGTCAAGTCAGATCCAACTCATAAAAACCCCTCCTTAGGTTTCCAAAGTGCTATCACTACAGAAGTAGATTGCTCAATTTTCCTTCTGAGGAGTGGCTGGTGGGTTTGAACGGCCAGCCTTCTGGTCAGCAGTCAAGTGCCTTAGGCACTATGACGCCAGAGCTCCTTTGACTTTCTAAGCTGACTAAAATTTTCCTTACTCTTGGCTCATTTAAGCAGAATTAATTTTTCCTTACTCTTGGCTCATTTGGTAGGCATTTATGCTATTCTTCAATATTCCCAGTTTTACTTCTAGGCACATGCTAAGATTGCACTTTGACATCCCGTTAAGTTAGGCTGGTCATATAATTGTCTTCAACCAATCTGAACATATTTTTCTAAATAAAAGCTTTTAAGAGCTATTGACTTTCCATCTTTCCCTTTTTCAGTTATCCATGAGCTTCATCATAATGATGGATATTTTCATAGATATAGATTTTAAGTTTGACAACGTTTATCTTTTTCTCAACAATTTAAAGATGGCATTTTCTTGCCTTCTGGCTACATTGTTCCTTCAGAGCAGCAGTCTATTTGTTCCAATTAAAAGTTGTCAAAATGCATTTTAAAAATAACCAACTAAATAACCGAATGTTGCACACAAGAGACAAAAGTATCACACAAAGGTACAAATAAGTTCACATGTAAAGAGTAAAATATTGCTCAATAGTAACTGATGCAATTATATTATTATCAGAAAAATTAGATTTTTAGGTTAAAAAATTACTAAGGAATACAATGAACACTTGATAATTATGAAAATCTTAAATTCACCAATAAAATAGAATAATCTTAAATTTGAACACAAAATTTTATTTACATATAAATGTGATACATATTTTATTATTTATATATAATCTATAATATATATACAAATAATGGAAGAAATATGAGAATAGACAAATTCACAATTAGAAGGGACTTTTTAATGTATTGTTTGCCAAGCAAACAGAAGTATGAAGAACAGAGAACATTTGAACAATACAATTAATAAATTGTATCTAAATATATAGAATACTACACCCAATATTTCATTTGCATAATATAAATTCTATATGATAATGTATGAATACTTACAAAAATTGACTATATGATAGTACATAAAGCAAACAGAAATGAATACAAATGACAAAAATCATATAGAATATATATTTTAACAAAATGAAATGAAATGTGAATCCATAAGAAATGAAAATTAAAAGATATCCAAAAATTTGGAAATTAAGAAATGTATTGCTAAATAATCCATGAATCAAATAGCAATGAAAAAATACATGTAGTTTAATTTAATAAAAAATAAAAATGCTAAGCATCAAAATTTGTTGGATGTTGGTAGAATTGTGCTTTGGGGAAAATACAAAGGTTTATATTAACAAAGAAATATGACTGAGCATTATCTAGCTATTCACCTCCAACATTTAGAAAAATTAGAGACAGATCCAAGTTAAAAAATGGAAACTTATAATAAAGATAACAGCAGAAAGCAGAAAAAAAATGAATACATGATACAGTGAAAACAAAATGCAAAAATTAATTATTTTGCAAGAAGAGTAAAATGAATACCTTCCTGGTAAAACTGCATAAGAAAAGAGAGAAATGCTACAAAAGAAAAAAGAGAAATGATACAAATAACCTATATCACGGCATGAAAAAGAATATAAAGACCACCACAGACAATACCAAGACCATAAAGTTTTATACTAAATTATGTATTATCTTGTAGACAATATCAAGACCATAAAGTTTATACTAAATCATGTTAATAAATTTCAAATTTTCAAGGAAATAAATAAATTTCTGGAAAAATAAAAGTCACCAAAGCTCACACAAGAGGAAACAGAAAATCTGAATAATTCTTAATTAATTATTAAATGAAAACCAAACCAAACCCACTGCCATCAAGTTGGATCCAACTCATACCAACCCCTCCTTGGGTTTCTGAGGCAGTATCACTATGAAAGTAGATTGCTCCATCTTCCTTCCGAGGAGTGGTTAGTGGGTTTGAACAGCCAGTCTTCCGATTATCAAATATATGCCTTAGGCACTAAAATTACCTGTTATTAAAAAGGATCTCTGGTGGTGCAGTGCCTAAGGCATTTGACTGCTAACCAGAAAATCAGCAGTTCAAAGCCACCAGCCATTCCATGGAAGGAAGGCAATCTACTTCTGTAAAGGTCTACCACCTTGGAAACTCTGGTAGCATAGTGCCTAAGGCACCTGACTGTTAACCAGAAGTCTGGCAGTTCAAAGTCACTAGCCACTCCTCAGAAGGAAGGTTGGGCAATCTACTTCTGTAGTGATCCCACTTGGAAACCCAAAGAGGGGTTGCTATGAGTCAGGTCTGACACCATGGCAAATAACAACAACAACAAACATGAGTCAGAATCAACTAGATGGGAATTTTTTTTTTAATGTTAATAAATTTGACATTTTCAGTGAAATAGATCAATTCCTGGAACATAAAAGTCACCAGAACTGAGAGAAGAAGAAATAGAAAATCTGAATAATTTTTAATTAGTTATTAAATGAAACAAACCTGTAGTCTATAATTATAATTTTCAATTAAAGGAATATCTAGGCCCAATGGCTTCAACAGCAAATTGTTAAAAAACATTTAAAGAATAAAGCTATTCTTATACAAATATTTCCAGACAATAGAAAATGAACATGAGTTAGGTTAAGGTTATATTGATATCATTGTGTTATTGCTTCTTGCCTTAATTTATAATTTTTGATTAAGAGGACTGAATATATGATATCAAAAAGTTTCCACTGTGTTTTTTTGTCATATATTTTAATGTTTAATACAAAGTTGTGGTATAGTAAATTACCTGGTATGGCTTTACTAGCCATAAGTCTTTGTAAACTCTGTGGTGGAATTTGCTGTGAGCTGCTGTTGTTGTTGTTAAGTGCTGTCGAGTCATTTCCGACTCATAGGGACCCCATGCACAGCAGAATGAAACACTGCCCGATCCCACGCCATCCCCACAATCTCTGCTATACTTGAGCCCATCATCGCGGTCATAATGTCAATCCATCT
>NW_006921738.1:268614-271364 GCF_000298275.1 Orycteropus afer afer | reverse complement strand
TCCCTGAGTTGTCCCTGGGGCTGCCTGCTCCTCTGTCCGGGTTCCTGGCTTTTATCCCCTTTCTCCTGCTCTTCCGGCCTGCTACTCTGGGCGGGCCTGAGATTCCTCTCCTCACCTAATCCCTTCAGCTGATTGTTCTTCTCTCTGGCTTCCTCGCTTTTAATCCCCTTTCTCCTGCTCTTCCTGCCTGCTACTTTGGGTGTCCCTGAGTTGTCTCTCCTCACCTGTAACCCTGGTTACAATGTAGGTTCTCATTTTACTCCTTTGGAGAAGTCTTCTGATGCACATAAGAATTTAATTTTCAAAAGGTCACAATCATCTAGTTTATCTTCTGCTGTTTGTGCATTTTGGGTCCATTTATACCATAAATTAGGGCCCCTAAGTTTGCCCCTATTTTTTCTTTCATGAACTTTATAGATTTAGATTTCACATTTAAGTATTTGATCCATCTGGAGTTATTTTCTGTGTATGGTATGAGGTATAGATCTTGTTTCATTTTTCTGCAAATGGATATACAGTTTTGCCAGCACCATTCTTTAAAAAAAATCTCTCTCTTCCCCACTTTAATGGATACTGGCTTTTTGGTAGAGATTAACTGAACTTAGGTAGATGGATCTATTTCTGAGTTCTCAATTCTGTTCCACTGTTCTAGTGTCTGTCGTTGTACCAGTATCAGGCTGTGGCTTTATCATAAGTTTGAAATCTAGGTGTGAAAGACCTATTACTTTCTTCTTCTTCAATTGTTGTTGTTATGTGCTTTTGAGTCAGACCTGACTCATAGTGACCCCCTCCTTGGGTTTCTGAGGCAGTATCATTATGGAAGTAGATTTCCTAACCTTCCTTCCAAGAAGTGGCTGGTGGGTTTCAACCACCAGCCTTCTGGTTATCAGTCAAGTGCCTAAGCTCCTTCTTCAATAGTGATTTGCTTATCCAAGGTCTCTTTCCTTTCCATATAAAATTAGTGATTGTTTTTTCCATTTCTTTGAAGAATGTTGATGGGATCTGGAATGGGATTGCATTGAATGTATAGATTGCTTTGGGTAGAACTGACATTTTCACAATGTTCAATCTTCCTATCCATGAGCCTGGTATGTTCTTCCACTTACGTAGATCTCTTACGGTTTCTTCAAGTAGCTTTTTCTAGTTTTCTTTGTACAGGTCTTTTGTGTCCCTGTTAAGATTATTCCAAAATATTTTATTTTGGGGTAGCTATTGTAAATGGTATTTATTCCTTATTTCCTTTTCAGAGACCTCTTTGCTGGTGTAGAGGAATAAAACTGATATTTGTATTTTGATCTTGTATCCTGCTACTATGCTAAATCTTTCAATAAGTTCCAGTAATTTTCTTGCTGAGTCTCTTGGGTTTTCCATGTATAGGATTATATCATATGAAAATAGGTTTTCCTTCTTCATTATTGATTTGGATGTCTTTGATTTCCCTTTCTTTCCTTATTGCTCTGGCAAGGACTTCCAATATAGTGTTGAATAGAAGTGAAGATAGAAGATATCCTTGTCTGGTTCCTGTTCACAAGGGGGTTGCCTTGGGTCTCTCTCCAATGAGAACAATGTCATTTGCTGGTTTTGCATATACTCTCTTTATTACATTGAGGAATTTCCCTTCTATTCTTATTTTTCTGAGAGTTTTTAAATCAGGATTGGGTGTTCGATATTATCAAACGCCTTTTCTTCATCCATTCATATGACCATCTGATTATTTTCCTTTTACTTATGTGATTAATTACATTGTTATTCTAATATTGGATCATCCTTGCATACCTGAGATGAATCCCATTTGATCATGATGTATTATTTTTTTTTATACAGTATTGGAGTATATTGACTAGGATTTTGCTGAAGATTTTTGCAACTATATTCATGAGAGATGAGTCTGTAGTTTTCCTTTCTAGTGATGTCTATGCCTGGTTTTGGTATCAGAGTTATGTTTGCTTCATAAAATGAATCTGGGAAGATTCTATCCTTTTCTGTGTTCTGGAATAATTTGAGTAGGATTGGTATCACTTCTTCTCTGAAACTATATGGTGAAACTATCTGGGCCAGGGTTTTTTTTTTTTTTGGTTGGTAACTCTGTTATGACCTGTTCACTTTCTTTTTTTGTTATTTCTGATAAAATAGACCTTAAGTCAAAAACAATCAAAGAAGGACATTATATAGTGATTGAACTTGGACTTAAAGGATCCACCTTGGAAGGAAGATTGGGCAATCTACTTCTGTAGTGTTATCACCTTGGAAACCCAAGGAGGGGTAGTTATAAGTCAGATCTGACTTGACTGTAGTGAGTTTGGGTTTGTTTTTTTTTTGGACTATTATTATGGAGTTATATATTTGTCTTTTCAATTCTGTTAAAGTCTGACATATATTTTGCAGCTCTTTCATTAGGTGAATAGATATTTATTATGGTTATGTTATCTTGTCAAATTGATCCTTTAATAATTATATAATGTCCTTCTTTGGTTGTTTTTGACTTAAAGTCTGTTTTATCAGAAATTAATATTGGCACTCCTGCTATTTTTTGATTGCCATTAGCTTGATATATCTTTTTTCCAACCTTTGATTTTTTTTCCATTTATCTTATTTTAATTTGGGTGAAGATTTACAGAGTAAATTCACTTTTCATACAGCAGTTCACATAATATACTTTGTCTCATGTCATTGACCAAAATTTACAATGCAACAGCTCCCCTCCCACTTCCTCCCCATAGTTACCTCTTCCCAGTGTCCATCCCTCCATA
>NW_006921738.1:250459-260755 GCF_000298275.1 Orycteropus afer afer | reverse complement strand
TTTCCCTTTTCTTTGTTGAAGAGGGTCTTTGCAATCCTTCTGCCTAGTCCGCCATCTTGCCAGAAGCCTCCAACCTTTGATTTTTAGTCTATTTTTGTCTTTATGTCTAAGTGAGGCTCTTGTAGACAGCATATTGATGGATCATGTTTTCTTATACAGTCTACACCTCTCTATCTCTTGAAACTTATCTATTTACATTCAGTGTAATTATCAAGTACGAATTTCTTGCTGTCATTTTGTTATGTGCTTTTTCATGGTGTTGCTAATTTCTTTGTTCATATAATTTTCTGTGGTGAGCTCATTTTGTTTATGAATCATGTTATCATATCCTTCATTGCTACTGTTTATATTTGCTTGTCTTTTTATTTGTTTTGATGTGAAGGTTTGTTTATTTATTTATTTTTTGAGGTTACCTTGTGATTCATAACTTTTTTTCCCAAGTTTAAAACAGTCTGTTCTATTCTGCAATTGTCTTGACTTCCTTACCATTTAGAAATTCTATAACTACACTATTTATTCCCTTTGTTTGGTGTGTAGTTGTCCTAATTTACCAATTGATGTCTCTGGTTTCCTGTTTAGAGTCTTGTAAGCTTACTTTACTTTGGATACTTCTATAAGTGGGGTGGTTTGTGGGTTATATCATCAAGTGTGTTAATCATTGGTTGTTGTTTGCTGTTGTTGGTTCTCTGTCTGAAGGACTCCTTTCTAGCATCACTTATAAAGTTTGTCTTGGAAATTTCATTAATTTCTGCTTATCTGGAAATGTTCTAATTTTATCATCATATGTGAGGGACAATTTTGCTGGGTGTATAATTCTCTGTTGGAATTATTATTATTATTGTTCCCCCTTTCAGGGCTTTATATACATCATCCCATTGCTTTCTGCCTGCTTGGTTTCTGTCTAGAAATCAGATTTCAGTCTTATTGGTTTCCCTTTGTAGGTAACTGTTTTTGTTTTTCCTGCATTGCTTTCAGGATTCTTTCTTTGTCTTTGATTTTGGTGAGTTTGATTATAACATATCTTGGTGATTTTCTTTTGGGGTCTATCCTGTTTGGGGATCATTGAACTTATTGAATAGATATATTCTTGTATTTCATCATATTAAGGATATTATTTTCCAACAAATCTTCAACAATTTTCTCTGTATTTTTATTTGTCCCTTCCTGTTCTGGAATTCTGATTACATGTAGGTTATTCCATTTGATGGTATGCCATATGAATCTCTGGTAGCTTAGTGCCAAAGACACTTGATTGCTTACCAGAAGGCTGGCAGTTCAAACCCACCAGCCACTCCTCAAAAGGAAGGTTGGGCAATCTACTTCCATAGTGATACTTCCTCGGAAATCCAAGAAGGGGTCGCTATGAGTTGGGCCTGACTTGACGGCACATAACAACAACAACAACATATGAATCTTAGGCTTTCTTCATTTTTTTATATATCTTTTTTTCGGATTAGTCACTTAACAAAGTGGTATTGAGGTGTGGTAGTTAAGTTTGTGTGTCAACTTGGCTGGGCCTGGTTGAGTGGCTGGGTGGCTGGATGTAGTATTTCCCACGATGAGACTGGTAATCAACTCCAACCTACTGAGAGCAGCTGAGTAGCTACCTTAGGGATGTGATCTGCTTCCTGTATATAAGGAGAAGCCTTGGGGAATGGTCTCCAGCTTATGGCATGTTGGAACCCTGAATGTAGCCATGTCATTGCTCAGCAGCCTGCAATGTTCTGCTGACTTTGGGACTTTCAGTGGACTTGAATTAACGGACTGTCACATGGTTTGGTAACAACAGGACTGCTTTTTTACTTGTCAACTTTGGCCTTGTCAGCCTCAACAGCCAGTAGCTGTCTGAGTGAAGAGAAGCTTCTAGCTTCAGTGGGCTGGGAGCTGGAGGTATTGCTGAAGCCCAAGTTTGAGAGGCTTTCACCCAGGCCCTAGAGCCTAGAACTTTGAACTGGGACTTATAGCCTCCAAAATGTAAGAGAATAAACTCTTGTTTCTTAAAGCCATCCCATTTGTGTATATTTCTGTCAGAGCAGTACTAGGTAACCAGAACATGAGGTATTTGTCTTTAATCTCATTAAATCTGTCTTCCATTGATTGAATTCTACTCCTTTGCCCATCCAAAGTGTTATCTATTTCTGAAATCCTAGTATTAATCTGGATTTCTATTTGCTGTTTTTTCTATCATTTCTAATTTTTGGTTTATTTTGTCAATTTGTTCTTGTATTTTTTCCTAAATTGTTCTAGAGTTTTCTCTGTGTTTTCCTTAATTTTCTTGGTGTATTCCTTGATCTGTCTTTCAATCCACTGACCCAAATATAATTCTTTTGAATCCTTTATTAGGTTGTTCCAATGATGCTTCTTCCTTGGGGATGTTTTCTGGGTTTGTATTCTGGTCCTTTTTTTTATACTGCTTTATTTTGCTTCTTTGTGTGGACTGTGATGGTCTGTTGTCTCCAAGACTTTGTGGTGATACTGTATTTATGTTAAATTTGTGGTTATATGTTGATGTGATTTACCCAAGGTTTTTTTTTTTTTTTTTCCATTATTTTATTTTGATATATCTGTGTGAACAAGATATTGTGCTCCTCTATTCACTAACACTTAGGCACTCACCACCTGTCTTCTGGTGAGGGTGATAGAGAATGAGAGTGCATGCACAGATCTCTGTTAGATGTTTGCAAATAGCAGTTGTAAAGAGCAGTGACAGGTTGAGCTGTTATTGAGCTGTTATTGACTTCTATCTATTTTTTGGTCAGTGTGTAAAAAAGCAAGAGGTGTTCCTCACTCAGTGGTCAGGGTTGCAGGAGGTGCAGGTATAGTTGGCTTGTGTGGGAATGGTTGCTGTCTCTCATTCAGTTAAACAGAAAAAAAAAAAGAAAAGAAAACCACCAAAAAAAAAAAAAATTAAAAAAGAGAACAAAAAACTCAAACTGCATAAATAAACAATAACTGTCACAAAAAAGGCAATAAATGAGAAGAAATAAATTTTAAATATATTTTAGATGACAAAAGAAAGATAATGAGAGAAAGAGAGAAAAAATAAGCCACAATATCTAGGAGAGGGCATGAGAGAAAAGAGCAAGAATAAAAGAATGGTAAGAAAAAATGGGAAAACTGCAAAAGGGAAAACAAAGAATGGGAAGAACCAAAAGAAAGAAAAAAAAGAAGGGAACCAGGAAAATGGGGGAAAAAAAAAACTAGAAGAGCTAGGAATGGGAAGAGAAAAAAAATAAATAAATAAAAAGGAAGAAAGGATGAAGATAAAAAGAATAATTTAAAAACAAACAAAGAAAATCAAATTGTGGAGGTGGGTCATAGCACCAGGTTATGTCTCAGCACAGTCTGGAATGGAATTCCTACTGGTCAAGAAGATGGGTGGAAGTAGGGGATGGCCACATATCTTTTCACCAAGGGGGTGTGGGGTATAAGAGAAAGAAGGGGAATATCTTAATTTTCTAGTCATCAGCCTCCAGTATTGTTGCCCATGATGTCTTTGGCAAGCACAGCCTGTTCTCAAATAGCTGTTCAGGTAAGAACACCCTATACATGTATTCAAAATGGCCACACCCACCACTTGCAAATATTCAAAATGACTAGATCCGCAGGACAGCTGGCAATCCATAGGTCTGTTTGTCTCATTTTCACTGTTTTCCTTTCTGGTTTTCAGGCAAAAGTGCAGTCCTTGCCCATGTAGTCCATGGTGAGTAGAGCTGATTCTTAGATTGCTACCAGGAATGTGCTTAAATATTAAAAATGGCTGCACCCTCAGGGCAGCTGGCAGTCTGCAGCATTGTTTGTCTTCTTACTCACTGTTTTCATTCAGGTTTTTCTACTGGTTGGTGTTTAATCCACTTCTTTATCTTTCCCTTCAAAACTCATGGTTCCACAATCATCTTCTTTATCAGTTTCAATAGGTTTCTCATTACTGTGTTGCAGAGGGTCTGTGTAGCTCATCTGTCTATTTCACCATAATGCCAGAACTCTTCGTTCTTCAGTTTTTTCAGCTTGAGTAATGCCAAGTGTGCTTTTCTCTTTTGGTGTTCTAACTCCAGGTTATGCATATTTAATTTTAATACTTTGTTTTCTTGAGTCACCTTTTGAAATTTTTTATTCATTTCTTTTATTTGATAATTTCTTCCATTCCCTTTAACTACACTCTGTTCAACAGCAAGATTCAGAGTCTCTTCTGACATCCATTTTGACCTTTTCTTCCTTTCCTGTCTTTTTATTCAGCTTTTGCTTTCTTCTTTCTGTACTATGTATGATGTGGTGAGGTGTTATCAAGTCAGCTCCAACTCATAACGACCTTTGTACAACGGAAGGAAACACTGTTCGGTCCTGTGCCATCCTCACAATCCTTGCTGTGCTTGAGCCCATCACTGCAGCCACTGTGTCAACACATCTCATTGAGGATTTTCCCTTTTTTCACTGAACTTCTACTTTACCAAGCATGATATCCTACTCCAGGGAATGGTCTCTTCTGACAACATGACTAAAGGAGGTGAGACAAAGTGACTATTTTCTCTTTCAAGGAGCATTCCAGCTGCAATTCTTCCAAGGCAGATTTTTTTTTTTTTTGTCCATATAGCAGTCTATGTTATTTTCAGTATTCTTTGCCAACACCACAATTCAAAGGGTCCAACTCTTCTTTGGTCTTTCTTACTCATTGCCCAACATTTCCATGCATATGAGGCAATTGGAAATACCATGGCTTGGGTTGGTTGCACCTTACTCTTCAAAGTGATAACTTTGTTTCTTGACACTTTAAAGAAGTGTTTTGCAGCAGATTTGTCTAGTGCAATATGTCCTCTGATTTCTTGACTGCTGCCTCCATGAGTATTGATTATGGATCCAAGTAAAATGAAATCCCTGACAACTTCAACCTTTTCTCCATTTATTGTGATGTTGCTTAGTAGTCCAGTTGTGAGGATTTTTGTTTTCTTTATGTTGAATTGTAATCCATACTGAAGACTGAAATCTTTGATCTTCATCAGTAAGTGCTTCAAGTCATCTTTACTTTCAGCAAACAAAGTTGTGTCATCTGCATATCACAGGTTGTTAATATCTGCCACCAATACTGATGCTGTATTCTTCTTCATATAGGCCAGTTTCTTGCATTATTTTCTCAGCATACAGATTAAGTAAGTATGGTGAAAATATATCACTCTGATGTACATCTTTCCTGATTTTAAATCATGCAATATCCCTTGTTCATTTTGAATGGCACCCTTTTGGTCTACATAGAGAATCCTTATGAGCACAATCAAGTGTTCTGGAATTCCCATTCTTCATAACATTACCCATAATTTGTTATGATCCACATAGTCAAATGCTTAAATAGTCAATAAATCACAGGTAAACATCTTTCTGGTGTTCTTTGCTTTCAGCCAGGATCCATCTCACAACAGCTATGATATCCCTTGTTCCACGTCCTCTTCTGAATCCAGCTTGCATTTCTGGAAGTTCTCTGTAAATATACTACTGCAACCATTTTTAAATTATCTTCAGCAAGATTTTACTTGTGTGTGATAATGATATCGTTTGCTAATCTCCACAATATGTTGGATCACCTTCCTCTGGAATGGGGACAAATATAATCTCTTCCAGTCAGTTGGCAAGATAGTTTTCTTCCAAGTTTCTTGGCATAAATGAGTAAGTGCCTTCAGAGGTGCATCCCTTTGTTGAAACATCTAATTGTGTCACTTCCTGGAGCCTTAGTCTTTTACCAATGCCTTCAGTGCATCTTGGACTTCTTCATTTAATACCATTTATTCTTGATGATATACTACCTTCTGAAATATTTTAACATTGACCCATTCTTTTTTGGTACAGGGAGATCTATATTCCTTCCATCTTCTTTTGATGCATCATTCCGTATTTTGCCGATAGAATTCCTCAATATTGCAACTTGAGGTTGATTATTTTTTTCCATTCTTTGAGATTGAGAAATACTGAGTGTATTCTTCCCTTTTGGGCTTTTAACAGGTCTTTTCAAATTTTTTTATAATAATTTACTTTGTCTTCTCAAGCTGGCCTTTGAAATTTTCTGTTCAACTCTATCATTTCAACATTTCTTCCTTCACTTTAGCTATTGTCCATTCAAGAGCAATTTTCAGAGACTCTTCTGACATCCATTTTATTCTTTTCTTTCTAATGACCTTTACATTCTTCATGTTAAGATGTTCTTGATGTCATCCTGCAACTTATTTGGTCTGAGGTCACTGGTGTTCATTACCTGAAATCTGTTCTTCAGATGGTCTCTAAATTCAAGTAGGATATATTCAGGGTTGTATTTTGTCTATTTTGGACTTGTTTTAATTTTCTTCAGCTTCATCTTAAACTTGCACATGAGCGATTGATGGTCTGTTGTTCAGTCAGATATTGGCCTTGTTTGACTGATGATGTGGAGCTTCTCCATGGTCTTTTCCCCTAATTTCTGTGTATTCTGTCTGGCAAGATCCACATGTATAGCCACTGATTATGTTGTTGAGAAAATGTATTTGCAAAGAATAAGTCATTGGTCTTGCAAAACTCTACCATGTGGGCTGCTGTGTCATTTCTTTCACCAAGCCATATTTTTCAATTAGTAATGCTTCTTCTTTGTTTCCAATTTCTGGATTCCCAATCACCAGTAATAATTCATACTACTTGATTGCATATTTTGTCAATTTTAGACTTCTGAAGTTGGAAACAATCTTCGATTTCTTCCTATTTGACTTCAGTGATTGGTGCATAAGTTTGAATAATAGTAGGGTTATCTGGCCTTCCTTGTAGGCATATGGATATTATGCTATCACTGATGGCATTGTACTTCAGGACAGATCTTGAAACTTTTTCTTTGATGATAAGTTTGATGCCATTCCTACTCAATTTGTCACTTCTGGCATAGGAGACCATATAATTGTCTGATTCAAAATGGCCAATATCAGTCCATTTCAGCTCACTAATGCCTAGGGTATAGATCTTTATACATTCTGTTTCATTTTTGACAACTTCCAATTTTCCTAGACCCATACTTGTATATTCTGTGTTCTGATTTTTAATGGATGTTTACAGCGGTTTCTTCCCATTTTGATTCATTCCCATCAGCAAATGAAGGTTCTGAAAGCTTTATTCCTCCAAGTCAATAAGATCAACTCTACTCAGAGGAGGCACCTCTTCCTCAGTAGTATTTTGAGTGCCTTACAACCTGAGGTGCTTATCTTCTGTCACTATATCAGACAATGATTCAGGGATATTCATAATGTTTTCTAGCTTTATATCAGACAGTGTTTCACTGCTATTCATAGGTTTTCACTGGCCAATATTTTCAGAAGGCGATGACCTAATCCTTCTACCCAGTCTGTCTTACTCTGGAAGCTCCACTGAACCTGTCCACCACCATACGTGACCTTGCTGGTATTTGAAATATCAGTGACATAGCTTCCAGTCTCACAGCAACATGCAAGCCACCACAGTACAGCAAATTGACAGATGAATGGTAGATATTACATGCATAAAAATCAAACCAAACTCACTGCTATTGAGTCAAATCTGACTCATAGCGACCCCTCCTTGGGTTTCTGAGGTGGTATCTATACGGAAGTAGATTGCCCAGTCTTCCTTCCAAGGTTAGCAGTCAAATGCCTTAGACTCTAGTAATAGTTAAATGATAACTTGTGTAAATTTTCAGTGAAAACACTAAAATATTATTTTAACTATTTACATATATGCAGATAAAAAAGACACTTCTTAACATAATTTAAGTTGTATTTGTAAAATTATATAATTAATAAATTTTAAAGACGTTGAAAGAAGATAGACAATATCACTCGATATCTCATCAACCATATAAATCCACTCTTAACACTTGACTGACATTGTTCAATTCATCTCTCTCCAGAATCCCTTGGAGAGCTCAGTTGTTAACCAAAAGGTCAGCAATTAGAACCTGCTAGTTGCTCTGAGAAAAAAAGACCTGGTCATCTACTCTCATAAAAATCTCAGCCCAGGAAAACTTTGGGGCAGATTACTCTATTCTGTACTGTCACTATGAGTAGGAATTGACTCAACAACACACAAAAACAAGAACACACATTGCTCAGAGCATTAATATACATACACTATTAAACAGAATCAAAATTGTATAATATTTGTATTCATTATTCTGTTTTTTTTCCCTGAGAAATATATCATTGGTTTTTATTCTATCAATAAATATAAATTTGTTATCAAGTATTTAGTGGATGTATAGTTTTCCATTATAAATATGCATGACAGTATCATTACCAATATTGTACTGAATTGTTTCCAATTTATTATGTTAGAAATACCATAATGGTGAAATGTTGCATATCTTTGTAACTTGCCATATATTAACTTCTAAGTTTATTTAAAGATGGGAATGTTTCTATACACAATATACATCCTTCTTCATTTACTAAGTGCCCTTCCAATAATAGTCTCAGAAGTATACAGTTTTACCAAAAATGAATGAAAACATATATTGAAAGGAAGTTGGAAGGACAATTTGGAATCTAGTAAATTCAAGTTCTTGTCAACTTTTGTCTGAGGACAGGTTATAACAATTCTTTTGCACAAGGAGACTGAAGTTCCAAATAAATCCTGTCATCTTTCTGGCTTGAGAAACCACAAATAGAGCATTTAGTGGCTGTAACTACAATAAAGTGAGGAAAATCCTGGAAATAACATAGCCAAAGAATGGGGAGCCATTCTGCCTTGTATAAACTCTGGCCACATCTCTGAGTAAACTCTGAACCAGACATACACCAGGCAAGACCAAAGGCATACAGCTAAACAAACATAAAAGTCCTAAACTAAGATTTAATCTGATGCTTTAAACACCAGTTTTGCTGTTTGTGTCTACCATGTGTATTGCCCACTAAAAGAAAAATATAAGCATTCTTGAAAGGAATTTATCAGAACAAAAAATTTCCCCAATTTACTATTCAAAAAGAAAAGAATATAATCCAAAGTGTCTTGACATATGAAAAAGAAAATGTAACTCATTCTAAAAATAGAAGTTGTTCATGAGATTACCCAGATGGTAGAATTATCAAACAAGCACTTTAAAGAGTTGTTAAAACTAGTGAAAAAAAAATAAGTTCACAAAGATAGTAACCTTGAGCAGAAAACCAAATTTCTCAGATGGTATTAATTAAAAGCAGAATGGAAATTATAGAAGGGGTCAGTGAGATTAAAGATTCATGAATAAAAGTGATTCAATTCACATTAAAAAAATTACATAAAAACAGTGTCTCAGGTACTTGAACGACAATGTCAAAAGGACTAATTTATATGCTGTTGGAATCAAAGGAGGAGATAAAAAACAGCAGATCGTTAAAGAATTAATGGTCAAAATATACCCAAATTTGATGAAAGAGATAGTTGTAGATATTCAAAGGCTCAGCAAACTCTTAACAGAAAAAATACAAAGAAACCCTGTTTAATTGTGTGGTTCAAGCAAAGTGCTCAAATCCAAACATAAAAAGAAAATATTCATAGTGTAATATTATGACATCTATACAATAAAGGAGAGAGGAAATAACAAATTTACCTATATGGCTGGAAAATGCTTACATTTTTGATGAAGTAGTCCTGTGTTAACTCTAAGCAGGAGATTGTGTAAATTGAAGGAATGCATAGTCTAATCTCCAGAGCAAGCACTAAACTAGTAATGCAAATAAGTATATGTAAAAAAAAAAAAAAAAAAAAAAAAAGATTATTTAAAATGGAATTACATGAGAAAATGTACCATAGTCTACTTAAATGTGTTAGCATGGTAAGTAAAAGTATAATGAGTCAAGCATATATAATGCTAATCATAAATACCAATTCTTAGTTACATATGAAGGAGTAAAAGGAAAGCACATTATATCAAAATGATGTTGATAAAATCTGTCATTTCTGTAAATCAGTTAACACTTAAATGTATGGAGACACCTCAGAGAAATTAGATTTGCAAAGTTAAAAATATAAAACATATGCCAATATATTTTCAGAGTACGAAAGATTTTTTTTTTGGTCTTCATAAATTTTTAAAACTCTCTTTGGAGATTGGTTTATATATATATACATGTATATGTATGTTGTTGTTATGTGCCGTCGAGTCATATATATATATATATATATATATATAATAATATATACAAATGAATGCACAATTTTGACTAATAGTTGATGACTGAGGCAGTTTTATGCATTTTTCCATGTTCTCATTGTCCATTTCATGTCTTCTTTGGAAAAATGTCTCTTCAGATCCTTTGGCCATTTTGTAATTTTTTTTTTTTTTTT
>NW_006921738.1:249774-250359 GCF_000298275.1 Orycteropus afer afer | reverse complement strand
ATATATATATTTTTAGAAGTTTAGATAAGTGAATAGATATAGTGTAAAGTGTCTCTTGAGATATTAAAAACAAACTATAGTTTAGCTTAACTAATAAAAAAGATCTGTCTTGAGCATTACACCCTTTTAAGAACTATCTGTATGGGAACAAGTTGACAACAGCAACCGAAAAGACAAAATAGGGGACAGAGCTTAGGGGCAGACAGTGTATGCTAATAAGGCAGGAAAAACTTAGAAAAGAAGGATGAGAATAGTTACTTGGCTTGAAAATGTAATCAATGGCACCGAATTATACAGGTAGAAACTGTTGAATTAGTGTATATTTTGTTGTGTATATTCTCAACAATAACAACAAAATAACTTATTTTAAAAATTCTTCAGGGTTATAATCACATTGTTAAATATTGTGTAACAATGAGAATTAGCTCATTTATTTCTGAGTCATAAGTTTTTAAAAATAAGGAAAATATTATAATGAATTAAATGATGGATGTGGTATAGTAAATTACTTTGTGTGGCTTTTCTACCCGTAAGTCTTTGTAAACTCCAAGGTGGGATTTGCTATGAGCAACTGAGGAGCTCCTG
>NW_006921738.1:237732-249310 GCF_000298275.1 Orycteropus afer afer | reverse complement strand
TGGCCTTGCAGTAATAGGCCTTGGGTTACTGCTGGTAATCCTGTCTTCCTCTCGTGGGATTAGAGGAGGTCTGAACATGTGGCCTCCTTGCGGTTTTTGCAATGGACAAAGAGAGAAGACATACGTCTCAAAAAAGGATATTTGAATGGGTATTAAACTTATAGAAAGGTCTATTCCTTTGTCTTCAGATAAACGCAAATTAATAAGGCAGTGTAATACCATCACACCATTTCATGAGAATGAATAAATGAAGTATTGGTGAGGATGTGGGGTAATTGAAATCTCCATTACTGTCACTTTGGAAAACTGGTAATATTAACTAAATCTAGAAATATACATATCCTATTGCCCTTTAATTTTACTCTTAGGAGCATATGCATCCAAAAGACATGCATACATTTTCTAATTGACATGCAGGAGCATGGTCATAACATAATTATCTATGAAGGCTAGAAACTAGAAGCACAAAATGGCCATCAATAATAAAATGGATAGATAAAATTTTTGTTGAAAAGATATCCTTGAAAAATAGCAAAGTGTAAAATGCTTTGGTGCAGTAAAGTAGGAGGATATAAACAGTAGCCTGAGGGATTCAATAAATATCTTTGTTTGCAAGTTAATCTTTTTTAAGAATATGAAAGATACATTAAGAATAAAATAATATAAAAAAGAATTTAACAGTCAGCAGGTTAAATCCCAGTGATTGGTTTGCTTTAATATTGAAAATGATAAAAAAAATAATAATAAATAAATAAATTTAACAATGTTTTATTTAAAATTATACTTAAATTATATCACAACATTAAACCCATCACAGTGGGACAAATTGACAGACAAGTTTGCCCCACCCCCACCTGTTCTACATTGCTCTGCTCATTTCCTGGTCTCCCCTGCTCTACTCGCTTACCCAGCCTGCCCCAGGGGAAAACACCTTTCCTCCACCGATCCTGGGCTAGCTTACTGCATCATGGGGTGGCTCTGGCTCCATGCACCAAGGAAACTCCTTATCTTCAGCCAAAATAAGGCCAGGATTGTGGAACAGACCATCAACTGTTCTTATGCAAATTCAAGTTGAAGTTGAAGACAATTAAAAGAAGTCCAAGAGAACCAAAATATGACCTTGATCATATCCCTCCTGAATTTAGAGACCATCTAAAGAACAGATTTGATGCGTTGAACACCCATGGGCAAAAACTTATTTAAAACTTATTTTAAATAAATAATAGTGACCTCTTCTTGTATTTCTGAGGTGATATATCTATGGAAGTAGATTGCCCAACCTTCCTTCCAAGGAATGACTGGTGGGTTTGAACCACCAACCCTCTGGTTATCAGTCAAATGCCTTAGGCACTATGCCACCAGAGTTCCCATGAAGAAAGCAAGAGGTTATTAAAACACAGAAAAGGAAGAAAATGCCAAAATGGATGCCAGAAGAGACTCTGAAACTTGCCTTTGAATGGAGAGTAGCTAAAGCAAATGGAAGAAATGACAAGATAAAAAAGCTGAACAGAAGATTTCAAAGAGCAGTTCGAGAAGACAAAGTCAATTATTATAATGACATGTGTAATGACCTGGAGTTGGAAAGCCAGAAGGGAAGAACAGGTTCAGCATTGCTCAAGCTGAAAGAACTGAGGAAAAAAATTAAGCCTCAAATTGCAATATTGAAAGACTCCACAGGTGAATGATGCAGGAAACATCAAAAGAAGATGGATGGAATACAGAGTCACGACACCAAAAGAATTGATAGATGATCATCCATTTTAGGAGGTGGAATATGACCAAGAACAAATGACATTGAAGGAAGAAGTCAAAGCTTTACTGAAGGAATTGTCAAAAAAAAAAACAAAAAAAAAACAAGGCTCCAGGAATTGATGGAATACCCACCGAGATGTTTCAACAAACAGATGCCCCACTGGAGGCATTAACTCATCTATGCCAAGAGATTTGGAAGATAGCTACCTAGCCAACTGACTGGAAGAGAGCCATATTTGTACCCATTTCAAAGAAAGGGGATCCCATAGAATGTGGTAATTATTGTACATTATTATCATTAATATCACATGCAAGCAAAATCTTACTGAAGATAATTAAGAAATAGTTGCAGCAATATATTAACAGAGAACTTCCAGAAATGCAAGCTGGATTCAGAAAGGGATATAGAATGAGGGATATCATATCTAATGTCAGATGGATTTGGGCTCAATGCAAAGAATATGATAAAGATGTTTACTTGTGTTTTATTGATTATGCAAAGGCATTCGATTGTGTGGGTCATAAAAAAAAATTTGGATAAGATGGGTGGACAGGCTGAACTATTAGCTATGTCTAGGACGCAGGGAGTGTACCCAAGACCATGCACAGGGTTGGCAGACAATGGTCCTATAAGGGTATTTATATGATCTATAAGAATTTCCAGGTATATAGTAGAGCTGACAATGGACAAGGTTGTAGTCACTTCTTGGTCACAGACAGCTACCAAGAGGGACCAAGTAGTTGAACTGGTGGGCTCAGGAACATAGCTGCAGGGAACATCAAGCTCAATTGGCATAACACACTACACAAAACATTGTTCTACCTCCTACTTTGGCGAGTAGTGACTGGGATCTTAAAAGTTTGCAAGCAGCCATCTAAATGCAACGATGGGTCTCTCCTTGTCCAGAGCAAAGAAGAACGAAGAAAACTAAAGATTCGTGGAAACAATGAGTCCCAGCAACTGGTACACCATGTGATCCTTAGCCTATACAGCCATGAGACCAGAAGAACTAGATGGTGCCCAGCTACCACTTTCAACAACTTAGAGCTGCTTCTGTTTAGGAGTTCCTGGATAGAGAGGGAGAACAATGTGGAACAAAACTCAAAATCATTAGAAGAAAAAAAACAGGTTTGCTGGTCTGATAGAGCCTGGTGGAACCACTGAGACCATGGCCCCTAGCTGCCCTTCAGGTCTGGAATTGAACCCACACCTGTGGCTTCCAGCCAAATAAAAGACAGGCACATGAGTTGGACATTTACCTGAGGTAGATACACTCTTTGGAGAGATCAATCATGGGAAAAAGAAGGGCTGTTGATGTCCAGGGAGACATCTCAGCAGGCAGGAGTGCATGGAGGGATGGATACAAGGAAGAGGTAATAATGGGGAGGAAGTGGGAAGGGAGCTGTTGCATTGGGGTTAATTGTAGTCAATGCCATGAGACAAAGTGTATGTGAACTGTTGTATGGAAAGTGAATTTCCTCTGTAAACTTTCACCCAAATCACAATTAAAAAAAAAAAATTGTGGATAACATTGAGAAAAATGAGAATTCCAGAACACTTAATTGTACTCATGAGGAACCTGTACATAGACCAAGAGACTGTCATTCCAACAGAATAAGGAGATACTGCATCGTTTAAATTTAGGAAGGGAGTGTGTCAGGGTTGTATTCTTTCACAATACTTGTTCAATCTGCACATTGAGCAAATAATCTGAGAAGCTGGACTATATGAAGAAGAATGTGGCATCATGATTGGGGGAAGGCTCATTAACAACCTGAGATATGCAGATGACACAACTTTGTTCTGCTGAAAGTGAGGATGACTTGGAGCACTTAATGATGAAAATTGAAGATTGCAGTCTGCAGTATGGATTATCCCTCAATATAAAGAAAACAAATATCCTCACAACTTGACCAATAAACAGGATGAAGATAGATCAAATAAACATCGAAGTTGTCAAAGACTTCATATTGCTTGGTTCTACGATCAACACCAATGGAAGCAGCAGTCCAGATATCAAGAGACATATTGCATTTGGCAAATCTGTTTCAAAAGACCTCTTTCAAGTGCTGAAGAGTAAAGATGTCTCCTTGAAGACTAAGATGCATTTTATCCAAGCCATGGAATTTTCAATCACCTCATATGTATGTGAAAGCTAGACAATGAATAAGGAAGACCAAAGAAGAATTGATTGTTTTGAGTGATGTTGTTAGCAAAGAATGCTGAAAGTACCATGGACTGTTAAAGAACTATCAAGTCTGTTCTGGAAGAAAGTACAGCCTGAATGCTCCTTGGAAGTGAGAATGGCCAGACTTCATCTCACCTGCTTTGGTCATGTTGTCAGAAGGGACCATTCTCTGGAGAAAGATGTCATGCTTCGTAAAGTGGAGGGTCAGCAAAAGAAGGGAAGGTTCTCAACAAGATGGACTGACATGGTGGCTGCAGTGATGGGCTTGGGTATAGTAGGGATTGTGACATTGGCACAGGACTGGGCAGTGTTTCATTCTGCTGTACATAGGACCACTATGAGTCGGAGATGACTCAACAGTTCCTAAAACCAACAATAAGTAAATTGAAGAAAAATAAAATTATATATATATATATGGAAAATATGGCAACAAGAGCACTATATATAGAAATTAAAGTCACATATTAGAAGTTAAGATCATGACTTTAAAATGTGTAATTACTTACCAAGAATTAAAATAAATGAAATAAGCTACGTTCATCATACATGAAAATCATATGCAGAGCTTAAGTATATAATATGTATAATATTGGTTGTATCCTAGAAATTCTGAGTCCTTAGGTTTATGTTGGAACATAGGAATCAACTTATGAAACACTCTCCCGGAATTCTAATGCAGGTCATCTTTGAGCCAGTGTTGGAAACAGTAACTAAACATACAACTCAGTGGTTCTGTATACAAAATGGAAAAAAGAAAAAAAAAATTAATTGCCTTCAAAAAAACATTCTAAACATTGAATTAGCAAGAACATTCAACACAGCACAATGAATCCTTACTTGTATTACTAGAAGATGAAACAAAAACAAACAACATAGAAAGTGAAAGGATAAATCTTCTTTCTCTTTCTTCCCTATAAATTCTTTGATCCTGAACCCAGCCTGGGAATTGAATTCACACATGTGAAGCCATTAAAGAAAAACACTAATGACTAATTTCCTGCTGTTCTTTGAACTGAGACTTTTAAGAGCATCATATGCCAGAACCTCCGAAACAAAAAGGCCACAATACTGGATTTTTGTATGATATGGACACTCACAGGTACTTAAAAAAAATGATATCTTATATTTGACTTTAATTTATTCCTTACTGAGAGTAATAGTCTATTACATTTCAAAGAAATTTCTGCCTTAGGGAAAGGGAAGGATTGTGTTCTCCTGTTTTTGTTATTAAATAAGAACCAATATATCTGGAGCAACCCATAGAGATCCTATCACAAGACAATCCGAAACGACTGAGAAGGACTTTTGAGCCGTATACAACAGATAACCTACAAGAATATGCAACTATCTCCCTAGTATTCATGGAAATATTTAAATGGATATTGCATTCCCACACATAATTTTTACTTAAATAATAAAGGACAATGGTTCTAGAATATCAGAAAGTTTAAAGATATAGTAGTTATGTTTAGATGGTCACAAAGAGTTTTATGGTATCAAACTGCAACACATTTGCTTGATTAACTTTCCTTGGAAAACATGACATATTTTGGCTAAGGACTTCCCAGAGGAGAAAATAGCTAATGTAGAAGGGATGGCAACTGTGTTAATATTAATTCTGAGCAAAATCAATAAGCAAAAAAGATGTTAATTAAATTCTGGTCTGCAATTCCTATGGGCGCTTTGGTGGTGTAGTGCCTAAGGCATTTGACTGCCAACCAGAAGGCTGGTGGTTCAGACCCATCAGCCACTTCTCGGAAGGAAGGTTGGACAATCTACTTCCATAGTGACACCGCCTTGGAAACCCAAGCAAGGGTTGCTATGAGTCAAATCGACTCTACCGCAGTGAATTTTTTTCTTTTGTTGTTGCAATTTCTATATATTCAGGTAAGTATGGTAGCAGAATATGAACTGACTAATATTTTAACCAGTTAAATACTAATAAGATTTTTAAGTTGAAATCATCACTGAGTTTAAATGAACACTTTAATAGGAAAACTGAGCATGAGTAAACAAAATGAAATGATGCAGAAGACTCAACAGTCTTAAAGCCTTTATAGAACTAGATGGAGAGTGAGTGAATGAATGAATTAATGAATTTTAAAATAATAGACTATGAATATATCACTTTTCAATTTGTGAAATTTCAGTTTCACTTTATCTGTTGAAGCTTAGTAAATAAACAATTTAAGGATTTATATATTGTCTTTTTGAAATCCCAGCTATATAAGTTCTGGATTTGAATATAGGCTGAGAGAAGTCTAAAATATGAATGAGTACAAAGAGAAATTTGTATGTGGCATTGAGCCAATTAACTACATATAAGAGTTGTCCAATAGATATAATACACTTAGTTATATTAATTTAAGGCACTATTGTGAAATCAGTTTTGCCTAAGATTAAAAGGCCACGGAACATTAGTTCGCTCACCAAAACCAAATCAAACTCACTGTCATCGCGTCACATCCAACTCATAGAATCACTATGGAAGTAGATTGCCCAACTTCCTTCTGAGGAGTGGCTGGTGGGTTTGAACCACCAGTCCACTGGTTAGCAGTCAAATGCCTTAGGTACTGTGCCACCAAAGCTCCTTACTTTGCTTAAGACCTAATAATATTTAAAGATCATAAAGAAACAATTTTAATTAAGACCAATAATTGTTATTTTCCAGGTGCCAAAAATTTATTTCTGAATTTGGAAAATGCGTTTATCTTAAAGCAAGTTGAATTTGTTCCCTTTTCCATAAAATGTTAATGAGATGCTGACAAATGCTTGGTATTTTTAATATAATTAATGGTAGGTTATTTTGAATCTTTCAAACTATTTTGTGATGTGACTTTTGCTTTTTAATCTACATCTAATTAGGCATAACATAACAGTTTAAAAATATGAAGTGGAATAAAAGTTGTTAAACTTTAATGGATTTTTGGTGTACCCTGGTGTCCAACGCCATAATTCTCTCAATAAATGTGGTATGTCCTAATGATACCCAAGTAACAAAGACTTAACACTTAACTAAACCAGCCAAAGACAATGACGTGAATAGGTTTAAATTGGAGAGTATAAACAGAATCTAGATAAAAAAGACATTGGTTAAAACTGTCAAATAGTTCATTTAAAAGTTTGGAGCTTGGAGGTAATTTATGTACATAATCCCATAAGATAAAGAATACAAAGACCATTGAGGAACCCTAGAGTCTGGATCTTTCTTTATGAACCCCGTATCCACACCTAGAAAAAGAACTTAGACAAAGTGACCTCAATGATCCTTTTCCCCCAGATGTAATGATTTGTCATTAAATGCAATACATACACTCCCTCTACAATTTTTGTTACCTTGCATCATCAAAATTACATAGTTCTGGGATATTCATGTTATTGGGATCAGAATATTTATTCTGGCTTATTTATAACTGGAAAATTCCAAGAGAATATTGGAATTGCATATCACTTGTCTTCCAAACCAATTCAACAAATGTTTTTCAAATACTATGCACTGCATAGGGACTGCAATGATGCAAATATAAAAGAGCAATATTTTAGATTTATTTTAGGGGGGTACAGTGTTATATGGATCAAGCTGCATTGAAATCAGTACTGCCCTGTGCTGTATTAGCTATGGAAACAACTGGAAAAGGAGGGTCACCTTATCTCAGGGAAAGTTAATGTTAGACATTTTGGAGAAATTCAAGGCACATAACCACAACAATGCCTTAAAGGTAGGACCTCTGGTGGTGCAGTGCCTTAGGCATTTGATTTATAACCAGAAGGCTGGCAGTTCAAACCCACCAGCCACTCCTCAGAAAGAAAACTGAGCAGTCTACTTCTGTAGAGATACTATCTTAGAAACTCACAGAGGGGTAGCTATGAGCTGGAAACTACTGGACAGCAGTGAATTTGAAGTTTTTTTGGCCTTGAAGGTGGACCTAAGATTCTTTGAATTTCAAAATGATAGATTTGTGAGAGGTGTAAATTCAAATGAAGTAGAGGAAACAAAAGATTTTCAGGTGAAAAATTATAAAATGACAGGATGAGTTTAGATTATGGTGAATTATAAATCAAAATGGTTTGAAGTTTGTTTTCCCAATCTAAGAATCTAATTTTTCTTGTTTTCCTAGAGTATTGGCAATCACTGATCCAGCCACAATCTCCTTAGTGCCCATTGTAACCAATGATATCCTTCTCAAGAGTAAAAATGAAGATACATCTTTATTGGTTAAACATGATTTTTATCAAAATTAATTGGGTTTCAAGGAACTCTAGCTTGATCTTGCTCTGACATTATAGTGTAAATGCTTGAAGTTCTCTTAGAGAGATATGTGATTTTTCACCTCTGCTCCTTTATTCATGTATTTATTCAGTAAATTTTCAAAAAGGACTGATTATGTGCCTGACATGTTTTGAACTGTTGTTGTTGTTAGGTGCTGTTGAGTAGGCTCCAACTCACAGTGACCCTATATTCTACAGAAAGAATAGTTCCCAGTCCTGTGCCATCCTCATAATCCTTGCTATGTTTTAGCCCATCATTGTAGCCACTGTGTCAATCCACCTAATTGAGGATCTTCTCCTTTTTCAATGACCCTCTAATTTGCCAAGCATAATATCCTACTCCAGGTACTGGTGCCTCCCAATAACATGACTGTGATAGTTGGAGCTGTGTGTCAACTTGGCTGGACCACAATTCTGTGTGGTTTAAGCTGTTGTGATGTGGTTATTCCCATCATGGGATCAGATGATTATGTTTTGAGTAGCCAATCTGTTGAAAGGGAGTTTTGCTAGGGGTGTGGCCTGCTTCCAGTATATCTATGGACATCGTGGGAAAAGAGACATTCTCCTATGGATCGGGATTCTGTTGTGCTGCCTACAACTGTCTGTAAGCGAACAATCCACCATTTGGCCTGGAGATCTTGGAATCGTCATTCATTGGAGTCAACAGCCAGTACATTGCTTGCTAATCTTGAGCTTCTCAGCCCCTGCAGCTGCAAGAGTCGGGAAAAGCCTCCAGCTTGATGTTTGATCCAAGAACTTGGGACTTGCCAGCTTCTATAATTGTGTGAGCCATTTTCCTAAGATAAATTTTTTTCCCTCCCTCTCTCTCTCTCTCTCTCTCTCTCTCTCTCTCTCTCTCTCTCTCTCTATATATATATATATATATATATATATATATATATATACACATATATATAAGGTTTACTGGTTTTGTTTCTCTAGAGAACCCAGTCTAACACAATGACCAAAGTTTTTGAGATGAAGTCTGGACATTCTTGCTTCTAAGTAGCATTCTGCTGTACTTCTTCCAATACAGATTTGTTTGTTCTCCTGGAAGTCCTGGTATATTCAATATTTTTTGCCAACACCATAATTCAAATGCATCAACTCTAATTCAGTCTTTTTATTCATTGTCCAGCTTTTGCATGGATTGAAAAGACAATGGCTTGTGTCGAGTACATCTTAGTTTCCAAAATGACATCTTTGCTCTTTAACACTTTAAAGTGGTCTTTTGTAGCAGATCTGCCCAATGCAATATGCCATTTGATTTCTCAACATTGCTTCCATGGGCATTGATTGTGGAGCCAAGTAAAATGAAATCCTTGACAACTTCAATCTTTTCTCCATTTATCATTATGTTGTGTATTGGTCCAGTTGTGAGCATCTTTGTTTTATCGATGTTGAGGTGTAATCCCTACCGAAAGCTGTAGTGTTTGATCTTCATCAAGTACCTCAAGTCCTCTTTGCTTTCAGTAAGAAAGGTTGTGTTATCTGCATATCACAGGTTAACGAGTCTTCCTCCAATCCCAATTCCACATTCATCTCCATAGTCCAGCTTCTTGGATTATTTTCTCAACATACAGATTGAGTAAATATGATAAAAAGATATAATTATGATAAAAACAGAATAACACTGGCTTATATTTCAGTTGGGCAAAGTAAAAGTCAATAAGCAGGAGAGATAGAAAATAAATCAGTTACAGGTAACTATGTTTATGTGCTCTGTAGAAAATTGATGGAGAATAAACTGGACTGGGTTTGAGAGGACAAATTTGGATGAAAGTATATAAGGAAAACTCCACTTAAAAGCTTAGCCTTAAATAATGAGAAGGAATAAGCCATAGAGATATTTAAGGGAAGTAACTTCTTGTCCAGACTTCATGCTCACCTGGATAAGTCTCATTCTTATTTTTGCTATACTAATTGTTGCATTGTTTAGTGTTTAGTGCAGATGTCATTCTTTCTGGAAAACTTCCCTGATGGATAAGACTGTGATAAGTGTCCAATCCGTGTTTCCTTCAAATTTAGCACTGAACCAAAATAAAGTGTAGTTTCCTGTTTTCTTGTTTATCACCTTAGTAGGATATTTCGAATTTAGGTTGTTGTTGTTAGGTGCTGTCGAGTCAGCTCCAACTCATGTACAAGTGAATGAAACACTGCTGGTCCTGCACTAGCTTCACAATCCTTGCTATACCTGTGCCCATCATTTCAACCACTGCGTCAATCCATCTCATTGAAGGCCTTCCCCTTTTTTGGTGACCCTCCACCTTACCAAGCATGATATCCTCCTCCAGGGAATGGTCCCTTCTAACAACATGACCAAAGTTGGTGTGACGAAGTCTGGCTTTTCTCGCTTCCAAGGAGCATTCCAGCTGCACTTCTTCCAGGACAGATATGTTAGAGATCTTATATTGATCATGGTTTTAATCCTTACAACTAATAACTAAATACTTATAAATAGATAACTAATGTAAAAAGGGTAAACTATTGGCACTCTATAAAACTACTGGTCGTACTTTGACTTTAGCTCTTGAGGAACTGGTAATTACTTAAATATCTAGCTTAAGCTTCCTGACAAATTCTTAAAAATCATCCTTTTCTTTCACATAAGCTTCATTTCTACTTTCTCATAAAAATATCAATAAAGATTTTCTACTGCTAATGTTTTAGACAGCAGAAATGTTTAGTTGGAAACTAAACACTTACCTGAAATGTTGGAAACTAAACATTTAACTTAAAAACAGCAAAGAATACTTGGCTTTCATGTATTTTTAAAGATTTGTTGTTGTTGTTATTTGCCATCGAGTCAGACCCAACTCATAGTGACCCCTCCTTGGGTTTCCGAGGCAGTATAACTATGGAAGTAGATTGCCCAATCTTCCTTCTGAGGAGTAGAGAGGGAAAAAACAAAACAGCTCTTTGATTCTTCAAAGCCAGAGAAGTGGCTAAAATCCTTAGACAAATTCCTTGTTCTCAGTTTATTCACATCTGTCTTTTTTTTTAAAAAAAGTGTGAATAATCTTGGAAAACTTAGCAGCATCCATCCAACCCATTGCCATTGAGTCAATTCTGACTCATAGTGATACTATAGGATGAGGAGAACTGCCGGGCATAGGATTTCCAAAGCTGTCATTTTTTTTGGAAAAAGACTGTCTCATCTTTCTTTCATGGAACTGCTGGTGGGTTTGAACTGCTGATCTTTTAGTTAGCAGGTGAATGCTTTAACCACTGCATCACCATGATCCCCTAACATTATATTATTACCTTACAATATAACATTTAATATAGAATATAATTCAGCCCTGCACTTACCTGAAAGTATAACCTTGTTGTTGTTATGTGCCGTCGAGTAGGCCCCAACTCATAGC
>NW_006921738.1:237030-237567 GCF_000298275.1 Orycteropus afer afer | reverse complement strand
TGTTGTTGTTGTTGTTGTTTGCCATCGAGTCGGCTGAAAATGAATGTAATGTTTGCGCATGCATTTTATATCTTAGTTTCGTTATTCACTTACTGAGACTTTTCCAAGAGCAGCTTGTTGTTCAGGTCTTTAGAAAAGAATCTAAGTTCATAATGCCTTCTTCAATGGACTGGGTTTCATATGACTGTCTAGAATTCATAGTAACAATTTATAGTTAATTTATGGATTTATCAACCCTTCAGAACAATAACAACATTATTCTTCAATATGTACTTATTTCCCCCACCTATTTCATAAAATTTCTGGAAACATTTCTTTCAATCCTGGTATTGCTATTTAAATACATTCTAATTTATCTTATTGACACAAGTATATTACTGTCTTTCAAATTGTAATTTATAGTCACTCTTACCTACCTTGTTAGGAAACCCTTGTTGTTTCGCCAACTTAGCAAAGTTTCTTTTTAGATAACTAAAAGTATCAAACTTAACATGTCCAGATTTGAAAGGTTTGACTTATCCTAAAAAAAAAAAAAAA
>NW_006921738.1:234257-236675 GCF_000298275.1 Orycteropus afer afer | reverse complement strand
CCTTTACTGCTCCACTTTCCCCTATTCATCTCAGTGACATTGGGCTTATTAGTATTCCTTGAGCATGACAAGCAGGCCCCTGCCCTACAGAGTTAATATATATTATTTCTTCTGCATGGAGCACTCTTTCTCCAAATATCTGCATAGCTTTCTCCCACATTTTCCTTAGGTTTCTGCTCAGAAGTTTCTGTTCTGTGAGAATGTTTCTACTTAGCCATTCTAAGACAGCTAACCACTCCCTTCACCTAGTCTAATGCACAGTTCTATTTCCTCATGTGCCTTCATTTTTCTACCTGACTTTGTATTATGTACTTGACCACTTTTAATGATAGTCCCTACCACTACACTAAAGCTACAAGAAATAAGACTTTGTTTTGTTCATTTCTGTAAAAACCACTCATTGATTACAGGCAAGAGAGGCTTCTGCTTTGTGTCTGCTTGAACAATTTCTTTTAGAAAGATAAGCATGAGGCCGCTCCCCATGAGGCAGAGGTAAAAGATGTCCCAAATGTCCAAACTACCATACCACTCCATCATTTCAGACATTAACTTCTCCTCCTCCTCCTCCTCCCAGTAATTCCCATCTTAGCATTCTGTATTTAGCTGTAATGCCTCACAGAACTCACAGACACCCAAGGGATCATCTCACGTAGTAGTGGTGGAGGCCAGCAGGCTGGCGAGTCTGTCCCAGGTCCATGAGTAGGTCTGGAGGATCCTCCCAACTCTCGGGGTTTGATGAACCTCGATCAGCAGATCAGATGACAGCTGCTGTCCCAAATCCAGGGGTGAGATGAGGATGATCCAAGGCACAAAGCTGGAGCAAGAGGAGAGCGAATCTTCCCAGGAGATTCATAGGTAGACCCTCAGGGAAGCTAAGGGTGGTGATTTGAATTATACCCTCCAGCAAGGCAGGACTCAAGATACATCCCACCTGTGTTGCCCCAACAGAAATAACCTAAATCCCATCACAGAGGCGATTGCCAGTCATTATAGGCAATGACTACTACCAGCTGCCCAGCCAAGTTGATACCTGACCTTAACTACCACACCACCCCAAACAGGCATGGATAATGGGATTTACAAAACATCACAGAATGGAGGACAATGGCTAGAAGGGCCACATCAAGCAATTCACTGCAGTGTCCTACATTTTATAAGGTCCTGAATATCACAAGCACACAGAAAACACACTTAAAGACTAGTCGGGAAATAATCCATTTCCATTTCTGCATGTTTTATAAAGAATTATTGATAGCTTTTGTTCTGGGCTATCTATCTTTTCAATGATATTTTTACAGTGAACAATACCAAGAGATTGATAGTATTTCTCTGGGCAAAGGACAGATTTTTTTCCTGACCAGAATAATGTAACTATTCTTCCCTTCAGGGTAAACTTTAGGCAGGTTCGATAGCATTCTCCTTAAAGGAATAGGAATTTCCTGAACTGGGTTCTCTTCAGCTGTGACCCACTGTGTGCGCAATACACACCTGGCGGTGGCTCCTTATCAGTCTTTTTTTTTTAATTTTATTGTGATTTGGGTGAAAGTTTACAGAGCAAAATGATCTTCCATGCAGCAGTTCACATACACTTAGTCTCATGACATTGACTGTAATCTCGCATAATTTAACAGCTCTCTTCCCACTGCCTTCTCATAGCCACCTCTTCCCTGTGTCCTTCCCTCCCATGCACACCTGCCCCCAGAGCTTTCTCCCTGTGCATACACAACCCTTCTATTCTCCCATGATTGTTCTCTCCAAGGAGTGTAACTGTAGTAGTTCAGTTTGTGTGTCAACTTGGCTGGGCCTGGTTGAATGGCTGGGCAGCTGGATGTAGTATTCCCCATGATGAAACTGGTAATCACCTCCATGGTGGAATCTACCGTGAACAGCTGAGTAGCTGCCTTAGGGAATGTGGTCTTCTTCCTGTATACAAGCAGAAGCCTTGGGGTATGGTCTCCAGCTTATGGCATGCTTGGACCCTGCATGTAGCTGTGTCATTGTTCAGCAGCCTGCCATGCTCTGCCCACCTTGGGACTTACAATAGACTTGCCATGTGATTTGGTAACATCGGGACTGTGCCTTTTTACTTGTCAACTTTGAGTGTGTCACCCTCAACAGCCAGAAACTGTCTGAGTGAAGAAAAGACTTTAGCTTCAGTGGGCCGGGAGCTGGAGACAGAGCTGAAGCCCAAGGCTGAGGGCTTTCACCCAGCCCCTAGAGCCTGGCACTTTGAACTTGGATTTTGAGCCTCCTCCACTGTAAGAGAATACAATCCTGTTTGTTAAGGCCGTCCCATTTGTGGTATATTCTTGTCAGAGTGATACTAGGGAACCAGAACAGTATCTATATAATGTAAATGTTCAGCTCATATACCTGTCTTTTGTTTGTCTGGAAGCCAGAGGAGTGGGTTCAATTCCC
>NW_006921738.1:231743-233487 GCF_000298275.1 Orycteropus afer afer | reverse complement strand
ATGTTGATCACTCACATTTGGTACATTGCCCTTCCCTTCAACCAAATCAGCAGTGTTCCCTCCCCTCTTCTCCCACCCCTGGTAACCAACAAAGAAATTTTCCTTCCATACATAAACGTTTCCTTGACTTTTTACAAAAACAGACTAATACAATATTTGTCCCTCTGTGATTGACTTATCTAACCCAGCATAATGTCCTCCACGTTCATCCACATTATGTGATGTTTTTCAGATTCTATGTTATTCTTTAGGGTTGCATAGTATTCCATTGTGTTTATGTACCATAGTTTGGTTATCCATTCTTCTGTTGATGGGCACCTAAGTTGTTTCCATCTTTTTGCAATTGTAAATAGTGCTACAATGAACATGGGTGTGCATATATCTGTTCTTGTCCTGGCCCTCACTTCTTTATGATACATACCTAATAATGCAATGGCTGGGTCAAATGGTATTTCTAATTCCAACTTTTTAAGGAATCTCCATACTGCTTTCCACAGTGATTGTATCATTTGACAGCCCCATCAGCAGTGTATGAGTGTCTAAATCTCTTCACATCCTTGCCAGGATTTGTTATTTTCTGTTTCATTAAACTTTGCTACTAGCCCAGGGGCAAGATGGTATCTCATCATTTTGATTTGCATCTCTCTAGTGTCTAATGATTGTGAACATTTCTTCATGTATTTGCTGGCCACCTGAATATCCTCTTTGCTGAAGTGTCTATTCATGTCTTTTCTGCCCATTTTTAAATTGGATTATTTGTCTTTTTGTTGTTGAGGTGTTGGAGTTTTCTATATATTCTAGTGATAAGTCTTTTGTCAGATGTGTTGTTGCCAAATATTTTTTTCCCAACCTATATGTTCTCTTTTAACTCTGTTTGATAAGTCTTTGGAAGCACACAAGAAATTGATTTTTAGGGAGTTCCAATAAGATGTGGAATAGGCAGAAAGTCTGCACAGACCCTCGTCAACACACAAAAGGAGAACCAATTAACACAGATAGAGAAGATACATGAAGCCCTGAGATTTGAAGGGAAGGATATATAAGTGGACTAAACTCCAACTAGTAGAAGAATTTGCATGGAAACACCAAAAAAAAAAAAAAGGAGACATATGGAACTGTGGTATGGCAGTGATCCTGATGGCACAGAAACTTTGGATATTGCCGAGTGGTGACAGGACCTAAGAGTTAATCTAAAAATCAGCCCTGCTAGCCAGGGACTGCATGGAGGACTGCACTGATTGCTGGTGAATAAAAGGGAAAACGGTGAAGAGGAAGGTGGGCTGAGCTGTGGACTTTTGCATGTTTGGAGGGCATAGCCATTTTTATGTTTACAAGCAGTTCGAGCATTTTGGATATTTAAAGTGACAGAATTCTCCCAGATTCCAGAGACTTAAGAATAGGCTCCACTTGGAAGGATCTGCAAAGACATTACAGATGCCAGTGACTGGAATGGTGCAATATTCCCCCATTACTCGTATTCCCCACACCCTGTTGGTGAACTGAGGTGTGGCCATCCCTCACTCCCTCCTACCCACCTTCTGGGCTAGCAAGAATTCCATCCCAGTCTGTGTGCTTGGATGGAACCTGGATGCCCAGCCCAGATTTTTTTTCTTTTTTTTTGTCTATTTTAAAATAATAATTATTATAATTATTGTTCATTTTATTATTATTCTTTATTCTTGCCTTCCCAGGTTCTAGTTTTCAGCTTTTCCTCTCTTCCATGTTCCTAGGTGCATTTTTTTTT
>NW_006921738.1:226070-231353 GCF_000298275.1 Orycteropus afer afer | reverse complement strand
TTATTGTTAGCTTCTCTTCACAGTTAACAGAGATCTAAATACAATAACATCACAATGTCTCAGAGACAAAAGTCCATCACAGTCCACACATAGAAGCAAGATAAAGTGGTAGACTCAAGGGAGCAAGATACAGACCCAGAACACATGCTTGAGGAAGAAGCAGCATTTGGACTCCCTGATATGAAATTCAAAATAATTATACTTAGGTATCTTGAAAGGACTGAGAGACAGATCAAGGAAAACACTGACAAGATTAAGGAAAACACAGACAAAACTTTAGAACAATTTCCCAAGAAAATGCAAAAACAAAATGACAAAATAAATGAAAAATTAGAAATGATACAAAAGCCAGAAGATTAATACTAAATTTCAGAAATAGATATCACATTGAAAGGGCAAAGGAGTAGAATTGAATCAATGGAAGACAGGATTAAAGAGATTGAAGACAAATACCTGAATACATCTTTAGAAAGGGATCAATGAGAAAAAAAGATCAAAACAAAATGAAGAAAGCCTAAGGTTCATGTAGGATACCATCAAAAGGAATGACATAGTTGTCATCAGAATTCAAGAATAGGAAGAGAAAATTTAAACCATTGAGAAAATTGTCCAAAATTTGTTGTAAGAGAACTTCCCTTATATGATGAAAGATAAGAATATATCCATTTGAGAAGTCTAACACACCCCAAACAGGATAGACCCCAAAAGAAAATCACCAAGACATCATCATCAAACTCATCAAAACCAAAGACAAAGAAAGAATTCTGAAAGCAGCATGAGAAAAACAAAAAAGTTACTTACAAAGGACAACAATATGAATAAGGTCTGGTTTCTCAACAAAAACTAAGCAAGTGAGAAGGCAATGGGATGGTATATACAAAACCCTGAAAGAGAAAAATTTCCAACCAAGAATTATATACCCAGCAAAACTGTCCCTCAAATGTGATGGTGAAATTAGGGGATTTCCAGATAAGCAGAAATTAAGCGAATTTGTTAAATCCAGACTAACCTTACAAGAGATATTAAAGGGAGTTCTTTGAACAGAGAACCAATAATAGCAAACAACCGACCATTAATACACAAAGTGACATAATCCAGAAACCACAGTGATGGACATATCCAAAGTAAAATAAGCTTACAAGATTTTAAACAGGGAACCAGAGACATCAATTGGCAAATGAAGACAACTACAAAGTAAAAAGAGGGAAAAAATAGTGTAGTTACACAACTTATCGATGGTGAGGAAGTTGACAGAGTTGCAAGATAAAATGGACTGTTCTAAACTCAGGGAGAAAATTATAAATCACAAGGTAACCTAAAAAAAAAAAAAAAAAGATAAACCTTCACATCAGAATAAAAAGAGGACAAGCACAAATATTTAGAAAATACTGACACAATAGCAAAAAAGGAAATGATAACATGATTTATAAACATAATGAGCTCAGCACAGAAAATTATATGGAACAAAGAAGTCAGGACCTCATGAAAAAACACATAACAAAATGACAACAACCAATTCATACTTCTACATAATTACACTGAATATTAATGGATTAAATGGACCACTCAAAAGATGGAGAGTTGCAGAGTGGATAAGAAAACAAAACCCAGCAATACACTGTCTACATGAGAAACACCTTAGAGACAAAGACAAAAATAGACTAAAAATCAAAGGTTTGAAAAAGTTATATCAAGCAAACGGCAATCAAAACAGAGCAGGAGTGGCAGTATTAATTTCTGATAAAACTGACTTTAAGACAAAAACCTCCATACAAGACGAGGAAGGACATTATATAATTATTAAAGGATCAATTGAACAAGAAGATATAACCCTATCTATGGACCCAATGAAAGACTCCCAAAATTAATAAAGCAGACTGTAAAAGAGTTGAAAAGCCAAATAGGTGACTCCATAGTCATAGTGGGATACTTTAATACACCACTTTCAATGAAAGACAGAACAACTGGAAAGAAAATCAAGAAAGACCCAGAAGAGCTAAATAATACAATCCACCACCTTGACCTTATAGAGATCTACAGAGCACTTCAGTCAACAGCAGCACACTATACATTCTTTTCCAGTGTACACAGAACATTTTCCATGATAGACCATATGTTAGACCATAAAGCAAGCCTTCATAAATTTAAAAACATTGAACTATTGCAAAGCAGCTTCTCAGATCACAATGCTATCAAATTAGAAATGAACAATAGGAAGACCAAAAGAAAAAGAGCTGACATGGAAACTGAATAACACTCTCTGAAAGAAAGACTGGGTATTAGAAGAAATAAAAAATGAAATTAAAAAGTTTCTTGAATCAAAGGAGAAAGAAAGCACAACATACCAAAATCATTGGGACACAGCAAAAGCAGTGTCCAGAGGCCAATTTATAGCAATAAATTCACACATGGAAAAGGAAGAGCCAAAATAAACACTTTAAACCAACATCTTCAACAATTAGAAAAAGAACAGCAAGAAAAGCCTACAGTCACCTGAAGAAAGGAAATAAAAAAGATTCTAGTAGAAATCAATGAAACACAAAATAGAAAGACAATAGAAAAAATCAACAAGACTAGAAGTTGGTTTTTTGAAAAGATTAATAAAATTGACAAACCACTGGCAAATTTAACAAAGGAAAACAGGGAGAGAATACAAATAACATGAATAAGAAATGAACTGGGTGACATCCAACAGAAACAACTGAAATAAAAAAGGATGATATCAGAATACTATGAAGAACTATAGTACTTCAACGAATTTGAAAATCTGGAAGAAATGGACAGATTTCTAGAAACACACCACTTACCCAAATTAACACAGACTGATGGAGAAAAGTTGAACAGATCCATAAAACAAAAATAAATTGAACAGGTCATCAAAAAATTGCCAACAAAAAAAAGTTTTTGCCCAGATGGTTTCACTGGAGAATTTACCAAACATTCAGAGAAGAACTGACACTAATCCTTCTCAAACTATTCCAAAACATACGAAAGGATGGAAATCTCCCAAATTCATTTTATGAAGCAACCATAACCTTAATACCAAAAGCAAGCAAAGACATCAGTCAAAACGAACACTAAAGACTAATGTGCCTCATGAAAATAGACGCAAAATCTGCAACAAAATCCTAGCCAACAGACTCTAACAACATATCAAGAAAATAATTCATTATGACCAATTGGGGTTCATATCATGTATGCAAGGATGGTTTAACATCAGAAAAATGATCAACATCCTCCACCACATAAATAAAACAAAGGAAAAGAACCACATGATCATATCAAGTGATGCAGAAAAGGCATTTGATGAAATCCAACACCCATTCTTGATCAAAACTCTCAGCAAAATAGGCATAGAAGGGACATTTCTCAACATAATAAAGGACATCTATGCAAAACCAACAGCCAACATTATCCACAAAGGAGAGAAAATAAAACTATTCCCCTTGTGAACAGGAACCAGACAAGGGTGCCTTCTATCACCACTTCTATTCAACATTGTATTGGAAATCCTAGCCAGGGCAATAAAGCAAGAAAAGGAAATTAAAGGCATCTAAAGTGGAAAGGAAGAAGTCAAACTATTCCTATTTGCTGATGATATGATCCTATATCTAGAAAACCCAAGAGACTCAGTGAAAAATCAACTGGAACTAATTCAGAAATTTACTATAGTGGCAGGATACAAGATCAACATTCAAAAATCAGCTAGATTCTTGTGCACTAACAAAGAGATTGCTGAAAAAGAAATAAGGAAATCAATACCATTTACAATGTTGTTGTTGTTATGTGCCGGGGAGTTGGACTCAACACATAGCAACCCCTCCTTGGGTTTCTGAGGCAGTGTCACTACAGAAGTAGATTGCCCAACCCTCCTTCCAAGGAGTGGCTGGTGGGTTTGAACCACCAGCCTTCTGGTTAGCAATCAAGTGCCTAGGCACTATGCTTTGCTCCAATTTTTTCCTTGAGGATCTTTATAGTTTTAAGTTTCACATTTAAGCCTTTGATCCAGTTAGTTTTTGTATATGGTGTGCAGTACAGATCTTGTTTCATTTTTCTGCAAATAGATATTCAGTTTCACCAGCACCATTTGTTAAACAGATAATCTCTTTCCCATTTAATGGATTTTGGCCCTTTGTCAAAGATCAGGTTATCATAGGTCGATGGATCTATTTCTGGGTTCTCAATTCTATTCCACTGGTCTATGTGTCTATCGTTGTACCAATACCAGGCATTTTGACTACTGTGGCTGTATAGTAGGTTAGGAGATCTGGTAGGGTGAAACCTCCTACTTTGTTGATCTTCTTCAATATTACTTTCCTTATCTGAGGTCTCTTTCCTTTCCACGTAAAATTAGTGATTGTTTTTTTCCATATCCTTGAAGAATGTTGATGGGATATGGATTGGGATTACATTGAATGTATAGATTGCTTTGGGTAGAATTGATATTTTCACAATGTTCAATCTTCCTATCCATGAGCATGGCATGTTCTTCCATTTATGTAGATCTCATGGTTTCTTGAAGTAGTGTTTTATAGTTTTCTTTGTAGAGGTCTTTTGTGTCCCTGGTAAGATTTCTTCCTAAGTATTATATTTTTTAAGTAGCTGTTGTAAACGGTATTGATTTCCTTATTTCTTTTTCAGCAATCTCTTTGCTAGTGTAGAGGAATCCAGATGATTTTTGAATGTTGATCCTGTATTCCACCACTATGCTAAATCTCTCAATTACTTCCAGTAGCTTTTTGCCGAGTCTCTTGGGTTTTCTAGGTATAGGATCATATCACCAGCAAATAGGGTAGTTTGACTTCTTCCTTACCAATATGGACGCTTTTGATTTCCCTTTCTTGTCTTATAGCCCTGGCTAGGACTTCCAGTACAATGTTGAATAGAAGTGGTGATAGAGGGCATCTTTGTCTGGCTCCTGTTCACAAGGGGAATTATTTAAGTCTCTCTCCATTGAGAAAATTGTTGGTGTTGATTTTGCATAGATGCCTTTATTATGTTGAAGAATTTCCCTTGTATTCCTATTTTGCTGTGAGTTTTGATCATCAATGGATGTTGGATTTTATCAAATGTATTTTCTGCATTGATTGATATGATCATGTATTTCTTTTCCTATGTTTTATTTATGTGGTGGAGTACTTTGGTTATTTTTTGAATGTTGAACCATCTTTGCATACCTGATATGAACCCCACTTGGTCATAATGTAGTACTTTTTGGATAGCTGCTGGAGTTTATTAGCTAGGAATTTGTTGAAGATTTTTGCATCTATATTCATGAGGGAT
>NW_006921738.1:223938-225313 GCF_000298275.1 Orycteropus afer afer | reverse complement strand
GGTACATTGTGTTTTCTTTCTCATTTGATTTAAGAAATTTTTTTAATTTCATTTTTTATTTCTTCTAATATTCAGTCATTCTTAAGAAAAGTGTTGTTCAGTTTCCATGTGTTTGTTCTTTTGCTGTTGATCTTCCTATTGTTGATTTCTAATTTGATAGCATTGTGATCTGAGAAGATACTTCACAGTAGTTCAATGTTTTTAAATTTATGAAGGCTTACTTTATGGCCTAACATATGTTCTATCTTGGAGAATGTTCCATGTGCACTGGAAAAGAATGTATATTGTGCTGTTGTTGGGTGAAGTGCTCTGTTGATGTCTATAAGGTCAAGCTGGTGGATTGTATTGTTTAGCTCTTCTGCATTTTTGTTGAGTTTCTTTTCAGTTCTATGTTTCATTGAGGTTGTTAAAGTTTTCTACTGTAACTGTGGAGCCATCTGTTTGTCTTTTCAATTATTTTAGAGTCTGATTTTTGCATTTTGGGGGTCTTTCATTGGGTCCATAGCTATTTATTTGGGTTATATCTTCTTGTTCAATTGATCCTTTAGTCATTATATAATGTCCTTCCTTGTCTTTTATGGTGATTTTTGTCTTAAAGCTAATTTTATCAGAAATTAATATTGCCACTTCTGTTCTGTTTTGTTTGCCATTTGTTTGATATATCTTTTTCCAACTTTAGATTTTTGTAGATAGCATATTGATGGGTCTGCAACTCTTCATCTCTTGAGTGCATTTAATCCATTGACTATCAGTGTAATTGTGGACAAGCATGAATTGGTTGCTGCCATTTTGTTTTGTGTTTTTTCATGGTGTTCCTGGTTTCTTTGTTCCATATAACTTTCTGTGCTGAGCTCATTTTGTTTATGAATCATGTTATCATTTTCTTGATTGTTGTTGTTTTTGTATGCTAAATATTTGTGTTTGTCCTCTTTTTTATTGTGGTGTCAAGGTATACCATTTTTCTTTGAGGTTACCCTGTGATTTTAATTTTTCCCTGAGTTTAGAACAGTCCATTTTATCTTGAAACTCTGTCGACTTCCTCACCATTTGGAAGTTCTGTAACTACACTAATTTCCCCCTCTTTTTGGTTTGTAGTTGTCCTCATTTGCCAAGTGATGTCTCTGGTTCTCTATTCACAATTTTGTAAGCTTATTTTACTTTGGAAATTTCCATAATTGGGTTGGTTTCTAGGTTATATTATCATGTGTATTAATGGTTGGTTATTGTTTGTTATTTTTGGTTCACTGTTCAAAGGTCTGCCTTTAGTATCTCTTATAAGGTTGGTCTGGTTTTAACAAATCAAATTCTCTTGATTTCTGCTTACCTAGAATCTAATTTCACCATCATATTTGAGGGAAATTTTTGCTGAGTATGT
>NW_006921738.1:193929-211330 GCF_000298275.1 Orycteropus afer afer | reverse complement strand
GGTCAATGACATGAGACAAAGTATATGTGAACTGCTGTATGGAAAGTGAATTTGCTCTGTAAATCTTCACCCAAATAAAAATAAATAAATTAAAAAAAAATAAAATAAAATAAAAAAGGCTTTGACGCCAATAGAGGTAGAGATATGAATTCAATTGTGGAGAACACTATTTCTTGTGTTATTAAAATCATATTAATGTAGATTTTAGTTTTAAAACTGCCTACATTCTTCCAAAATGGCAGTGTTCATGGCACTAAGGAATAAATACCATTTTTGACAACATAAAATGAGAAATGATTCTCTTTATAGTCAGAGTTGTGTTTTTGTAGAATAAGTTTCATTTGTGAAAACAAAAGTATTTTTTTAAATTATATATTTAGATGATACTCTGTATGAAATGTCCAGTTTTGGTTTTGGCAGTATAGCATAAGCAGAAGATTTCTTGGTGAGTCTTCTGGAACTGTGTTTTCTCTTCTAATATAAAATACAGAATCCTCTATTCCCCACATCTTCCTGTCTTAAATGTAGATATGATTCTAGATCTGAGACAGTGATTAATGACCATGAGGAGGATGGTAAGAGAAATACTGGGCTTTATATTGTTGAGTCATTGACACAATAGCATCACTCCACTTTTTCGTATTATATTAGGTGAAAAATATGAAACCACATTCCATTAAAGGATTTGCCTTGAGGATAATGAGCATAAAAAAACCAAACCAAACTCACTACCATCGAGTCAGTCCCGAGTCACAGTGACCCCTCCTTGGGTTTCCAAGTAGATGCGGAAGTAGATGGCCCAGTCTTCCTTCTGAGGAGTGGCTGGTGGGTACTTCTGTCAAATATCCTAGGAAACAATTGTCCTTGGACAAAAGTTAAAACAGCACTATTAGACTTTAGAAAGAACAAAAAGACACTGTTCTTCTCTTTGGGTCTTGTGACACTTGAGTCTGGAGACAAAAGACTAAATACTGTTCCAGCAATTTCAGGAGTGTAGGAGCTGGTTCCTGCATACAGGTGCAGGTGAGATGTTCAGCAGATACTATTTTATAGGTGATACTGAGAATTACTGTACAGGCTTTTAGTATAGCTCTGTATAGCAGTGGGGAGTTTCCTGAATGCCCCCTTTCTCTTCTGTTATCTATTATCCCTGAACCTTTAGTAAAAAACTTTTGAATGTTGAGTCTAAAATTAGTTGAACCACAAGGGAATAAGAAAACAGTGTCCATTGGGACAATAAAGGAGAATGCAGCTACTGCCTTTTACTTTGTAGAGATCCTTTGATGATAGTTGTTCCTACATAGTGTTAATCTCATTATTATTACAGAGAATGGTATATCTGCTTATGGGAGAGTTTGGATCAAAATAGTACATGGATGTGTTTCTGAGAATATGTGATATAGCATGCTGAGGAACTCTCAGAAGCAACTGGAGGACACTCAAGATGAACTGAACATGGGCAGGGAGCCCTGCATCAAAATTGGAGTGTTTGTGGAAACGGAACTGAGTCATTATTTCAAGAAGTAGTGAGTCCAGGAAACAACTTTTTAATATAAAAGTGGTTTACCTACTTGCAAAAAATAAGTATATTCTGCTTCTGTTTTTAATTTTTTAAAAATCATTACATAATGTTTTATTTTTGTTGCTGGTTCTTATCCATTGGCTCTGACTCATAGTGAACTCAGGTTTAACAGAATGAAATGTTCCCTGGTCCTGCACCACTGTGATATACGCTTGAGTGCATTGTTGCAGCTATTGTGTCAATTCACCTCGTTGATGTTTTCCCCAGTTTGCATTGGCCCTTTAGTTTATAAAACATGATGTACTTTTCTAGTGATTTGTCTTACCTGATGCTTTTTTGAAGTATGTGAGAAGTTTCATCATTTTACTTCTAAGGGGCATTTTGGTTGTATTTCTTCTAGTACTGATATATTCATTCTTTTGACAATCCATGATATATTCAACATTCCCCTTGTCAAAAAGCATTTTGAATGCATCAGTTCTTCTGTCTTCCTTCTTCATTGTCCAGCTTTTACATGCACATGGGGGTGATTAAAAAGACCACAGCTTGGGTCAAGAGTGCCTTAGTCATCAAAGTGATATCTTTGCTTTTGAAAGCTTTAAAGGGGTGTTTTGCAGAAGATTTTCCTAATGAAATTTATCTTTGGGTTTCTTGACTGCTGCTTCCATGAGTATTTGTTGATTCAAGTATAGTGAAAGCATTGAAAACTTTTATTTCTTTTCTATTTATCATGATGTAAGATGCTGCAATGTTCAGTATATTCATTCTGAAGGAACACAAAATGATTTAATTGAAGAGTGCTAACTCCTCGGAAGGAAGGTTGGGCAATCCTACTTCCGTAGTGATACTGCCTCGGAAACCCAAGGAGGGGTCGCTATGAGTCGGGGCCGACTCGATGGCACATAACAACAACAACAACAACATGGCCTCTCAAGTGTGGCATCTAGGGGTTCCTCTGCCTTGGTTCCATAATATTTTGTAAAACTAGAATCACATAAAAATGGGTAAAATAAAAAAAATAATAATAATACATTAGTTTTCAAGTTTATCAGAATATATATCAAGTAGAGAAGTCCAGAATGATGCTAATGAGGTGCTTTGATGGAATAATTTTCAGGTTGGCATATCATCTTGCTGAGAGTACAAGTTCTTTGTATGGTTTAATAAACTAAAAATGTTTCTTATCTACTGGTCAGTTTGTGTTTCTGTCTTAGAGACATTTTTAGTAATGAAAGGTTGATGATTTTTATTATATCATTCATGATTTAACTTTTATCACATATAAAAAGTATCAGGAACTCATTCTCTTGAAGAGTATCCAACTGTCCAATTTTCTTTTATTGCCACAAGTTTGCCAAATATAATAAAAACATCCACATTGTACCTTGTGGTTATTGATTGAGAATGGTTAGAAATGAAAGACTATCCACTGTATCAATCACTGATATGTTGAAGATAAAGAATTAATTAATTCATACATCTGGTTGTCCACTAATTGTTAGGAAGAATTTTTTTCTTCATTATAGAAAATTGACAGTGCTACACTGAATTGAAGAAGCTTGGTGGCACAGTGTGTAAAGCATTTGGCTGCCAACCAAATGGTTCAAATCCACCAGCTGCTCCAAGGGAAGAAGAAGAGCAATCTACTTCTGTAAAGATTTAAGCTTTGGAAGCCCAATGGGGTGACTATGAGTCAGAAGCACCTCGACGGCAGTAGGTTTGGTGTTTTTGACACTGAACTTGAAAACTGTGACTAGGACTCATTCTCATAAAGCAAGCTTGTATCTTTATGTTGTAGAATAAATTTGTTTTTCAAATTCCTGCTCCATACCACTACAAATTTGACCAGTAAGACATACATTTAAACTGTTGCTTTTAAGAAAATCTATAATTTTATCATCTCAATAACACCTAAATAAAATCAAGATGCAAACCATTACAGCTTATTGCCAAGGAATGATACAGATGCTTACAACATCTCTAGAATCTGCCAGATTAGGCAGACTAGTAACTCCCCCAAGTAGATTGTCATAGATTTGGTTGCATTACCCATGTATTCATGCATTTTTTCCATATTTGGTACAAAGCATATGGATAAATTCACAGGCTGTAGAAGGTATGTTTCAATTTTAATAACTGTACATTAAAAAGTCACAGTTTTTATTGCTAAGTATTGTGCCTAATTAAGCATTTCATCTGATTTATCTCATTTAATGCCTCTCTTTTCATACACAAACATGAACCGAACACAATTATAATAGCAAAAAATATTTTATTATTGAGTATTAACAAATTTCCCATTTTCCCCATGGTTTATAAGTACATTTTGAACTTTTCTCTGCTTGAAAGTTGAGGGGCAAGATTTGAAGCCAGGAAGTTTAATTTCTAAAAACGCCTCTGATATTTAGTCATTTAGCCATGGATGAATTGGATAATAAGTTGAGTTTCATAGAAGCATCTTTAATAATACAATAATCAAAGAAAAACAATATGGCTAAAGCTCTGCTTTCTTCTAACTATAACAAATAGATTAAATTGTATCTCATAACACTTTATAAAATGCTACTTTGTGTATATTAAGCCAAACTCACTGCTGTCTAGTTGTATCAGACTCATAGGGACGCCTCTTTGGGTTTCTGAGGCAGTATTACTATAGAAGTACGTGGCCCAATCTTCCTTCTGAGGAGTGGCTGGTGGGTTTGAACTGCCAGCCTTCTGGTTAGCAGTCAAATGCCTTAGGCACTATGCCACCAGAACTCCCACATATTAAGTAGGGCCCATTATTTCAATAAGTCAATTGTTGAGACATTTGGCTACTTATTTTTGATGTACAGTCATCAACCACCTTATTCTCAGCCCCATGCATTTCATTTTCCAAGGTAATTCTCAGAATTTAAAGAAATGTATTATTTGTTTCCATTTTCAATATTTATCTCTTGTCCAAATTATTTTAGTTTTAAGTTGAAAGTAGTATGGTAATTTTTCTTTAAAATTTGCATGGTTTATTTTTAAATTTATGTCATGTCAGCCACTCTATCTGATTGGTGAGTCATGGTGATCTGGTGCTATTTGCATTGTAAATCATGTCATGTCTTTAACAACCACCAATGATTTGAGTGATGAGAATATCGTTCATGATATTGAGCATTTTCATCATGTTTCGGGCTAACAGTTCACATCTCTATCTTTTAATAATTAATCTATGTTCTCAAATGAAAATACATTTTTTGGAAACTAAAACATTGAAAACATAAAGCCAGAATACCATTTTAGTAACTGGTACTTAAATATTAGCTCTCTACCGTCAATTCCCTGATTCTCAGAGAAATCTAATTTCCTTCAGAGACAATTCATTCACCTGCTTTCCCACAAAGCAGCCCGATGGGTCACTGCCTAGTCTGTTTTACCCGATTGCCTCAAGGAGCAGGCCCATTGCCTGAGTTTGCAACTACAATTGAACCACCGTTTGGAGGCTTTAACCCAAAAGCCTGAGCTGGCTTCAGAGGATCTCTACAATGTGTGCTCACAGTTTCTCTACAAATTCATCTCCAAATGAACCTCTGATGTAGCCTTCCAGTAGAACAAGTTCAATTCCCTTATTTTCTTTTGTACATATCCCACTCATTCTGTGACTATCACACTCACACTCATTTCGACCTTGGTGCACTGCCCTATGCTACTGGATTTTTGGTTTAAAAAGCTTCTTTCCTCCTTCCACATGTACTCTAACATAGTTAAATCTCTCACACTCAATATCCTCCCTCACATCTCCATTCCATGGGAATATTTTATGTCTTTTATCTTCTCTAGCATTTATTTTTGTACCTCTCCCATTGGACACTAGATCATATACTGTGTTCCATTGTTACACAGGTATTCTCTGGATAGAGGTTTCTCTATGAATTTATAGACTCTTTAAAGATAAAACCCTCTTCCAAAAATTTGGCTCTTAAGGCTCGTATAAAATAAGTGTTCAAGAATACTTTTTGGTTGAGTTGGATATTGCAATATATTTTTGGTCATTTCAGAAAATTCATACAGAGGTATTTTATTTTATAGTTTAATGTCTTTTGGAAGTTAAAGATGCCAAGATTTTCTGGCCCAGAACAAAAAATGAGGTGTCAAAACATGTTTGAATGCTGCATATAAATGTATTTAAATTAAAATCTATGATGGCTTAATTTATTAACCCCAATTTGTACAAATATATAACTTAACACATAAAATATTCATCTTATTTTACAAGAAGATAATGTTTTTATACTGAAAAGGAAAGTCAAATTATTCTGTGAGTCTTTTGATCTAATGGACTAGACTTTGGACTTAGGGACATGTTATGTCATAATGATTACTATTCATTGTGTCTAACAAACATTTATTGAGCATCTACTCTGTGTCTACCTCCATGAAAAGGGCTGGGAATACAGAGATGAATTACATAATATCACTCCTTGAGGAAGCTTACAGTATGTGAAAGAAATAATATTATAAAGATATAATTTAAATATAATGAGTCTACTAATAAAGGCATGCATAGAGAACTATTTATAAAATGTTAAATGTTGAATTTAAATGAATTCACATTTGTATCTAAATTTGCACCCATCCTTTTAAATATATTTTGACCATTATGCTCTGAAGAGAAGATAAGCAGCTAGTTGCTGTTAAATTGACTCTGACTACTGGCAACTTCATGAGTGTCAGAGTAAAACTATGTTAGATAGGGTTTTCAGTGAATGCCTTTTGTGAAGTAGATCACCAGTACTTTCTTCCAAGCTGCCTCTGAGTAGATCTGAACCTCCAGTCTTTAGGTTAGTAGCCAAATACATTACTCTTTGCACCACTCAGTGTCTCCAAGGAGAAAACACTAATGTTACAAAGTCAGTAGAGTACCAGGAAATATACAAAAATGGGAACCTAACATCTAGATTTGAACACCATGTCTACACTTATTGTAAGAACTTGGAAAAATTATATACTGACTTATGTCACCTTATGTTACCTGATCTCTATGAGATGTCTTTGATAAGCCAAAATTCTAGAATGTATAAATCTTGAAAAAATAATTTCTTGGGATTAAATTCTTGAGTTTTTTTTTTTAAGTTAATTTGGAAAATTAGCCACATTTTGTTTTACTGCAAGCCTCTGCCACATATTACTGAATTATCATTTATCCACTTAGAGCAGTTGTTCTTGGATATGTGAGAGGACATGTCTTAATCAAGCACAACAGGGTTTGCACGAAAGAATTGTCATTGTAATAACACTATTTGGTAGCCTAGCTCCATAAGTGTATTCTTAGTTGCACAAAAAGTCAATAGTTTCTCACATTGGGGTTTTGAATATTTGCTTTTAATAAGATGGTAATATATACCCCAGTTATGATACAAATATATTGATGATAATTTAGAGAGGTAATTACCTAACGTTCTATTTCCAGTTATCTAACTCTGGATCAAAAGAGGAAAATTAAAGGTAGTATTATGTCTATTTACTCACTGGGGGATTTTTCCTCTACAAAATATTATTATATTTACTTTTTATCTCTCATCATGCTCATACCCAATGGCTAAAAATATGAATCATAATGATATTAATGTACTAGGTTCAGATAATATGTTTTGGCTTAAGGTGTACAATGAGGTGGAAGCCAACCATTTTTAGTCTTTATGATTAGTCCAGAGAAATACTTGGCTTTTAGTTATGTCAAATATCAACTTCTGAAGTGAGTCTGCAAAGATAAGTATCCTTCCACTACAAATCTCAGTGAAGGTTGACTTGCTTTGATGAAGAAGGAGAAGACTGTGGCAGATGCAGAATATGGGAGGCTATAGTATCTAACTATAAAGGTACAAAGTCATCCCTAAGTCATTAAAACAACAGTATGGGAAACATATGCACCCTAGTCTAAATCCAATTCAATAATTGACGTTATGACACCTTACAACATGCATGAACTTGAAGGATATTATGCTAAGTGAAATAAGTCAATCACAAAAGAACAAATATTGTATAAGTCCACTGCTAGAAAAAATCAAGGAAAACTTTACACATGGAAAGACACATTCTTCGATGGTTACCAGGAATGTGAAGGAAGTGAAGGGAAAATTACTAAGTCAGGAAAAAAAAAGACCATGGACATTGAATACGTTGCTAATGCCATAGTCCTAAATGGTAAATATCTTTGACTAGTTCTGTAGAGAAGCATATATATAGATAGTTAAAGAGAGAGAGAGAGATTCATCACAGTAAAATAACTCACATGGTTGTGGAAGCTGGCAAGTCCTGAGTCTCTGAGTCAGACATCAGGCTAGAGGCTTTTCCAGACTCACATCATTGCAAGGGCTCACATTTTCCAGATTAGCAGGCAATACTGCAGGCTGCTGGCTGCAGTAGCTAATGAACTCAGATTGGCAGGTAAGATGGCAGGCTGCTGGTTCCCAGGCTGGGAAGGCAACAATCCCCAAATCATCACAAAGTAGGCAGGCCATTTGTTTCAGTCCTAAGACCCAGAGATCAGTTAATCATGAGCCAAATGCAGTATCCAGAGCTAGCAAAAAGCCAGAGTTTGGACAGAACACCCACATACACTGGAAGCAGCCACTTCACTGAGGAAATGCCCTTTCAAGCAGACTAGGTGCTCATAACTTATCTCATCATAAAGGTGACTCCACTGTATTAGATTTCATCATGTAGGATGACCATATCAAAATTGCCACCATTTAGAATCATGGCCCAGCCAATTTGACACACAACCTTAACCATCACAGTAAGGCTCAGATCATGAAATACTTCAACCTTGAGATAAGGGCTGGGAGATTAGCAATGGAGACCTTGACCTCTTTTCTGTTGATCTATTACTTTTTCAGTGCCTTCTGTTAAGTGAGCATTGCTTGGTTAAACCTTACAAAATAGACTGAAAAAAACTGAAATTTGATTTCTCTAAATTCCTAATTTCTTTATGTTTGTGAGGAAGCCATTCTGTATGTGCAGAAGTATTAGATGAATGAATGAATATGTGTATGAGTGTGTTTAAAAGTATAAAAACAAGCAAAACCATTTGCTGTTGAGTCAGTTCCCACTTACAGCAATCCTATAAGACAGTAGAAAATCTATAGGGCTTTTTTTTAGAATTATAAACGCAAACTCTGCTGTCAAGTTGATTGTGACTCATAATGATCCAATAGGACAGGGTGGAACTGCTACATATGATTTCCAAAATTGAAATCTTTATGGCAGCGGACTTCCACATCTTTCTCCCATGAAGAGGCTGGTGGGTTCGAACTGTCACTTTTTTGGATAGCAGCCCTGCCTTTTAACCACTATGCAACAGAATTCCTTTCACTTTTGAAATGATCATTATTCCTCTTTAAATGGTAAATATTATTTTAAAAGTGTAGATTTTATTGCAAAGTTAGTGAATTTCAAACCTTCCTTTTATTTTATGTCTCTTTCCCGCAGGACTATCTTCCTATGGAGTTTTAATAATATATTGCATTTCTTTTTTTTTTTTTGCAGATAATCTGCCCATGTAAATAATGTTTCCACATACATAATGCATGGAAATGGTGACATTAAGAAAAGAATTCTGGCATAGCAAACACACGCATATACCATGTTCAACAATTTCAGGAGGTAGCATATGAAAATAACCTATGGTACTGAAGGACGAAGTGTAGGCTGCACTGAAGGCACTGGCAAAAAACAAGGCTCCAAGAATTGACAGAATACTGATTGAGATGTTTCAATAAACAGATGCAGTGCTGAAGGTGCTCAATCATTTATGCCCTGAAATTTGGAAGACAGTAACCTGGCCAACTAAATGGAAAAGATTTATATTTGTGTCCATTACCAAGAAAGGTGATTCAACATCATGTGAAAATGTTCAAACAAATTTTGTAGAAGATAATTCAAAAGTGGTTGCAGCAGTATATTGACAAAGAACTGCCAGAAATTCAATCTGTATTCAGAAAAGGATGTGGAATGAAGGATATCACTGCTGATGTCAGATGAAACTTGGATGAAAGTAAAGAATAACAGAAAGATGTTTACTTGTATTTTATTGACTATACAAAGGCATTCAACTCTGCGGATCATAACACATTATGAATAACATTGTGAAGGATGGGAATTCCAGAACACTTCACTGTTCTCGTGAGTAAACTGTACTCATGAGAACTGTGTTTCAGAGACTCTTTTAAAGAGAACAAGGGGACAATGCATGGTTTAAAATCAGGAAAGGTGTGAGTCAAGGTTGTATCCTTTCACCATAGTTAGTCAGTTTGGATATTGAGCAAATAATCCAAGAAACTGGACTATTTGTCATCAGGCTGAAAATCTTTTGGTTACCTTGTGCCGCTCTAACAGAAGATACCACAAATGGGATGGCTTGAACAAACAAGAGTTTACTCTTTTACAGTTTTGGAGGCTAGATGGCCGAGTTCAAAATGTCAGGTCTAGAGGCTGGATGAAAGCCCCTCTACCTTGGGCTTCAGCTCTGCCTCGTGCTCCAGGCCCACTGAAGCTGGAGGCTTTCTTCACTCAGGCAGCTGCTGGCTGCTGAGGCTGATAAGCCCAAGGTCAACAAATAAAATGACACAGTCCCAATTGTACTAAACCACAAGGCAGGCAATTGATTCAAGTCCTGAAAAGGTTCCAAGATCAGCAGGGTAACATGGCAGGCTGCTGAACAACGATACAGCTACGTGCATGGCTCAGGAGTGCCATGAACTACAGACCATTCCCAAAGCTGTTTCTTATATATGGGAAGCAGACCACATCCCTAAAGCAGCTACTCAGCTGCTTATGGTGGATCCCACCATGGAGCTAATTACCAATCTCACCATGGGGAATAACTACATCCAGCTGTCCAGCCACTCAACCAGGCCCAGCCAAGTTGACACATAACCTTAACTAGCACATCAATTATTTTCATATCTCATTAATTTCCTAATTAATTAGATAATACTACTGGATTTGGTATTTTCGATTTCATTATTCATGAGATCTAGATGTCATGAAACATTTTTAAAAGCTGGACTTTCTGTTTTGAGTAAAATTAATTTCTAATTCCTTATAAATTCTTCCCTATACATAAATCTTGAAGACCTAGGTAAATTATGTTACCCTGAATAGATACTAGAGTCAATAAAAGTAATTCTTCCTCCAGTTTAAAATTGAGCAAAACACTCAAGGGAAAAAAAAAAAAAATACAGAATCTGTCTGAATCAATCTAATGTATTTACTTTGTTTTTATTCACTATTTTAACTTCTGCTATTCATAATGCTTCTGTTTTCTAGATATCTTAACTTTAAGTTGAAAAATAAAATAACAAAAAATATAATTAAACACTAAACTGTTCATTAAGAGTGTTTCAATGGATGTTTAAAAACCTTTAGGATCCTGATACATGTTGCTACACCACTATGTGCAGCTACAATCTGAGTCCCAGAGTCCGCTGCAATTGTTTTTGTTTTAATAAAGAAAACAAGTTGACTTCTTATTTCTATGGGACATCAATATTATCATCAATGTTTGGGGAATAGTCAAAGATGGTGCTTATTTTTTCTTGCTGGTTGCTTGTCACTTCTTGTTCTGACATGCTGGTTCACTCCTCAATTCTCAATCTACTAGCTCTCTTTATCTCAAAACAAAAAAAATATATTTTACAAGTTATTTATGTATATAATGTAATGAGACAATTTTACAAGGGACTTACTATTTTTTTTTAAAGTAATCCCTTTACATTCATTCCCATTTACTGCTTACCTCTGACAACTCCTTTCAAAACTTCTAGCTGGTTTTTTTAGTACTTATCTACATAACAATCAAAAGCATCAGGCCTATGTAGAAAGGATCACAAAGAGGTGGTCCTAAGTTTTAAAGACTGGCTTGTACTTCACCAAAGAGGAATCCTAGACTAAAGACAAGGAGCCCTAGTGGTACCACAGTTAAACACTGATCTGCTAACCAAAAGGTCAGTGGTTTGAACCCACTAGCAGCTCTGTGGGAGAAAAGACCTGGTTATCTGCTCCCATAAAGATTTCAGCATAGAAAACCCACTGGGGCAGTTGTACCCTGTTCCATAGAGTCAATGAGTTAGACTTGACTCCATGGCACAAAACAATGAAAGAGAGATGACTAAAGGCATATAATTAAGAGAAATAATTCGTTAAATAAGTCCCTGGGTAGTGCAAATGGTTAACCCAAAGGTTGATGGTTTAACTTCCACCAGAGGCATCTCAGAAAAAAGGTCTGACAATCTACTCCCAAAAGATCACAGCCATTGAAAACCCTATTGTGACACACATGGGATTGCATGAGTTGAAATCAATTCTACAGCAAGTGATTGTTTTGTGTTATTTTTAAATTCCATTTAAAAATCAACTTACTTTGGACTGTGACACACTGTGTTTTATCTGTGCTGTCATTACCTACTAACTACAGCTGTATTGTAGAATCATTACACTGCACTCCAGTCATTTTTATCACCTGTCTTCTCATTTAGACTGTGAAATCATTAAGCTTCCTTAATATTTATATTTAAATTACATTTTCTAACAGAATGACTGCCACATAATCTGTTGCTAATACTTAACTGAATACATTTTATTAAATATTATTTTTGTTGTTGTTATGTGCTGTGGAGTCGGACTGGACTCATAGCGACCCCTCCTTGGGTTTCCAAGTCGGTATGACTACGGAAGTAGATTGCCCAACCTTGCTTCTGAGGAGTGGCTGGTGGATTTGAACTGCCACCCTTCTGGTTAGCAGTGAAGTGCCTTAGGCACTATGCTACCAGAGCTCCTATGTTACCTAATATATGTGAGGGGAGCTCTGGTGGCATAGTGCCTAAGGCACTTGATTGCTAAGCAGAAGACTGATGGTTCAAACCCACCAGCTACTCCTCGGAAGGAAGATTGGGCAGTCTATATCCATAGAGAACCACCTCAGAAACCCAAGAAGAGGTCACTATGAGTCAGGTTCGACTCGACTGGACAGCAGTGAGTTTTTGGAATATATGTGATGCACTTACTTTCGATTATACTAGTCTTTGGGAACCTATAATTCTTGGTTTAAGAGGCAGGAAGTGTGAGTCACTCCATATATATGTATCCCTGGAACACTGGGAGTAACTAGAGGTATCACTTCAAATTCTTAGAATGTAAAGAAAAATGTGTCAGAAGGGAAAAAAAAATGATCTTCCTTATCTCATAAAATCCCTACAAAGTAGCATAAAACTAAAAGAAAGAAGAATCATTTAAGAGGATAAGGATTACTGGGAAAAACTCAGTACAGGTACTGCCTTTTGCTTCTCTAGTATTTTAACAGCAATTTTAAGGAATTTTAAGGAATATCTAGTAATATTTAGCCTCGTTAATTTTAGAATACAGTCAAAATTCTGTTCTAGCATTAATATTTTTGACATAGTAATTTTATAGTCATTATAGAATACAGAAATTTCCATTTGGATCTCTAGTATTAAACTACTCACTGTCGCGGAGTCAGATCTCATTCATAGTGACCCCTCCTAGGGTTTCCAAGGCCCTATCACTACAGGACCCACCAGCCACTCCTCGGAAGGAAGGTTGGGCAATCCTACTTCCATAGTGATACTGCCTCGGAAACCCAAGGAGGGGTCGCTATGAGTCGGGGCCGACTCGACGGCATATAACAACAACAACAACATCACTACAGGAAGTGGATTGTCCAGTCTTCCCTCCAAGGAATGAAGATTGGTTGATTTACTTCCGTGATGATTCCTCCTCAGAAACCTAAGGAGGGGTTGCTATGAGGATTACACTATTGTAAACACTTTACATAGATTGTCTAATTCTTTCAGGAAGTGATGCAGAGATGAGGTAGTTAGGGTTAGCAGCAAGTAACAAACCATCTTGATCTAGGTTAAGTAAAACAAAGGAGTGATTATAAGGAATAAGCGTGCTTAAAGGAGCCCAAATGTAAGCCCAAATATAATCAGAACCTAGAAGTTTCCAAAACCAGGTACTGAGCATTTCTCAGAAATTTTATGTTTATTTGATTTTGGTTTTCTTTGTACTCTTCTTCATGAGCCCAACACACACTAAGGAACTGGAGACACAGTCTCTGGCCAGTTTAGGAATTCTCCCTTATCGGGTAGCAATAGCAAGCATTAGAATAATATACAGACAACACGAGTTACACATTTTTAACTGTCTTTAATAATTTGAAGGTCAGTTACAACAGGTGCACACGGTTCTTATTTAGCTTTATTTGAATGCAAGGAAAGGAACTCTGGTGGTGCAGTATTTAAAGCATTTGACTGCTAACCAGAAGATAGGTGGTCCCAAACTACCAGCCACTCTGTGGAAGAAAGATGAGGCAATTTGTTTCCATAAAGATTTATGGACTTGGAAACCCTATGGAGCCATTCTATTCTCTCTTATAGGGTAAATATGAGTAAGAATCAACCAGATGGCAGTAGGTTTGGTTTGGGTTAGTAAAACAAAAAGGCTCAAAACCTTTTTTATGATTAAAAGCTGCACATGTAGCAAATGAAAGTAACTGTGATGAAGAATTGTTCTCAAATAGGGCTTGGTTCAATCATTTCAAAATGAAGGCAAATGTATGTAACATTAAAATAAAAGTAGGACATGCCCATAAGTCGAACATTCATAACCCGGGGACTTGTGTGTTATAATTGACCATAAAATCTTATTGGCCTTGATATGGAAACAAAAGTCAGAGAAAGTAATTTATGTTATAGAAATGTCAATATACTTTATCATGAGTGTTATGATTTAGAACATGGTTGATAATTAGTAGTCAGTTTAGAGAGAAGCAGTCATTATTATCATTACTATTATCATTAATATTTGCAAAAAGGACTTAGGGGTGGCATCTTCCGATCTTCTCTAACTTCACAAGAGGACGACAGTTTTACCATCAGGATCCCAAGGCTTATTCCCATGAGGCCAGGCATGCTACCACTCTCCAGCCTTTTTAAAACTTTGACACCAACCATCCCTTCCACGATATTCACTTCTGGTCTGCTGGGTTCAATAATTCGTTGCAAAAGCTACACAGAACTAAAAAAATACTCACAATTATGGGGTTTATTAGGAAGTAACAGACTGTAGTTTAAGTTTGGGAACACACTCAGGATACAATTCTCTGATGAGGACTGTCTCCCTTCTGCTGTGCCCTCAGATATGCCTTATTGGCCCTTAGACACTTGGCCTGGCCTCTGCTTCTGTGGGCCAGGTAGGCCTGCCTCTCTGTCTCATGCCTCTTGGTTCCACTACTACCACCTCTCTGCCAGGGTGTCTCTCTGCTAGGTGTCTCTGCCAAGGAGGTCTAGTGCAGGGATCTTGGGTCCAAGGACTATTCTACTTCAGCTCCAGCTCTTCTCTCTTGATGGCAGTGAGATTCCCCTTCTACATCTAGGAGGACTCACTTTAAGCCTGGCAGAGTGACGAAACTAACCAATCCCAAGTCAGAGTTCTATACACCTTATTTGCATGGTTCCACCCAGTAATCTTGTGGGAAGTACAAAGACTGGTTAGACAAGCCATGCCAAGTAATTCACTATACCACCATATTACAAGCAATATTGCTATAGATATTGAGTCAAATACATTTTTTCCCTTTTTTAGCAGTTAAACTTAACAGATAATGGACATTTAAAAATAAAATTAGTCTCATTTTTGCATTTGATTTGTTCCCTGAAGGACCAAAATGAAAAAGACCATTTTCAACATCATTTCTTGAGGTTTGAGATATTTCTCCTTTTGCTAATTTGGGAAACAATGATAACTGCTGCCACTCTTATAATTCCACTTATATTGGAGCACAGAAGATCATCTGAGCACTATTGTTTATAATTTAAATGGTATATTGAATTTTTTAGAGTCTGTTTTAACCTGTATTAAATATAAAGATAAATCACATTAACATTTTATTAAAGCAAATAAAGATATTGTAGAATATCAGTCTGGTGAGGTTTTTCTTTGTTTGTTTTGTTTTGTTTTCCTGAAAAGCATTATATGGATCAATTTGAGCCTCTATATTTCAAAATTTTAGACTTTAGAGTTTAAATTTGGAGAACAGATAAATCTAATATTGAAGCCATATTTAGTGCCCTAGGACATTACAACTCATTGAAAAAGTTTGTCATTTATTTTTTCAAATACATGTTAAGGTAATCAAATATCAGTGACTTTTTAAATTTTTCAAGGAAATAGTTTGACTACTTTAATCTTGGTTTGTATCACTATGCACTCATACTGATTGAACAAACTACTTAAATTCTCAGATTTTGGAAATTTAAAAGTATGTGAGATATATATTTTCTTCAGAACATATAATTAAGTCATAAAAATGAGTAAATGTCTATGAAATATGTATGTAACAAAAATATAGGAGAGATAATGAATAAAACCATTAGAGGAAAAAGGGAGTAATTTGTTCTCATTGGAATATACCCAAGAAAGAAAATGAAGTTAACATTCTTTTAGCTTCACTATGTTTTTGTTTTTAAATGTCCATTTTACACACAAGGAATCTGACTTATTATTCAGACAGCAAAAAGAATCTTCCCAGATTCAATCAGTCAGATCCAGAGCCCAAAATCAAAACCTATGCCATAAAACTCTCCTTTGTTTGTACCATTTGCTTCTCTAGGGAATTTTTTCATGAAGTAGTGACTTTAAACTGAACATTAAGGGATAAAGTGAAACAAGGTCAAAGGGAAAAGAATAGTTATAGCAGAAGGAAAAGCACATGAGAACACATGAAGGGTTGAGGGTGGCTAAAATGTAGAATATGAAATTTGCAGAATGAATGAGATTGAAAGATCTCTTGGGACAATATTATAATTGGTATTTAAATCTTTCCAAGTACATCTTCATTATGAATTTTAGACAAGTTAGAGGAAGTAGTGAGCACATGTGTTTGTTAGGAAAACTGCTATAGCATCATTATGAAGAACTTATGGAGAATTAAACGGCTGAGGAAGAAACTAACAGAGGCCACATAGTCTGCTCCTGTTTTGATTCCAGATTGGAAATGAAACAAGCCAGTATAAAGAATGGAAAAAGATCCATTGGGATATGTGAATCCATTATTACAAGTGTTGTGTAGTGCCTTCTAACATAGGTGGTCAGTTCACACCCACCAGCCGCTCTGTGGAAGGAATATGAGGCAATCTACTTCCATAGAGATTTACCAAGTTGGAAATGGGGGTCACTATGAATCTGAATCAACTCAATGGTAGTCAGTTTGTTTGTTTGTTTTTGGTTTATATACATGTGGAAGATAGACAATGAAAAAAGAAGACAGAAGAAGAAATGATGTATTTGAATTGTCATGTTGTTGAAAAATATTGAACATATCATGGAGTGCCAGAAACACAAACAAATCAGTCTTAGAAGAAATACAATTAGAATCTTCTACAGAAGTTAGGGTAGTAAAATTTCAGCTTGATTTCTTTGGACATGTCATCAGGAAGACCAACTGTTAGAAAAGGACATCACATGTAGCAAAGTTGAGGGTGAGCAAAAATGAGGGGAACCCACAGTGAGATGGAATGACACAAAAGTAACAGCAATGAATTCAAACCTACCAAAAACCATGAAGATGGGCCAGGATTGGGCAATGTTTCATTTTATTATACATAAGGTTGCCATGAATCAGAGTTGACTCCACAGCAACTAACAAAACAAAAACAGAATAGAGAGAGCAGGAGATGGACAGATTAAAGAGCTAATGCAGGGATTGAATCAAATTACCAGTGGATGAGTACAGGGAGGGGAAACACAAAATCAAAAAGGAGGGTCTAAAGTCAATACTAGCTTTGATGATTTATAAAATATTAAATTGATAGTTTCTTTTTTTTTTTT
>NW_006921738.1:191384-192834 GCF_000298275.1 Orycteropus afer afer | reverse complement strand
GTTTTTTTTCATTCTTCTTTGCTCTGGACGAGGAGAGACCCATCATTGCATCTAGATGGCAGTTTGCTAGCTTTTAAGATCCAGTTGCTACTCGCCAAAGTAGGAGGTGGAACATTGTTTTGTATAGTATGTTATGCCAGTTGAGCTTGATGTCCTCCCCTGTGACTATGGTCCCAAGCCCGCAGGTTCAACTACTCAGTCCCTCTGGGTAGCTGGCTATGACCAGCAGTGACCACTACCTTCCCCTTTTCAACTATACTATTCACCTGGGAATTCTGATCATTAACATAAACTTATAGGACCATTGTCTGCCAACCCCATATATTTTTTTTGGATACCCTCCCCATTTCATAGACATACCTAATAGTTCAGCCTGTCCACCCATCTATCCACCCATATACCCATGTTTGCCTTCACTGACAACACAGTACTGTATGTGCGAAAGGGTTCATATTTGTTGTCTGTGCCTCCCATGTACCTCTCTATGTCTTTCTCATCCTCAATGCTGCCATATTGGACCCTCACATTTGGTACTTTGCCCTTCTCTTCACCCAAATCAATACTTATCTCTATCTATCTAACTGTGTTCACTTCCCTCCCCTCCAACCCCTGGTAACCAACAAAGACAATGTCCTTCTATAGATAAACCTTTCCTTAACTTTTACAATAACGGACTAATAAAGTATCTGTCCTTTCATGATTGGCTTATTTCCCTCAACATAATGTCCTCCAAATTCATCCACATTATGCGGTGTTTTGCAGATTCTATATTATTCCTTAGCATTGCACAGTATTCCATTGTGTGTATGTACCAGAGTTTGGTTATCCATTCCTCAGTTGATGGACACCTAGGTTGTTTCCATCTTTTGGCTATTGTATAGTATATTTATGCTATATATTAGGGCCCTTAAATTTGCTCCCAGATTTTCCTTGAGGAACTGTATAGTTTTGGGTTTCACATTTAAGTCTTTGATCCATCTGGAGTTCGTTTTTGTGTATGGTGTGAGGTACAGAACTTGTTAAAATAGTCCATTCTATCTTGCAACTCTCTTAACTTCTTCACCATTTAGAAGTTCTGTGACTATACAGTCTTTTCCCTCTTTTTTGTTTGTAGTTGCCCTCACTTGCCAATTGATTTCTCTGGTTCCCTGTTTATAATCTTATAAGCTCAATTTACTTTGGATATATCCATAGCTGTGGTTTCTGGGTTATGTCATTTTGTGTATTAATGGTCAGTTGTTATTTGCTATTTTTGATTCTCTGTTCAAAGGAATCCCTTTAGTATCTCTTGTAAGGTTAGTCTGGTTTTAAGAAATTTCCTTAGTTTCTGCTTACCTGGAAATCTCTTAATTTCACCATTATATTTGAGGGACAATTTTTCCAGATACATAATTCTTGGTTGAAAATTTTTCTCTTTCAGGGTTTTATATATACCATCCCATTGCCTTCT
>NW_006921738.1:181646-189944 GCF_000298275.1 Orycteropus afer afer | reverse complement strand
ATATGTTGTTGTTGTTGTTTGCCGTCGAGTCGGCCCCGACTCATAGCGACCCCTCCTTGGGTTTCCGAGGCAGTATCACTATGGAAGTAACTTGCCCCATCTTCCTTCCGAGGAGTGGCTGGTGGGTTTGAACTGCCTGCCTTCTGGTTAGCAGTCAAGTGCCTTAGCCACTATGCTACCCGAGCTCCATACTTAACACACACAGATAGAAACCATGACAGAACTATGAAACTATAAATATGGGTAGTAATTTTCACTTAAGTATACACCTTCTTATATTTCTTATTTCTAATTACAATAGAGGTTAATCATGTGTTTAATATGTACTTTTTTATTAAGTAGGATGAACCAGACATAATTCTATATTATTTATACTTGATTCTTTTGGAAACTAGAGCAATATTTTGAATTTGAAAATGGGTATATTTTTTCATGCTTCAGTAAAATTTAAATTCACAAAACCATCTGGGGTAACATCCATTTTTAAAAAATATAAAGCACAAATCATCCAGTAAAAGTAAATTGCAAAATTGTCTTGAAAAGCTTTCTTCCCTAGAAAGAATAAAACTGATATAAAAGAAAATGTGTATTATCCTTTCTTTTTCTTTTCTTTCTTTCTTTTTTATTTAACAGAGTTACAATTATGGACTCATCCAATTTTACACCTGAGAGAGAGGAGATATCATGGGATCCAACCTCCATATTGTGCAGATGAGTAGCCATCCTAATTTTAAAGATTTGTTTTTCATTCTTCTATGGATTATTTTCTCTGACAAAGACAAATGAATGGTGTGTGGGGCGGTTCATGTTTATCTTTTAATTTAAAGAAATATACCGTTATTGTTATATTTTAAATATTCTAAAATCTCTAACTGCACAGGGAAGAACTTATATGCTCTGGTACAACCATAAAGCACTCACTCATTCAATACTTTCAATTTAAATTTCAGCCAAGCTAGTGGGAGAGAGGAACATGAAAGAAAAGGATTATGAAAGTTCCCACGTTTTTCTTAGCTGGAAATAAAAATCAACAATTAAATCCAATGATAAACTCATATTGGTTAAATAGATAAGATAAATGACCCTTACTAAAGAACAGTGGTAAGAACCATGTTAGTCAGGTATTTAGCTTACAATGCTAAACTGTCCCTAAATCAAGGTTATAATGGTTTTTCAATAAAGATTGAACCTAACCCTGAATTTTGAGGGTATCCACCAATCCTTCTCTCAACTTACATAATTATTCTCATTTCTCATTTGTTACTGATCACACAAAGACCCAAAAAGACTCGAGAATGCAAATAGAAACACACAGGGCGGTAATTATTTTGTTAACCTAATGAAACTCATGGGATCAATTTTTTTTTAAATGAATTCTTTGTAGCAAATTTTAATTACTTTAAAACTTCTTTAATAGCATCCATCATTCATCTATACATATACTTATAAATGTATATGAACAATATATGGGTGAACTTTTTTTTTTTCCCTGCCTCCCTGGAATCTATTCCTTATAGCCCTTTCCAAAAGAACCTCAGTTTTGCTTACTCCTCAAGAATCAGCCATGTAACCTTGAGGAAGCCAACGTCATCTCCAAGCAAAGTTTATGCTAGACCTTATTGTTATTATGGCAATCTCATTCCCATTTCCAGGTATTGGTTCACAAATGAGTATAAGACTTAATTTCAATAATAACGTTCGAAGAAAAAAAATGCTAGGATGCGTAGGAGATATAAAAAATTTTCCTCACTACTATAAGAGGAGCTCTGGTAGCATAGTGCCTAAGGCACTTGAATGCTAACCAGAAGGCTGATGGTTCAAACCCACCAGCCACTCCTTGGAAGGAAGGTTGAGCAATCCTACTTCCGTAGTGATACTGCCTCAGAAACCCAAGGAGGGGTCGCTATGAGTCGGGTCCGACTTGACGGCAAATAACAACAACAACAACAACTATAAGAGGTGTACAAAAATCATGGGCTCTCTTCTTTTTCCAGGACTTACAAAGAACTGATGCAGCCATCTTGTTCCCATTCTGAGGAAAGAAGACATGGAAAGAAACTATGTACTCTATATCATCACTGAATTTCTTAATCAAACTGTACTCTGATTTATGTCTGGATTGCTATTAGATGAGGTAATAAATTTCCCTGTTTAAGTTTCACAATGTTTTCATTTCTTGAAGTAGAAGCCATCCTAACTGATATAGTTAGGATTATTATTTAGTTGAAAATTAAGAAAGTTTACCTAGCATAAATTTTTCCATATAAATTGGCTTTCTCAGATGAACTATTCCTTTATAAGAAGAAATGAATTTGTATTAATATTACCGATTCTGTGTATCCACTACTCATCTGTCAGCTTGTTGTACTGTAGTGGCTTGAGTGTTGCTTTGAGGCTGGAGGCTAATGCCACAGGTATTTCATATAGCAGCAGGGTCACCCATGGTGGATAGTTTTCAGTGGAGCTTCCAGACAAAGACAGAGTGGGAAGGATGGGGCCATTCACTTCTGAAAAAAAAAAAAAAAAAAAAAAAAAAACTGGCCACTGAAAAACTTAAGAATAGCAGTCAAACACTGTCTCTTTATTACCAGAAAACTTTATGAATAGTTGTGAAACACTGTCTGATATTGTGCCCAAAAATGAGCCTGTCAGGTTGGAGGATAATCAAAATACATCTGGGGAAGGGCTGCCTCTCTAAAAAGTATTGTTGACCGTAATGACAAGAACAGAGTAAAGCTTACAGGATTTTCATTTGCTGATAGGGCATGACTCAAAATAGGGAGAAACAGCTGCTAACATTCACTAATAATTAGAACATGGAATGTATGAAGTATGAATCTAGAAAACTTGGAAGTTGTCAAAAATGAAAGGGAACTCATAAAGATTGATATTCTAGGCATTATTGAGCTAAAATGGACTGTACTGGCTGTTTGGAATCAGACAATCATATGATCTATGATCAATCATATGCTGGGAATGACAAATTGAAGAGGAATGGAATTGCATTCATTATCAAAAAGAACATCCCAAGATCCATTCTGAAGTGCAATGCTGTCAGTGATAGGATGATATCCATAGGTCTACAAGGAAGACTAATTAATACTACTAATTATGCAAATTTGCACAGCAACTACTAAAGCCACAGATAAAGAAATTGAAGACTTTTACCAACTTCTGCAGTCTGAAATTTACCAAACATGCAGTCAAGATGTATGATTAATTATTAGTGATTGGAATGCAACAGGTGGAAACACAGAAGAATCACTGGTAGCTGGAAAATATGGCCTTGGCGACAAAAAATGAGGCTGGAGATAAACCAGTGCCTTATTGGTTGCAAATACCATTTTTTGAACAACATAAATCAAGGCTATACATGTGGACCTCAACAGGCAGAATACACAGAAATCACATCTACTGCATCTGTGCAAAGAGGCAATGGAGAAGCTCAATATCATCTGTCAAAACAAGGCCAGTAGTTTACCATCACTCACTCATACACAGATCCAAGTTGAAGCTAAAGAAAATTACAACAAATCCATGAGAGGCAAAACACAACCTTGATTTTATCCCACCTGAAGGTAGAGACCACCTGAAGAATAGATTTGATGCATTGAATATCAATGACTGAAGACCAGAAGAGCTCTGGAACGATATCAAGAACATCATTCATAAAGAAATCAGTCATTAATAAGACATCAAAGAAGAAAAGACAAAAATGGATATCAGAAGAGACTCGGAAACTTGCTTTTGAATCTAGAGTAGCTGAAATGAATGGAAGAAGTACTGAAATAAAATAACTGAATAAAAGGTTTCAAAGGGTGGCTCGAGAAGACAACGTAAAGTATAATGAAATACGCAAAGACCTGGAATTGGAAAACCAAAAGAGAAGAATATGCTCAGCATTTCTCAAGCCAAAAGTACTGAAGAAAAAATTCAAGCCTTGACTTACAATACTGAAGGATTCTATGGGCAAAATATTCAACCATGCAGGAAGCATGAAAAGAAGATGGAAGGAATACATAGAGTCACTGTATAAAAACAAAACAAACAAATTGGTTGATGTGGAACTGTTACACGAGGTAGCATATAATGAACTAATGGAATTGAAGGAAGAAGTCAAGGCTGGACTGAAAGAATTGGTGAAAAACAAGACTCCAGGAATTGAAAGAATACCCACTGACATATTTCAACAATGGACGTAGTGCTGGAGTCACTTACTTGTTTATGCTGAGAAAACTGGAAGATAACTACTTTGTCAACTGACTGGAAGAGATTCATATTTGTTCCCATTCCAAAGAAAGGTGATGCAACAGAATGTGGAATTTATAAAACAATATAATTAATATCATATGCAATTAAAATCTTGCTGAAGATAATTCAGAAATGGTTGCAGAAGTATTTTGACAGGGAACTTCCAGAAATTCAAGCGGGATTCAGAAGAGGACATGGAATGAGGGATATCATTGCTGATGTCAGATAGATCTTGGTTGAAATATACCGCAAAGAATACCAGAAAAATATCTATCTGTGTTTTATTGACTATTCAAGTGATTGTAACAAATTATGGATAATGGTGCAAAGAATGAGAATCCCAGAACACTTATTTGTTCTCATGAGGAACCTGTACATAGACAAAGAGGCTGTCTTACAAAAAAAACAAGGGGATATTGTGTGGTTTAAAATCAGGAAGGGTGTATGTCAGGGTTTGTCCTTTCACCATATTAATCAATCTGCATGCTGAGCAAATAATCCCAGAAGCTGGAACATATGAAGAAGAATAAGATATCAGTATTGGAGGAAGAAATATTAACAACTTGCAATATGTAGATGACATGACCTTGCTTGCTAAAAGTGAAGATGCTTGAAGCACTTACTGATAAAGATCAAAGACTACAGTCTTCAGTATGGATTACACCTCAACAAAAAGAAAACAAAAATCCTCACAATTGAACCAGTAAGCAACATCATGACAAACAGAGAAAAGATTGAAGTTGCCAGGGGTTTCATTTTACTTGGATCCACTGTCAATACCCATGGAAGCAGCAGGCAACAAATCAGAGGTCGTACTGCATTGCACAAATCTGCTGCAAAAGATCTCCTTAAAGTATAAAGAAGCAAAGATGTCTCTTTGAAGACTAAGGTGCACCTGACCCAAGCCATGGCCTTTTCCATAACCTCATATGCATGTGAAAGCTTGACAATGAATAAGGAATACTGAAGAAGAGTTTATGCCTTTGAATTGTGGTGTTGGCAAAGAATACTGAAAATATCACAGACTGTCAGAAGAATGAACAAATCTCTCCTAGAAGAAGTGTAGCCAGGATGGTCCTTGGAAGAAAGAATAGCCAGATTTGGTCTCATCTACTTTGGTCATGCTGTCAGAAGGAACCATTCTCCAGAGAAGAATACCATACTTTGTAAAAAAAAAAAAAAAAAAAAAGTCAGTGAAGAGCAGAAAGGCCCCCAATAAGATAGATTGACATGCTGGCTTCAATGATGGGCTCAAGTACAGCAAGGATTGTGAAAATGAAACAAGACCTGGCAGTGTTTCATTCTGTTTTACATGGGGTCGCTATGAGTCAGAGCCAACTCGATGGCACCTAACAACAACAACAACATGCAGTATATGGTGAATTCAAGAAACAAGCTTGAGGGGACTGCGTCTTTTTTCTATACTGATTCATCTGCATATGTACATGATGTTTGGCAAAATCTTATCAACCCTAAAACTAGCTATTCAAAAGCCTCACTAGAGTTCTTGAAGAAGAAACAGCTGTTTGTAAAGTTTTTTGCAACAATCTTTTAGTGAGATAGGAAATAGACACATATGGATTGAGTTTTCCATAAATTAATACTTAAACTAAAGAAAAATAGGAAAAATTTGTGCTAACCTAAAAATAAAGATATTAAAAAGAAACCCCTGAAGACATCCCCAAAAAAGAACGACTTTTTTTTTTTTCTCTAAGTGCAGTCAATTCATTACTAAAATGTAAGAAATGGTTAGGTTATAAATAGCTGAAACCAAGGACACAATGTGTGTGAAAAATTTTGGCACCAAACATAGAATGAGCACCACATTCTAAGTAGAGAGCAGTAATTCTTCTCAGCTCAGAATCAAAAATAAACTTATGTTTCCCACTGATTCATAAATATGGAATGCAGCTTTTCTAATTGTTTTTACAAAAAGAAAGACTAATTGTTTCAACTTTTAAATATGAAAATACATTTTATTTCTCTTGGGGCACATGCCATAGGGAACAATAGCTAGAGATAATACACGGCTCTCAGGATATCCTCCTGGTGTGAGCTGGCATCTTGAAGTTCATGACCTATACATGATAGTATAAAAAAGCCATTCTTAGAAAGAGTTGCCAAAAACATTTTCCTTATTTCTTTGTTATTTGTCATATTTTTATGTCTTCATTAAAAATTTATTTTACTTACTTCTTTTCTTGAAGACATTTGAAATAGCTTACCTCTAGATTTCTGATTTAGGATGATAAAACTATAAACTTTGATATTTTAGTATCATTCATTCAGAGAGATTAGAATCTCATACATTATTCAATTACCCAACTTTAAGTTTGTAAGCATCTAATATATGAGAGGCACAATACTCTATGCAGAGTATATTATAGTAAGCGAGATAAGTGCTGTGTCTGCTCTCCCTGCACTTTCCGCTTCGGAGAAAGGGAGAAAATCAGACAAAGTGTAATCCGATATGTGTTTAGTGCTGTAATACGGGAAGTGTAAGGTCCAAAGGAATCACACGGAGGAGCATCAAATTAGTTTGAAAGGAGTCAAGTAAAATTTCCTAGAGGAAATAATATAAAATTGTAAATTATAAAATCAGTTTAGTAAATCAAGGAGAATAGGAAATATTACAAACTATGAGACTGCATTGCACGTAAAAAGTAGGGATCTGTTTTTTTGGTAAAAATAATATATGCTAATTTTCATTATAAAATCATGAAACTTTTTTTTTAGTGTGTGTGAGAGTGAGTGAAAAGAGAAAGAGGTAAAATTATATATATATATATTCGGAAGGAAGGTTGGGCAATCCTACTTCCGTAGTGATACTGCCTCGGAACCCAAGGAGGGGTCATTATGAGTCGGGCCGACTCGACGGCACATAACAACAACAACATATATATGTGTGTGTGTGTGTGTGTGTGTATTTTTTCTTTTCTTTAAAGATATGCCATGGTCCAAAGAAGGAGCCTTGGTGGCATAGTGCCTAAGGCATTTGACTGCTAACTAGAAGGCTGGTGGTGGCTCAAACCCACCAGCCACTCCTCAGAAGGGAGATTGGGCAATCTACTTCCATAGAGATACCACCTGGGAAACCCAAGGAGGGGTCGCTGTGAGTTGGAACCAACTCGATGGTACTGAGTTTATGGTGCTCTGGTAGCACAGTGTCTAACCAGAAGAGTGGTTCAAACCCACGAGCCTCTCTGTGGAAGCAAGATTGGGCAATCTATTTCCGTAAAGATCTACCGCCTCGGAAACCTGGTGGGGGTTGCTATCAGTCATTATCGACTCCTCGGTGGGTTTGGTTTGGTTTTGGTTCAGGGCCCAAAATGTGTTTGAAATCCACTAGCCTAAAGGATGAATAGAAATTAGGTAGTCAAAGTTGATGAATAAGAATTTTCCTAGCAGGACTAAGATCATTTCCAGTATGTACAAATGCCCAGATGTGTAAAATTTCTAGAAACTGAAAGGTATTCAGAATAGATGGAAGAGGTGGGTAAAGTGAGGGTGTGTGAAAGAAGTGGGGAATGGTGTGGGTGGCTCCCTGAACACGAGGAATGAGATTGAAGTCAGGGTAGAGAGTGGTTGTGAAAACATCTTATAATGCATGCCAAGAAGTTTCCATTTTATTTTCAGAAAATCGTTAGATGCTGAATAGTTTTAAATGGGAGAATATGATCATGTTTTCATGTTAGAGGAATATCTCATTGCATTTTCAAAGTCAGAGAGAGGAAAATAAGTATTGGTGACAGGACGTTTAAAGATAGCTTGGTCCAGCAGAGTGAGGATTATAGGAGTACGGAGAAGTGGATGAATGTGAATGTCGGTGTGGAATCCCAAAGTAATTAAGACTAGTAATTGGCTATGGGAAGGAAGGGACTTGGAGGTGTCTGGGATGCTTGACAAACTGTTGTTGTTGTTGTAGTTATGTGCCGTGGAGTCCGACCTGACTCATAGTGACCCCTCCTTGGCTTTCCAAGGAGGTATCACTACAGAAGTAGATTGCCCAACCTTCCTTCTGAGGAGTGGCTGGTGGGTTTTAACCAC
>NW_006921738.1:177891-181481 GCF_000298275.1 Orycteropus afer afer | reverse complement strand
ATTCATGATAAAAACAGCAACTTTCTGGAACACTTTCTAAATGAGGAGCTAATTTTACCAACTTCTATACATTTCAGTACAGGTTCTGCCACCTTGGTTTTCTTATTATAGTTGAAATAATAATGATTAATAGCTATTCATTTTAATTTTAAATTTCATTGCATTTTCAAAGGAAAATTCATATTTTATTCTTTACAAAAGTTTTAAGCATTATGCTGAAATAGTTGGGTGGGTTACCATAAGCAATTAAACTTCAATATGACATATTCATGTGTCCTAGTGGCACGAATGGTTTGTATTTGATTACCACATAAAGTTTGGTAGTTCAAACCCACCCAGCAACACCACAGAAGAAAGACCTGGCAATCTGCTTCCACAAAGATTACAGTCAGGAAACCCTGGGGACCAGATCTGCTCTGAAACACGTGGGTTCACCATAAGTAACAATCAACTCAATGGCAATATTTTTCCCCTCTTTAATGACATTCAATTTTTCAAAATATGACAGCATTATTGTTTAATTTCTTTAATATTTGGATATAAAAATTGAGGATTACTTATTTTTAACTGATTTTATGATTTAAGAAAGAATCTAGATTGTATAGGCAGATGGACTTTTGAAAAAATAATTTTGAGTTCTATTTAGATACAAGAGAATCTTTGAAAACATGGACTTTTTAAGAAGCCAACAAATTCATATTTATACACATCTTTGTAATAAAGAGGATTTTCATCCTGACAATTGTAATTTTCTGGTAGATGAGCACTCAGAATGTAACAGAATTGTAGAGCATAAATAGAAATGCTGCCTGGCTCTAACAATTCACTGGGAAATGTTCATGGAATTTTCTTTTTTACTAAACATGTTGTTCTGTCTGCAGTCTTGGAGTACAGATGCCTACATCCTCATAGTGTGATATCAATTACTCTAATCAAAGAATACTATTAAATTCAATAATATACTAATAAATCACCAAAGGCTTAGCCCTGAGCAGGGTGCTCCCTATCACATGTTTTCTACCCTGAAAGGGTTTCTATATCTGTTGAGAAGATAGAGCTTTTCCTAAGAAGGTGAAGAACCCAAGGAAAATGCCTTTTGGGGCCCCCTCCCATTACTCCTTAGAGGTAAAATTAGATTAAAATGGAAATATCTATAGAATGTGAAGGGAATAATTAGGAAAGAGCATGCTATATAGGTTGCACACCTGCACATGTGTGTGCATATGATTGAGTGCATGCATGTATGGGAGTGTGATGTCATGCACCCTAGGCCTAATTTGCATATATGCCTATGTTTTTTACACTCCAAATATAACTTATTATAATTACTATTCATAATTACTATTATTCAGTATCTGAGTTTTTGTTTGGTTAGTTTTGGATTCTTAAAGACATTTCTTCTCAGAAAAAGCATGACTCTTGAAAATTAAAATTCTTGACTTTTGATACTATTTTTTGGAGGGTGGCAGTTTTTTTAAAGTTTTGAAAGCTATTTTGAAAGGTCAAAGCTTAAACTTTCCTCTCACTCTATTTCTTGGGCAATGGAGGCTTCTGAGGATGTGTGGAGGGAGACCTCAGGGTTACCTGGAAAATGGTTGTCTGTTTTGTCATGTCACAGAGCTATACTACAGAGGACACTAGAAATGCTTGTGCCAAATATACTGGGAATGTAACATCTCTATCAAGCAATGATTAGTCAAGGACCTTGACGATGTCAATGCTCTCTGGCCCAATAATTTTATTTCTCAAAATGTCAAGTTTTCAAAGATAAAGAAGTTTGTTATAGCATCATTTAAAGTGTATACATAAATGTCCAAAACTATGGACTAAACAAATTATAGCAGCACCTCTTGATCGAAAACTATAATGCCATCAAATGTGTTGTACGTTTACAAGGAATATTTGGGGTGTAGAAAAATTTATATGATAATGCAAATGAAATTAAGCAAGAATATCATTGAATATACTTTTCCTGACTTTATAATACCAACAAATTTACAATTATTTTTTTTTAAATAGCTTACAGGACTTCTACCACCATATTCACATTTATTTATGAAAAATATTATCTTAAGTAAAATTATTTTTCTTTTTCTGTAGATTACAAATATTTTAGAGTGAATATGGATTATTTAATAATGAAAAGCATAAACTTTCATCAAATATTTTCTTTTTGAAAGCCACAGTGTATACTATTAAACATTAAAAACTAATAAAAATCAGTGCTGTCGAGTTTGTTGTGACACATAGTGAGCCCTCCCTGGGTTTCTGTGGCGATATCACTGTGGAAGTAGATTGCCCAACCTTCCTTCCGAGGAGCGGCTGGTGGGTGTGAACCTCTAGCTTCTGGTTAGCAAATGCCTCAGGCACTGCACTACCAGAACTCCCACTATTATACCTAGTCTACTTTGAAAAATAGCTTATTATTTTCTGTTCTTCCACCCCAATCTAGATGCTGACAAACAGGAAACCATAGGTTGGATTTCCCACACTAAGAAAATTCAGAATCCTAAGCTATGAAAATTACCTTTCCATTTATCTCCCAGACTTTACCCCTAGTAACAAGGTATCTGTTATCACGGTTACTACTATCAGCTTGTTTTTTATGCAACCATTTGGTAGGGGACAGCTGTCTGCAATAGTGAAATGCAATGCAATAAAATAATTGCAATCTATTTTCTGTCTCTACAAATTTAGCTATATGGTACTAGAAGTTTTACATAAATTTTAAAAATAGGGATTCCAACATGAAAAATAATAAATATTTACATATCTAGATGTTATACATTCAACTCTATATATGAGGACAGCATGTGAGATAGAAAAGCAGTAAATGGCATTTGAAAACAAATCATCTGTACATTTTGTAACCTGGATGTTAACTTTCTCCCACAGTAGAGAAGGATATAATCTCTCTTGCTCACAAATTCTTTTTTGTTAGCATGAAGACTGCTTTGTGGTCTCCCAAAGCTGCAATCCAACCAGACACATAGAGTAATTCCCTGTTTCAATACTTCCTCTCTTAGTCTAGTTCAGAATACAAGTGCAGACAATATTGCTTTCCCAGAGGCAACCTAGGGAAATCTTTTTCTTTCTATAATAGAGGCAGAGAATAAACATTTCAAGATTGAAACCCACTCGTCTGTAAACAGAAATGACATAGATGACATTTTCTGGGGGGAACGAAAAAAAAAAAAAAAGCAGCCTGCAGTAGATTGAAACTAGTTGAAAAGCAAATACTTCTTTTAGCACACCATTTCCTCTCTCTGATAATGGGTGTTGATCTTTGTGTCCTAGTCCTTCTAATTACTTTGCTTTTATTTTTAATGAACACCCATTTCACTTGCTCATCAGGCACATATGGGTGAGGATGAATGGTGATGTACAATCATCTACAGGTACACTTTCATTAAAGATAAAAAGGTTCTGGGAACTGTGGTCTTAAGAGACAGTTAAAGGGTTTTGTTCTTCCTTCCAACTTCTTTCAGCTGTATCATTTAGGCTCTATAAAATCTCACAGAAAAAGAAAGGATTCATAATGTGCATAAAAGAAGAAGCCACCCTGAGTCATTATTATTTGATTTATATAT
>NW_006921738.1:177184-177761 GCF_000298275.1 Orycteropus afer afer | reverse complement strand
ACACACACACACACACACACACACAACCTGGGAACTGAGCACATTGATAGGTGTCTGTGCCCCAGCACCCTGAAAATTAGGAAGGATTGAATCTAAAGAAAGATGTAAAGTTTTTGACACATTGTCAAGTGCCTGAGTTATCAGAGTTCAAATGTTAGATTAGTTAATTTCAGAGGGAAAGTAAAACTACTCTGTCTATACTTTGAAGTGGTTTAGAAACCACTCTGAGGTAAGGAATCACAGAAATATATGAGATGTGAACCTGAAGCCAGAAAAAGAGCACAGGATTTGGAATCTAAAGATGAGTTTAACTGCCTCCTCAAGTGACTTAGAAATTGCAAAACTTTAAGCAAATAATCTTGAGCCTTAGTCCCTTCACATAGGAAAGGCATACACCAATATTATCTACAGTGCTTACTTCATAGTACCATGTTGTTATTTGCCATTGAGTAGACCTGACTCATAGCGACCCCTCCTCGGGTTTCCGAGGCAGTATCACTATGGAAGTAGATTGCCCCATCTTCCTTCCAAGGAGTGGCTGGTGGGTTTGAACCACCAGCCTTCTGGTTAGCAGTCA
>NW_006921738.1:162963-176418 GCF_000298275.1 Orycteropus afer afer | reverse complement strand
AGGCTACAATTCAAGTTCAGGAAAAACAATCAGTCTCTCTCCCAGCCCACTGTCTCTCAGCCAAGTCTCTCACAGTCTCTCCCCCAGCAGTGCATGTCCCTCGGTGTCTTACTCAGCAATGCGTGTCTCTTGCGTCTCTTTCCCAGCAGCATGTGTCTCTTTCAGCAGCACATCTTCCTCAACCAGTAGTCAGAGAGAGAGTTCTGCCTCTGGGAGGCCTCTTTTTGAGCCCAGCAGAGTGACCAAACCAACCAATCAGAACATCAGAATCCTAAACACCTAAGAGAGGGTGGGAACCTCCCAGAACACTGTTTAGTGTCATTTCCAACAGAAATACCCCAGATGGGCAACTTTAGCAATCAGGAGCTCCTCAGTTGCTCATGGCAAACTCCACCGTAGAGTTTACAAAGACTTATGTATGGGTAGAAAAGCCACACTAAGTAATTTACTACACCGCAATATGGCATTTGAATATTTATATATAAGTATTGTACTAAGGAAAAATACCTCAGACTTAAAAAATATACTACAGAGACCTTTTCATTAAGTCTTAAACAGGAAAAAGACGAAAATAAAGACAATCATTCAAGTGACAGAGACCATCAGCATATACCCATTACAGAGGCTGGTTGGACCTGGTGAATAACAGTCATGATATCCATTATATATTATAAAGGACAAAGAAAATCATTATAAGACCATAATTGGTGGCAGGTCAATTCATTACTATCAGAGACGGCACTACAGAAGCCAGAAAAGGACCCTGATTGGAGTATGTACATAAGTGCAGGTTAATAAAGTTACAAGATTGGTTCTTGGTTTTAATTATCTGACTGTGTGGTGCCTGGGGTTGATTCATGATCATATGACCTTGAGTCATGGTCACAAGGTGACTACAAGACAATACCAGGACCCCATCCTTTATCCACGATTAGATTATGTGCATCATGGATCATTTTCTTTGTTTTACTTAGGTATACATACTTATTAACCAGCAGAGAAACATGTCAATTTTTTGTCACAAAACTAGCAGAAACGAAAACTAGACTTTCCCTAGGTTTTTTTTTTTTTTTTTTTTTTTATCATAGCCAAAAGCTATAAACATTTTCATTGGGGTTTTCAGTCTCTAGATCAGTATACACACACCACAGCCCTGTTGGTACACTTGGCTGCTAATGGAAAGGGTGGTGGTTCAAACTCTGGTGACATAGTCCCTAAGGCCTTTGACTGCTAACCAGAAGGCTGGCAGTTCAAACCCACCAGCCACTCCTTGGAAGGAAGAGTGGGCAATCTGTTTCCATAGAGATACCATCTCAGAAACCCAAGGAGGGATTGCTATGAGTCAAAATCAACTCGACTGCAGTGACTTTGGTGTTTTGGTAGTAGAAGAAAAGACTTAGCTATCTGCTTCTGTAAGATTACAGCCTAGGAAACCCAATGGGAAAGTTCTACTCTGTCCTATAGGGTCACTATGAGTTGGAACAACTCAATGGCACACAATAACACACATATCAACACATGCACATATATCTTTGTTAAACAATAATTAAACTAGCATCCAAATGGAAATGAGCAAGCATATGAACTGACGTTTTATTAAGAAAGAAGTACAAATCATGACTTATGTCTTATATATAAGTTTGACAGAAGTTTGATTCCTTGATTATATCAATTGAGATTAAAATTGAGCAAACAATGCTCTTATATTCTCCTTGGAGGGTGTAATTTGTACTGCCACCATGACTGTAATTTAACTCTGTAAAATTTGAATGCTACTCATTATTTACACTAGAGAAATACCTACATATTTGCATAAGATATCATATGCAAGAGTATTCAACACACCTACCTTATAATAGTAAATATTGGGAAAAATGTTCACCAAAAATAATAGCAAAATAATCTACATCATACTTAAAATATGGAATCTTGAAGTAATTAGAAACATGAGTTAGTTCCACAAGTACTAACCTGGAAAGAATTGAAAGATATATTACTGGGTGAAAAATACAAATAACGAAATGCTATATATTGCATAACAACATTATATAAAAATGCACACACACAAAAGACAATTGAAGTAAACCTACTATTGGTCCAAATTACTACTGCCTTGGGAGTTTTCAGATAATGACAGTACTAGGCTCATTGATTGAGTTTAGAAAACAGAACTAAGGGGTCTCGGGAGACGCAGGTTAGAGTTCATAAGACTGTGTACTGGCAAGGAAAAAGATAAGCAGAGAGAGAACTTCAGTGATATACAGAGGATCTCCTTAAATATTCAAGAGAATAGTTATCAGGAAACACACTTAAGGAGGAAGGAACCATCCAAAAGAATGAGAGGGAACAGTGCCCAGTGCTTATACAGGGCTTGAAAAAGTGCATGTTCCAAGAAACCTTTATGGAAAACTTCATAATTCATGACCATTGGTTAGACTGTCAACAAAGGGTTTCCCTTGGTAACCAAATACATACATACATACATACATTAATAAAAATAAAATAATAATAATAAAACCCCACTGCCACTGAGTTGATTCCAACTGGTAGCGACCCTTTAGGATAGAGTAGAATTCCATAGGGTTTCAAAGGTAGTAAACCCACCAGCTACTTCTCGGAAGGAAGGTTGGGCAATCCTACTTCCATAGTGATACTGCCTCGGAAACCCAAGGAGGGGTCGCTATGAGTCGGGCCGATTCGACGGCACATAACAACAACAACAACAACAACAACAAATATAGAAGCAAAGTCCATCTTTCTCCACAGAGTGGCTGGTGGGTTCTAACCACTGATTCTTTGATTAGCAGCCAAGCACTTTAAGCACTGTGGAATAATTCAACCAAAAAATCAAACTCACTGCCGTCAAGCCCATTCAACTCATAGTGACGCCTCCTTGGGTTTCCAGGGTGGTATCTCTATGGAACTGAGTTTGTAGATTGCCCAATTGAGTAGATTGTCCAATCTTCCTTTCAAGGAGTGGTTGGTGGGTTTGAACTTCCAGCCTTCTGGTTAGCAGTCAAATGCCTTAGACACTACACCACCAGAGTTATACTATACATATAGCTATAGCTATACTGGGAGCTCTGGTAGCATAGTGGCTAAGGCACTTGACTGCTAACCAAAAGGCTGGCGGTTCAAACCCACCAGCCACTCCTCAGAAGGAAGGTTAGGCAATCCTACTTCCGTAGTGATACTGCCTCGGAAACCCAAGGAGGGGTCGCTATGAGTCGGGGCCGACTCAACGGCACATAACAACAACAACAACATAGCTATACTAGACATACATACTATACTATATACATAAACAGGACTTTGGTAGCATAGTACCTGTGATAGTTAAGTTTGTGTGTCAATTTGGCTAGGCCTGGTTGAGTGGCTGGGCAGCTGGATGTAGTATTCCCCATGATGAGACTGGTAAGCAACTCCATGGTGGAATCTACTGTGGCCTTTGGGTATATGGTCTGCTTCCCATATATAGCTTTGGGAATGGTGGTCTAGCTTATGGCACTCCTGAATCTGCGGGTAGCCATGCCGTTGTTCAGCAGCCTGCCATGCTCTGCCGACATTGGGACTTTCAATGGACTTGAATTAATGGCCTGCCATATGGTTTGGTAACATCAGGACTGTGCCATTTTATTTGTCAATGTTGGGCTTGTTAACCTCAGCAGCCAGTAGCTGCCTGAATGAAGAGATGCCTCTAGTTTCAATGGGCTGGGAGCAAAAGGCAGAGCTGAAGCCCAAGGTCGAGGGGCTTTCACCCAGCCCCTAGAGCCTGGCACTTTGAACTTGGACTTCTAACCTCCCAAACCAGAATAAACTCCTGTTTGTTAAGGCCATTCCATTTGTGGTATATTCCTGTCAGAGTGGCACTAGGTAACCAGAACATTGTACGAGTCCATTATTGTAAAAAGTCAAAGAAAGGTTTACACAGGGAAGGAAATTTTCTTTGTTGGTTAGCAGGGATGAGAAGAGTGGGTAAGGGAGGGAAAAGGTATGGGTAGATAATTAGGAGACAGGTTTGATATAGGTAAAGGGATTTTTAATAAATAAATAAATAGTCACATATATTGCTGGAAGATAAGTCCTTCAAGTCAGAAGGCACTCAAAATATGAGTGGGGAATAGCTGCCTATTCAGAGTAGAGCCAACCTTAATGATGTGGATGGAGTAAAGGTTTCAGGACCTCCATTTGTTGATGTGGCATGACTCAAAATGAGAAGAAATAGCTGCAAACATCCATTAATAATAGTATCGTATTTCTTCCATACACTTTAGCTACTCTATGTTCAAGAGTAAGTTTCAGAGTGTCTTCTGATATTCGTTTTTGTCTTTTCTTTTTTTTGTGTCTTTTTAATGAACTTTTGTTTTCTTCATGTATAATGTCCTTGATATCATCCCACGATTCATCTGGTGTTTGATCATTAGAGTTCAGTACATCAAACCTGTTCTTCATATGGCCTCTAAATTCAGGTTGGGTATACTCAAGGTCATACTTTAGCTCTTGAGGACTTTTTAAATTTTCTTTAGCTTCAACTTGGATTTGTATATGAACAATTGATGGTCTGTTTTAGAGTTGGCCTCTTGCCTTATTCTGACTGATGATATTGAGCTATGTAGTAGATTTGATTCCTGTGCATTCCATCCAGCCAGGTCCATGTGTATAGTCACCACTTATGTTGTTGAAAGAGTATGTGATATAAATGTGTAATCTGTCTTGCAAAATTTTATCACGTAATCTCTGATGCCATGTTTATCACTAAGACCATTTTCCAGCTACTAATCCTCCTTTTTTGTTTCCAACTTTCACATCCAAATCACCAGTAATTATCAATGCATTTTGATGGCTTATTTGATCAATTTCCACTGCAGAAGCAGAGTTTCAACGGCAATTTCCATTGCAGAAGCAGTGTTTTACTGCTCCTCATAAGGTTTTTCACTGGCCAGTTTTTTCAGAAGTAGATGGCTCTGTCCTTCTTCCCAGTTTGTCTGTCTGGAAGCTCCACTGAAACCTGTCACGATGGGTGACCCTGCTGGTAATTTAAATATGGGTGGCATAGTTTCTAGCCTCACAACAACACTCAAGCCACCACAGTATTACAAACTGACAGACTAGTTGTGTATAGAAGAAGAATCTTCAATTTCTTTACCTTTGGCATTAGAGATCGATGTATAAATTTTCATAGTCATATTAATTGGTCTTCCTTGTATGCATATGGATATTATCCTATCACTGACAGTAACGTACTTCAAGATATACCTTGACATTTTCTTTTTTTTCCCTTGATGGTGGATGTGATGTCATTTCTCTTCAATTTGTCATTCCTAGCATAGTACACTACATGATTGTTTTATTTAAAATGACCAATATCAGTCCATTTCAGCTCACTAATGTCTAGGATATCAATCTTTATGTGTTCCATTTCATTATTAATGACTACTAATTATATCTAGTATATCCTAGATTATACTTAATACATTCTTTTTTTTCTAGTATTAATGGATGTTTACGGGAGCTCTGGTAGCATAGTGGCTAAGGCACTTGACTGCTAACCAGAAGGCTGGCGGTTCAAACCCACCAGGCACTCCTCGGAAGGAAGATGGAGCAAGTTACTTCCATAGTGATACTGCCTCGGAAACCCAAGGAGGGGTCGCTATGAGTCAGGTCTGACTCGACGGCACATAACAACAACAACAACAATGGATGTTTACAGGCGTTTCTTCTGAGTTTTGAGTTGTGCCAGATCAGCAAATGAGGTCCCAAAGCTTTACTCCATACATGTCATTAAAAAAACAATGCAACATAACACACTGCCATCGAGTCGGGTCTGACTCATAGCAACCCCTCCTTGTGGTGGTATCACTACAGAAGTAGATTTCCAATCTTTCTTCCGAGGAGTGGCTGATGGGTTTGAACCACCAGCCTTCTGGTTAGCAGACAAATGCTTAAAGTTGACTCTATTTTGAGGAGGAAGCCCTTCCACTGTTGTGTTTTGAATGCCTTCCAACCTGAGGGGCTCATCTTTAGGTACTGTGTCAGACTATGTTCCACTGCTATTCATAAGGTTTTCACTGGCCATTCCCCCCTCCCCCCCCAAGTAGATTTTTAGGTCCTTCTTCCTAGTCTGTCTTGGTCTGGAAGCTCTGCTGAAACCTGTCCACCATTGATGACCCTGTTGGTAAGTGAATACTGGTATCATAGCTTCCAGCATCACAGCAACAGGAAAGCTACCACAGTATGACAAACAAGTGGTGGTCTACCCTTCTGACCATTTGTAAATGATGTCAACTCTCATGGTTCAGAGAAACTGAATAGAATTTGATCCAGAGTCATTGGTGTTTCTCCAAAATTCAGCTTCCATCTCTGTCTTTGTTCCTAGTTGCTTCTGAATAACAAATATCTTTATATTTCTGAGATAATCCCTCTTTTTGTTTCCATAATGATTTTTCCTTTTTTCTGTGGATTATTACTCTCTCTTGCATCTTTAAGTCTTTATTCTTCACTGGATCTCTTTCCTCTATTTCCAAACATGTTCACATCTATCCTATTTTAAAAGCCCAGATTTCTTCCTCATAATGGCATTGTCTGACTGCAAAATTCCTCACAAAATTAATGTACACTAATTAATTTACTTATTATGAGCATACTCTTTGGGGTAATTATGGTTGTGTGTCAACTTGGCTGGGCAGTGATTGTGAGTGGCTTGGCAGCTGTGATGTAGTTATTCCCCATGATGAGACCTCTATGGTGTGATCTGCTGTGAGCAGTTAATTATTGAAGGGGAATTACCTCCAGGGTGTGACCTGCTTCCAGCATACATGGAAAGGATCTTGCATTTGGCCCATCATCATCTCCAGTTCCAGGATTGAACCAATGGCCCACCATGTTGACTTCCAATCTTGAGATTTTTGCCTTCACAGCCTGTGAAACAACAATCTGCTGATCCTTGGATTGGTCAGCCTCAGCAGCCAGCAGCCTGCTATACTGCCTACCAATCTTGAGCTTGTCAGCCCCTGCAGGTGTGTGAGTCAGGAGAAGCCTCCAGTTTGCTCCAGTGGGCCTGAAAGGCAGAGCTGAAGACCAAGGTGGAGGGGCCTCCACTCAGACTTCTAGCTTAGTTTTCCCCTAGAGCCAGCACTCTGAATTTGGACTTAAAGCCTCTTAAACTGTAAGAGAATAAATTTCTGTTTTTTGAAGTCATCCACTTGTGGTATTTCTATTATAGCCGTGCTAGGGAAATAAGACTCCTTAACCCTGTTTTTTTACATCCCTACTTTCCTTAACTACTAACATTTCTCTTGTAAAATTATTACTGGCCTGCTCTTCACCAAGCTTAATGATCTCCTCTTCATCTTCTTTTTCCTTGATAGGAATAAAATCCAAAGTAAAAATTACCTTACTTGCTCTTCCTCAACCTTAATCCTCTACTCTATTACTTACTCCTGATAACAGTATTTTGTTTATTGAATCATTTGCAAATAGATGGATAGATGGATGGATAAAGACATAGATGATTAGTTTTAGGGCTGACATTCAGATAAAGTTACATCAGAAGTTCTGATTGTTGATATATGGAAGTATTTCCAAAAATTTGCCAAAACAGGTACTGTCCAGAACACCACGTCTTTCATCCTCTGTGTCGTGGCAATTTCACCCAGACTATAAGATTCCTGGAGCTTTGCACAATCTATCAAATCTGGAGTAGATGCCTGACCCAGAAAGGAATTTCTAGGACTCTGCTCCATCCCTTCTTGAACTTTGCTCAGATTAGTTAGGGTCCATGGTGAAATCACTTGGTAAATGCTTTGAAAATAATCGACAGACAAATTGAAAGGTAATAGAAAATAAATAACGTTAGGTGGTAGGGTCAATAATATAAATGTCTTCATTTTCTATAACTGTTATAACCACAATGCAAATCATCATTTCAGCTGCTAGTGGGAAAATAATTAATCTTGTTATTTTAAGCTAATTCACTCTTTTTTTGGTTTGGCAAATAATCAAATCCAGAGTTGCCCTGTTTCCCATTTTCTTGCTCTTCTCCCTAAATGTGACCTAAATTCCTTCGGCCTTATGTATTACTTTGTTAAAGAAAGTGGTGTCTGACTCCCAATGCCCACCAGTTGTAGTGTTTTATTTTACCTGGCTTCTTAGCATCAGCTAGTTTCCTTTCTGAATCTGCTGCTGGAAAATAACAAGGACCTTTCTTTCCACCATCATGGTTGTTCTTAGGAGAGACTGATCATGCTCACTTCAAACCTAAATCCACGTCTCAATTCCTACTGCATCTATAAGACTTAATGACTTCCTCCATCTAGTTTCTGGTCTTGAGTTTTCATCCTGAAGTCTCTTCATGAAAATCCATTGCCCTGTGCTACTGTACACCCTAGCAAACAGAATGGGCGTTACTATCAACTATCTCCTGTTTTCTGTAGAAGGAATCTTTCTCCGTCTCCTCCATGACCTATCAAACTAAGGAGATTTAGGTGTTTGAGGAACATGATTCACTAACCTCTCTAAACAAATTACACACACACACCAATTCTTTATCCATCTTCTTAACACATCTGTGGTATTTTATCTCACCCCACACCTGAGGAGAGACCCGAGCAATGAAAGTGTGGAGTATTTTCTCAGAGATTTAAACAGAATCCTTAAGCTTGGTGTATCCCCTATGAGTCCTTCTTCAGAAGGAAACTTTCATCTCTTCGTAATTTGCTTTCCAGCTACCACAAGAGAAGAAAGTGTTTCATAAGTTTGAGTAGTCAATTTTTTTTTAAATGCTGTTGAGACTACAACTATAGACCAGTAGGGACCTTTTGATTTGGCAATGTAATCATCATTAGTGACACTGAAAATAATGATTTTAGTAGACTGACAGAGAACAACATCTGAGCAAAATGAGTTTTCAAGACATTATAAAGCCAAGTTGTTTTCTTCTGTTGCTATGGCCTCTCCATATAATGCTTTCTAGCCTCAGTATCTTTTGTTCAAATTTTGTATTTGGAACTGCTCCATCTTGAGATATCTTATATGTCTACATACTCTTCCTGGGTGAGTTCATATGGTTTTGTGACTTTAAATATTACAGACTTGTCAAAGATTCCCAAATTTATATTTCTGTCCCTGAGTTATCCCCAGAACTTCAGACTCACAGTTCCCAATTCCTAACTTATATCTCCAATAGGATATCTACTAAAATCTCAAAAAGACCTCTAAATTCTTTCCTAGATTCTAAGCTCACTTGCAGGAGCTCTGGTGGCACAGTGCCTAAGGTGAGCTATGGTAGTGTAGTGCCTAAGGCATTTTGACAGCTAACCAGAAGCTTGGTGGTTCAAACCCACCATCCACTCAGCATAAGGAAGATGGGTCAATCTACTTCTGTAAAGATTTACTGCTTCAGACACCCAATGAGAGTAGCTATGATTCGGAATCAATTCAATGGCAGTGAGTTTTTGTTTTTGCTTTTTTTGGAGCTTACTTACATCTCCCCATCTAAACAAATAACATAACTTAAAAATAACTAACTAAATAAATAAATGTATCTTTAATTACTCTCTTTCACCTCTTTTTCATCTCTATATAATTAGTCTTATGATTTTAACACTCAAATATATCTCAAATCCCTCTATTTTCACCATTTCTAAAAAATTACCTGAATTAACTAAAATGATTTTTCATGTGGATGAAAGTAATGTCCACTAATGGACCTCCATTCTTTCCCTACCTTCACCATTAGACAGCAACAGCTTTTTTCACTAGAAACCAAAGTAACATTTTTTCTCCCTAAAAGCTTAATTTTTAGAGGAGTTTTAGGCTTACAGAAAAATTGTGCAGAAAGAAAAGAATTTCTCTGCTTACGTAATGTTTCTCCTATTAAGAACATCTTGCATTTGTGTGGTACATTCATTACATTTGATGAACTGATATTGATACATTATTATTAACTGAAGTCCAGAGTTTACATTAGTTATCACTCCAAATTGAACTTTTGAAAATGTAAAGTCCAAATCAGTTTGAACATATTTTCACCTTTATTGCTCATCTGTATTTTTTGTCTAATGAAATGTTAGTTCAAATCTTTTGTCTATTTTTCTGTTAAGTTGTATATTTCCTCTTCTTTTTATAAGCTCATTGTAAATTAAGGACATGAGCATTGTTATAGATGTGGAAATTTTTTTTCAGTGTTTCTTGTCTCCTGACTTTGTTATTTTGTGTTAATGGGGTTTATAGGGACTCTAGTGCTGTAGTGGTTAAGGCATTTGGCTGTTAACCAGAAGGTTGGCAGTTTGAACCCATTTGCTTCTCCAGGGAAGAAAGATGAAGCAATCTGCTTACATAACGATTTACAGCCTTGGAAACACAATGGGGGACACTATGGGTCAGAATCAACTCAATGGCTGTGAGTTTGGTTTCAGTTTTATAATTCTTATATAGTCAAACCCATATTTTTTTCTTTTGTGATGTATGCAATTAGAGTCTTACTTAGGGATGTCTTTCTTCATGTATATATATTTTTTCTTAGTACATACATAAATGATTGCTTTTTCATCTGGAATTTTCTTTGTTTCTTTAACATGATAACATATTAGAGTCATTTGAGATACTTTTTTTTTTTTCTATCAACTATGTCGCCGTCATTTGTATACAATGAAAGCACCCCTCATCTAACTGCATCATGATCAAACTTTGAAACGTTTCCATCAAACCAAATAGTTCCTTTCTGCCCCTCTTCATTCAGTCTTCTACCCAGCTCGGCAAGGCAGGCCGCCACCGGTCTGTTCTCTTTCAGTATGGTTGTGGAATTTCATATATTCTTAACCCACCAGCCACTTCTTGGAAGGAAGACTGGGCGATCTACTTCCGTAGTAATACCACGTAGGAAACCCAAGAAGGGGTGGCTGTGAGTCAGATCCAATTCCACGGCAGTGAGTTTTGTAGTTTTTCTTAAGTCTGGCTTTTTCCACCCTGCACATTATTTTTGTGTGTATTAGTTTATACTTTTTATTGCTGAATAATGGTCACTTTAAAAAAAAAAAAAGTTACAAATGCCCTTGCTACACCTCATATCAACAAAGTAAAAATGTCTGCATATACCATAAAAAAAAGAAGAAGAAAAAAGAATATAAAAAAGTCCCCAATAAATCCAATGCAGAGAGTTAAGAAGTACTTGCTCAAAAAAGTAGGGTAAAGCTCCATATTTAGTTTTGCTTTCTTTCTTTCCCCCCAACTGCATAGTCATGGTCTTCAATACCATGTGTTACATAATCCATCTTTTTCATTTGAATTTTAAATTTTATCTTTATTGTGTGCTATATTTTTCTGTGAAAATTTATCTGTTTCCAACTATGCTTTTTGGTGTGTCTATTCCCTCTCTAGTTGCTAACATTTGGAATGTTGTACTTTCAAAAGACAGACTAATACCTTGTGTTTTTCTATAATATCACAATTGTTTCTAAACTTTATGAAAACTATGTAAAACAATAATAAGAAATTCAAAAATTCTTAACTGAAAGTGAAAGCACTCTTGTTTGTGTATCAGTATGAGGAAGGTGGTTAAGAAGGTCGCTTATCTGAGATAAACTTTGAAAATTTTCTCTTTTTTTGTATTTGCTTTGTGTGATTCTGTCCTTTTCACTTTTTTTTTTTCTTGTTGTTGTTGAGTAGATCCCTTTTTTGTGAGACAGCGTATCTTAAGGTTTGGTTTTTAACTTATTCAGTGACCATTAATAGGAGCTGGAATCAACCCATTTATATTTCTTATTCTTATAGATACTTCTCAACTTTCAGTTTTGTCATTTTATATTATACTTCCAGATTTTAATATTTCCTTTGATTTTTACATTTTGCTAAATGGATTTAATTTGTTTATTTCACAATTATTCCTTTATTAATTAAATATTTAGTAAGTGCTGACTGTGTGTGGGTGGTTCTATTCTAGGGACTATTAGAATAGAAGTGAACCAAAAAGACAAAAGTCCCTTTTCTCCTGGAGCTGTGTAATTTTTCTAATGGTAATTTGGAATGTGCCATTTCTTTTTTTAATTTAAAACTTTATATATTGTATTTAAAATTCTGTTTATTTCTTTTTCTTTTATTTCTAGATAATATGACTTCACCTCTTTCATGAAAGAGATTTTTCATTCACTTTTTTGTTATTGTTGATCATTTTACATAGCATATTTAAACCTTTAGTTCTTGCCTTTTCTATTTTAGTTAACATCTACATTTTGCTAAACCACATGAGAAAATTACCTCACCCATCCTCCCTTTTCTGCCTCCATACTGAATTTTGACTTTTTTTTTTTTTCCCAATTGCCAAGTCTTATAATATTTATCTTCTGTAACTATGTTGTTGTTGTTGTTATGTGCCGTTGAGTTGGCCCTGACTCATAGCAACCCCTCCTTGGGTTTCCAAGGCGGTATCACTATGAATGTAGATTGCCCAACCTTCGTTCTGAGGAGTGGCTGGTGGGTTTGAACCGCCAGCCTTCTGGTTAGTCAAGTGCCTTAGGCACTATGCTACCAGAGCTCTCTCTGTAACTATATTTTCCTCTTTGTTGGCTTAGTATACCACTTAACTAGATCCAATCATCTAATCATGATTAAACCAATGATTAAACAATGGCTGTCAGTAGTTTTTTGTTTTGTTTGTTTTTTGGGTTTTTTATTTGTTCTTTTTTGGTTTTTCATTTTGTAAGAAATAACACAAGGGTTTATAGGCTATGATATCTATGCATTTTGTCTGAGAATGCATATCTATTCTCTTTATATTTGAATAATATCATTCTTGGTAAAGTGGAGGGTCAATGAAAAAAGGGAAAGGGCTTCAACAAGATGGATTAACACAGTGACTGCAATAATGGGCTCAGGTATGGCAAGGATTGTGAGGCTGGCACAGGACTGAGCAGTGCTTCATTCTGTTGTACATAGGGTTGCTCTGAGTTGGAGCCGACTCGATGGTACCTAACAACAACAAGAACTCAGATTCATTCTGTCACTGAATTCATGTACTTTGCTTGCACTCTTGGGGTTTACTTTATTGTCACAAATTAGTGTGAAGTCGTGGAAACTTGGCATTCTCCACAGAACACCACCTGTACTGTGCCTTGCCCTTTACTCCAAACTCTCTCCTGCATCAGGCCCCTTCCCATCATCCAGTTTCAGGAGAGTAAAAGCAGTGAAACATGGAGACGTGGTCCTTCAATTTAATAAGCCCGTAGCAGTGGAAGAGGAAGTGGAATTCTAGCTGCCCTTCTCTTCTGAGCCCCACTTTCCTCAGAGTGTCCTCAATGGCTGCTAGAGATTACTTCTAGGAAATTATTACTGTTTTCCTTTTCTTCTTCAGCCCACTCCCCAAAGTTAAAATCAGTAAGTCTAACTTGTCTTGCTTTTGATAAGATAATGCTGCTGGTTATATTACATGTTTTCTTCAGGAGATTTTATATATATATATAT
>NW_006921738.1:149280-160078 GCF_000298275.1 Orycteropus afer afer | reverse complement strand
AAATGCTTTTGCATAGTCAATAAAACACAAGTAAACATCTTTCTGGTATTCTTTGCTTTGAGCCAAGATCCATCTGACATCAGCAATGTCCTCTTCTGAATCCAGCCTGCACCTCAGGCAGTTCTCTGTCAATATACTGCTGCAGCCATTTTTGAGTTATCTTCAGTAAGATTTTACTTTCATGTGACATTAATGATATTGTTTGATAATTTCATTCTGTGGGATCACCTTTCTTTGGAATGGGGACAAATATGGATCTCTTCCAGTCAGTTGGCCAGGTATCTGTCTTCCAAATTTCTTGGCATAACCAAGTGAATACCTCCAGTGGGGCAGCCGTTTGTTGAAACATCTCAATGGGTATTCGGTCAATTATTCGACCCTTGTTTTTCACCAATTCCCTCAGTGCAGCTTCAACCTCTTCCCTCAATACCATTGGTTCTTGAACATATGCCACCTCCTGAAATGGTTGAACATTGATTGACAAGTTCTTTTTGGTACAGTGACTCTGTGTATTCCTTCCTTCTTTTGATGCTTCCTGCATCATTCAATATTTTGCCCATAGAATTTTTCAATATTGCAACTAGAGGCTTAAATTTTTATCCTATCACTGACAACACTGTTCTTCAAGACAGATCTTGAAACATCTTTTGTGATAATGAATGCCACTCCATTCCTCTTCAATTTGTCATTCCTGGCATAGTATATCATATAGTTGTCTGATTCAAAATGCCCCAAACTGGTCCATTTCAGCTCACTGATGCTAGGAGGTCCTGAAAGACTTACTTTATCAATATCATTAAGGTTGGTTCTACTCTAATGAGGCAGCTATTTCTCAGTCCTATTATTTTGAGTGCCTTCTAACCCATGAGGCTAGTCTTCCTGCACTGTGTGGGGCAATGTTTCCAAGCTATTCATAAAGTTGCCTAGTAATGTATCAGACAGTGTTTCTCTGCTATTCATAAGGTTTTCCCTGGCCAATTTTTGAGAAGTGAATGGCCTCCTCCTTCTTCCTAGTCTGTCTCAGTCTATAAGCTGAGTTGAAATCTGTGTACCATGTGTGTGATAGTTGAAGATGTGTCAACTTGGCTGGACTCCAGTTGTGAGTGGTGGTTCCCATGATGGATCACATGACTGAATTCTAAGCGGCCGGTCTGCCCAAGGGGAGTTTCCCCAGGGGTGTGGCCTACCTGCAATGCTATCCCAGGGACAAGCTGGAAGAACGGCATTCCGGACTGTATACTTCCTGGAGCGAGCAGCTCGCTGCTCACCCTGGAGGTTTTCGGATTCATTCTTTGTTGGGAACAGCGACCAGTGCGCTGCGTGTCAGCTTGATTCTCTCGGCTCTGTTGTGCTTACGGGAACCAGACGGCTCCGGGCCCCATCGCCCTCCAGAGACGAACTTTTCAGCTTGAACTTGTCGGCCTCTACATGCTTGTGAGCCATTTATCTAAGATAAATTTCTCTCTCTCTCTCTTTCTCTCTCTATAAATATATATATATATACTTTGCTGGTTTTTGTGTTTCTCTAGAGAACCCCATCCAACACAATGTGCAACTCTGCTGGCATCTGAAACACCATTGGCACAGCCTCAAGCCTCACAGAAACATACAAGCACCTCACAGGATGAAAAACTGACAGACAAGTTTGTTGCCCTTAGCTGTTGGAAACCTCTGCACCCTCCTCTTACCTATTTCCTACCTGAAACCTGCCACTCTGTTGTCCTAGGCTGCTTCTGGTCCCTCCTTTCCTGGCTCTAGGGGGCTTGGGGCCTAGCCTTGCTACCACCCCTTCTAACTTGGATATGATGCTGCTCCTGAGGTCCCGGAGGCTGCTCCTGGTCCCTTCACTCACATGACACAGGTTCTATGGTTAGAATGGCCTAATTAGCTGAGTTTCTATGGCACCAATGCCTATGCCTTCACATACTATGTCATGTGGGCTAAAAAAAAGGTGATGTGTTTCCAAGATCTTAATATCACTTTCTGTACTTGTTGACCTTGTCCCTTTTATCCTGTGTGGAACTATACAACTAAAATAGCTAAGTTACAAGTTCCTTGGAAATGGTATATTTACTTATTCTATTTATTCATTTTATCAATACCCCCCCAAAAAATGGAACCATAGCAGACATTGCTAGTGCCACCCTCATATCTGCTGTAGAACCATTGCGATAAGCTACTTACTGGGAATGCCTATATTTTGCTTAAACCCACTGCCATTGAGTAGATTCCGACTGATCACAACCCCCATAGGGTTGCCAAGGCCGTAAACCTTTACAGAAGCAAATTGCCTTATCTTCCTCCCACAGGGAAGCTGGTGGGTTTGAACCTCCAATCTTCTAGTTAGCAGCCTAATGCCTTAGGAAGTATACCACCAGAGTTCCTATATTTTGCCTACAGCTTTCTATTTGCTTTGTTTTGTTTTCTGGCCTCGGTAGCATACTCAGACTGCATGCACAAACTACACATAAAAAAAAAAAAAATAACCTTAATGATATTGAGAGTCAGCATACCTGGAAGTGCCTCAACAAATGATAGTCATAGAATAGGTGAATAAAATACCCAGGACCTTCATTCTTTGCTTGAAATAACTCTGAAGCTTATCTTTCAGAGCTTCTCTGTGGGACTGAGTTCTCTTTACACATTAGTAACTTATCCAATATCATACCGTATTTGGCTTCCTTCCCTTTATCTACCTCCTTACTCCCTTACTAGTTTTTAAATATCACCTCTAAAACTACATGCATTCAAATGTTTGCCTTCGTGTCTGCTCTTTGGAGAATCTAAGCTAAGACAAACACATACTCTCTGCCCATCACTGTTGAAATGTATAAGGATATTGAAGCAGGAAAAAAAAATAATCAAACTCCCTGACCTTGCAAAGTGTCAAAAAATAATTTGCAACTTGGAATTAGGAAAGACCTTTTAATGTAGCTCAGGGCTTGACTTACATCAACCAGGATATTTTACAACTTTGTTGGGGCAGCAGTTAACTTGCAGACTCTTGTCCAGTAGAAATCCAAATGACTTCTGTTCAGTGGAACAGATAGTGCCAAAGGCTGCATTTTATTGCTCTGTAAGAAATTAATCAATTTTGTATCTAACTGAGAAATCCTATCCTAACACTTCCTCATTTAAATGCCTGACTTTACCCCATGTCCTTTAAATCTGTTAACTACTTACTGGCTGTTTTATTAATAAAACAAAAAAAAATAGAAAAACATTTTTTACATGTGTTCCTTTTGTATTTGTCTAAGAGCCATATTTTATAACCTTTTAAAAATTATACTTTAACACAAAGAAGATGGAGGAGACAAATACACACGCATACACACATAATGAAGTCTTACTATTCATAGTACTTGTTTTCTGTAAAATTACCACGAACATTGAATTAGTGAATACTAAACCACTGCTGTAGGGGAAATACAAGGTTTGGTTCCCACAAGTCCCTGGTCGCAACATTTTCATTCATCAATACATAACTTTGTTTTATATGTGTTTTTGTTTAAGGACATCTTATTAATATATATTATTTATTCAATGACATTAAAGTTATGGACAACTCATGACAGAATGAAGCTTATCTAGCACATGTGTTTTCAACATAAGGCGCATCACAGACTTCTTGCACTGAGGAATACTAAACAGTATTTCAGCTCTTCCACCACTTGTCTGTCCATGTGTCGTACTCCGGTGACATGTGTGCTGCCATGAGGCTGGAGACTATGCTGCCGGTATTTTAAATACCTGTAGGGTCACTCATAGTGGACAGGTTTCAGCAGAGCTTCCAGACTAAGACAGACACAGAAGAAGGAAGGAGCCATCCACTTCTCAAAGAATTGGTCAGTGGAAACCTTATGAAGAGCAGTGATACACTGTCTGATAAATTACTGGAAAACTTTATGCATAGCCCTGAAACACTCTCTGATTTAGTGCCAGAAGATGAGCCCCTCAGGCCAAAAGGCACTCAAAATATGATTGAGGAAGAGCTGCCTCCTCAGGTGAGAGTCAACCTCAATGATGTGGATGGAATAAACCTTTCAGGACCTCCATTTGCTGATGTGGCACATCTCAAGATGAGAACAAACAGCTGCAAACATCCATTAATAATCAGAACATGGAATGTTTGAAGTATGAATGTAGATAAATTGGAAGTTGTCAAAACTGAAATGGAATGCATAAAGATTGATTTCCTAGACATTAGTGAACTAAAATGGACTGGTTTTGGCCATTTTTAATCAGACAACCATATGGTCTATAGTGCCGGGAGTGTTGTGGGAATCATTTCATACTGCAAAATGAGCAACAAAGAATGCAAAATGAGAAAAACATGGTGGTAAATAGAATATGAAAAGGACACTTGTTTACAGTACCAGAACTGAAACAAGACAGAGTCTCCTTATTCAACTTCATTTGAAACGTGTGTCGGACAACTCTTTTTTTTTTTTTTTTTTGCCATATTGTGCCTTGTTGGGGAAACATAATTAAAAATAAAATCTCTTGTCAACTTAAACAAATTCTGCAAGAGTGGAGGCAGTCCCAGGGTTATGAACATCTATGTTACTGACAATTCCTGTTGCCCTTTGTGTAATGTATGTTATGTAAATTTGCCCTCAATTTGAAGAGATTGCCAGTTCAAACACTCCAGCCACTCCACCAAAGGAAGACGGGGCATTCTGCTTTGGTAAAGAGGTACTGCCTCAGTGCCCAATGGGAGTCACTATGAGTCGGAATCAACTTGATGACAGTGGGTGTGGCTACTCACAACAAAATCATCATAATCACTTTCATTAGCTGCACAACAAATTTTAAATCATTGAAAAGTCTTTGATCCTTTCCTTTAACTAAAGTAAGGTGAAATAAGAACCATATACACCCCTTCTGACTTATCTACACATTCTTAAAGACACAATTAGGAATTTGTAACCCAGGACTGCTTGTAAGTGAGAAAGAAAGAGTTCTGTTGCTGAAAAAGCATTACACTATAATGTGAGGTGCACCACAGGCAATCCACTAAAGACACTGCAAAGACAGAGGGGAATTTTGTCCTTTTTTTGTTTTATAAAAAAAACAAAAATTCTTACAACTACACCCATAATCAACATCACAATAAACAGAGAAAATATTAAAGTTTTCAAGGATTTCATTTTATTTGAACCCACAATTCCCCTGGAAATTGCAGTCAAGAAACCAAATGACTTTTTGCCTTAGTCAAATCTGCTACAAAAGAACTCTTTAAAATATTAAAGAGCAGTGATGTCATTTTGAAGACTAAGGAGGCCTGACCCAAGCATGGTATTTTCAGTAGGGAAATATAAGCACCTCTCCCTCTTTTTTTTTTTTCCTTTATATTTTCCCCCTGCATCCTGTCCACAAATGATGGAAAAGGGCCATGGGTTTTGATTTTGGAGTTAGAAATAAATTTTAGCAAATAGGCAAATTTATAGATAACAGAATTTGTAAATAATGGGGATTGACTCTGTCTCTCTCTCTGTTATTTATATTATATTTACTATATTCCTTTGAAGTGAGGATGGTGAGACTTCATCTCATGTAATTTGGATATATTATGTGGGGAGCAGTCTCTTCAGATGAACGTCATGAACGGCAAAATAGAGGGTCAGCGGAAAAGAGGAACAACCTCAATGTCCCGGACCGACAGTGGCTGCCACAATGGCCTCAAACATAACAATGACTGTGAGGATGGCACAGGATAGTGCAGTGTTTTGTTCTGTTGAACATATGTTTGCTATGACTTGATGGCACCCAACAACATCATTATATTATAAAAGCAAAAAAAACAAACTCACTGCCGTCGAGTTGGATCCGACTCATAGCAACCCCTCTTTGGGTTTCTGAGGCAGTATCACTATGGAAATGGATTACCCAATCTTCCTTCCCATTATATTATATTGTGTTATATCATTATATATCATAAGTCACATTCTGATAAATGTTATGAGGAAGAATAGAATAATTGCTTTTGGGTGGGATGCTATTTTATACAAAGTGGTCTAGATGGCATCTTTGAGTGGAGACCTGAAGGGAGAAAGATAGTAGGCACACGGATAGCTAGAGTTTAAGCATTCCAAGTAAAGGGAACAGAAAATATGCAAACTCTGAAACAAGAGTGTGTTTGACAATTTCAAGTTACAGCAAGAAAATCATTAAAGTAGAAATTAAGTGGTTGGCAGGGAAGAATGGTAAAGGATAAAGACAGAGAAGTGATTTGGACCATATCGCCTATGACCTTGAAGGCCTCTCTAAGAGTTTTGGCTGGTACGCATTAAGTGAGATAAAAAAAAAGCCATTGGTGGACTTTTTAGAAAGAATTGGTATGATATGATCTGCTTCTAAAGGATCAAGTGGACTGTTATATTAAGACTAGGCTATAATGAATGAGGACAAATACAGAGTCCAATTAGGATTTCAAGGCAAGAGATGTTTGTAGCATGGACCTGGTGATAGTGCATGTAAGAAGAAGTCAGATTCTGAATAAATTTTGAAAGCAGAACTGACATAATCTTACTTACGATTGGATGTGATTTATAACATATTTCATTCTTTCATGTATTTATCCTTTATTTTACTCAATATATTTAGAGCAATGAACTGGATTAAGTATATAATAAAACACATCCTGAGATTCACAAAGACCTTTGCTGCTAATCTAACAAATTTGAAAGCAATATAGTCATGGCACCTATGGTGGTTATGTTTTTGAGTCAACTTGGCTGGGGCTAGTTGAGTGGCTGGGCAGCTGGTGGTATTTATTCCCCATGATGAGACTGGCAATCAACTCCATTTTGGGATCTACCACAAGCTGCTGAGTAGCAGCTTTGGGTATGTGATCTGCTTCCTGTAATAAGAAGCAGCTCTGGGAATGTTCTCTAGCTTATGTCATGCTTGGATCCTGCATGTAGCTGTGTCATTATTCAGCAGCCTGCCATGCTCTGCTGACCTTGGGACTTAAAATGGACTTGAGTTACTGGCCTGTTGTGTGGTTTGGTAACATCGGGACTGTGCCTTTTTACTTGTCCACCTTGGGGTTGTCAGCCTCAGCACCCAGCAGCTGTCTGAGTGAAGAAAAGCCTCTAGCTTCAGTGGGCCAGGGGCTAGAAGCAGAGCTGAAGCCCAAGGCTGAGGGGCTTTCACCCAGCCTCTAGAGCCTGGCACTTTGAACTTGGACTTAAAGCCTCCAAATTGTAAGAATAAACTCCTGTTTGTTAAGGCCATCCCATTTGTTGTATATTCTTGTCAGAGTGGCACTAGGTAACCAGAACTGCACCCTAGACATGTTTTAACACTTAAAACTACCATTTCCATAAATGGTGATATCAGCTCAAAATCTCTTGACAGTTACTCAAGCATAGGTAATTCTAACCCTATCAATTCTGATGTGTATCCCTGTTATCATTGAAGATAATATATTATAAAGAAAATGTTTTCTTTTTATCAATGAAACAAAAATACATAAAAGTAAGCCTTAGAGTATGTATTTATGTATATGGACTTTAGAATTATAAAGCCAGGTTTGTGAAATTTTCACTACTTATTTTTAAAATGTTATGGGTTTTAGAAATTGACATCTAATTACTCATGGTAATCTGAATAGTGCTTTTCTTTGTCATTGATTATGATACTGTTTTTCCTCAATCTAAAGCATTTCATACATTTCCTGCTAAGAATTGAGCTCTACATATTTCTTTCCATCTAACTTTTTATCTTTAAATAAGAAGATGTTTGTTTTATCTTAATGGTATACATAGGTTAGTAGTCCAAACCCTCCAGATTTTCCGTGGGAGAAGGATATGGTGATCTGGCTCCACGAAGATTACAGCTTTGGAAACCCTGTGGAGCACTTCTACTCTGTCCTGTCAGGTTGCTATGAGTCTAATCAACTGCATGGCTGTGGGTTTCTTAATAGATGTATTTATTATTATTAAAAAACTGATCTTTAAAGCAAAGTGCACATATCAGAGATGGGATCCTCAGTTAATATTTAGTTTTATCCTTTCTATTTTAATATAAAATTTGAGTATCAATTAGTATGGTCATACATGCATATGATTCTTAAATAACTAGACACATATGGTGCCATGTATATATTCTTTTTCCTTAGAAATGTACAGTCAAAAGGTTTGGATGTATTATAATATTTGTTTATTTATTATGCTTATTTTTATTATCTGTGTCCTTCTGATTGAATGAAATCTCTATGAGAGATGTGGTTTGTTGTTATTGTCATAATTATTATTATTTATTGCTACATCTCAAACACACAAAAAAACAAAGCCAAACACATAATAGGCACACAAAAATATGTGTTTAATGAAAAAGACACATTAGCAATCATGATCATGTCTTACTATATTTCTTGAAATGGAAGTTGCAAGAAGAAAATCCTTGACTTGGAATTTGGATACATGCATACATAATAGAGGACAAAATAAAGAACAACAAACAACAAAGTTATCAGTCACTGACTCTCCAAGATTTTATAGTGGTATTGTAGCATAGTGCCTAAGGCACTTGACTGCTAACCAGAAGGCTGGCGGTTCAAACCCACCAGACACTCCTTGGAAGGAAGGTTGGGCAATCCTACTTCCGTAGTGATACTGCCTCGGAAACACAAGGAGGGGTCGCTATGAGTCGGGGCCGACTCGACGGCAAATAACAACAACAACAACAAGACAAACTAAACTCTAATGAAGGGCAGACCCCAGTAATGGACTCAACAATATAGTGAAATTAAAATAATTTGGGGAAGCTGAAGAAAGTGTTAATAATAATAGCCAGCATTTATTATTTACATAGTGCCAATCATTAAAAAAATACTTTATCATTATTGTTTTTTTTTTCATCCCCAGAGACTGAGTACTTAACATATAGTAGGTACTTAACAAATATTTATAATTAATTATCTCTTTAATCCTACAATAACTTTATGAATAATGTAAGATTTTTATAATTCTTCCTTTTATAAAAATTTCAGATTATAATGATTGAAGTTATAGTAGCTAAGAAATTTGCCCTGAATCATACAGAAATTGATATTAGAGTCCAGTGCTATATCTAGTCTGAGATGAGGAATTAAGCTCTTAACCAATGTATCTGTATCCATTTTTAATGGCAAAACCAATATGGCATTTGTAAGAGTTAAATAATATGTTTGTATTATCTTACAGAAAGATTGCTATGCAGGGGCTTCAGTTTTCATGAAACTGTTATTTTTATAAAACATTATACATAATTCTCATTTTTCACAGTCTGAAGGTTTAGGTATGAAGTAGTGAGTGAGTTGTAAGAGTGCTAGAAAGAGTAGGTGGATGATCCAGAACATTGATTAGTGTCCAACAGCTAACTGCTTTGGAAGGGAAATACAGAGTGACTAGACAGAATGATTAGATTTGGTTTAAATGTGGCAGGACACAAGATTGAGGAAGTGACTGTGCATCTACAGTGAGGAGCTTTTAGTCAGCCTCTACCCACAAGGGAGGATGCCTAATTGGAAGGATGTTGTATAAAGATTAACAGCAGAAAATGACAGTGTCCTTGTCCTTTGATATTGGCAGAATCAGAGCACTGAACATTGTGGTGGCTCCAAATAAGAAGAAAGAAAGGATGCCAATGCTTTAGAAAGCCATCAAGAGTTTCTTAGCCCACTCTTCTAGAAAGTAGAGTGAAGATTAAGTTGCTAACAATATATTTTGGAGACGTGAAGGTCAGGAAAAACAAAAGGAACATGGGAAACAAGGGAACATGAAAAACAATGCAATGTAATGTTTCATTGTGCCAACCATGGCTTCAAAACAGCCTAGGAAAGACAGAAACACTATCTCGCCTGGTTTATCTGTCAGCATGTAGGTCTTCTCAAAAAGGGTTAGAAGGAAAAACTAACTCTCAGACTAGTCCATCAAATACAATTCCCTCTCATCTCTCATTTCTCATTGGTGAGATACAACCACTAAACATCTAGGTTGCATTACCAGTCTCTTATAACTAGAAATCCATAAACTATACAAGGCTTTATTCAAGACTCACAGAAGTGTGGGTAGTGAGCCAACAGGGAGAAATAGAAAAAAAAAAAAAGTTGAGGGAATTTGAGAAGGCACATAGATTTATGTCTCAATACAAAGGCAGATAAGTTAAAATAATGCACTGCTTCTTGATGCCTCACATACTGCTAAGAGGAAAAGAAGGCAGACCTAAAAAAGAGGGTTTCATTAAAGTAGTAGTGTAGTACCTAAGGCACTTGACTGCTAACCAGAAGACTGGTGGTTCAAACCCACCAGCCACTCCTCAGAAGGAAGGTTGGGCAATCTACTTCCGTAGTGATACTGCCTGAGAACCCCAGTGAGGGGTCGCTATGAGTCGCGTCCCACTTGACAGCACATGACAACAACAACAACAACAGTTAAAGTAGCATGGGGCAAAAAGAGGAGTCCTTGGAGTAGCACTCCAAACTAAGAGTCCAATCAAAGCAAGAGTATAGCAAATCCAGATAAGATCTAGGCTAGTGTGTGTGTCCTAAAAGTTGTACCCAAGGGTAAATTGGTAGACAAAAGGAAAAAAGTCAATGAGAGAATGGGAACTGTAACAGATAGGATTTAGATTATCTAAGAGTGAAATCTCAACTAGGAAAAGGTAAAAATAAGCTCTGACCAAAGGAAAAAAGGGCTAACAGAACTGAAAATGGACACCCATGAGTCCTTGGATATAAGCAGAAGGAAACCAAGTATATGAGTATATGGCATGATCTGTCATTTCACATAGTATTATGCATATTATATGC
>NW_006921738.1:139400-146611 GCF_000298275.1 Orycteropus afer afer | reverse complement strand
CCTCAAAACTCACGTCTACATGTCACCACAGTAGGACAAACCGACAGACAAGTTTGTCTTGCTGTTGACGACCTCTCATATCCAGATTATATGTATACTAACAACAAAATTATTTTATAAAATATTTCTATATTAAGTTACAACCTTATTAGTAACTGAGTAGAAGCTTTTTAAAGTTTTTCTCTTTCTTTTCCTTTATCTCTTCATTCTTGAGAGAAGTTATTGATATAGTTTCAAAATAGTAATTACCTCAATGTTGTAGCTAAAACATCAGAAACTTTGAAAAAATTAGCAACTATTAAAATGCCAGTAGCAACAAACTGACAGGACACAAGATCAACATGCAAAAATCAGTTGTATTCCTCAACATCAACAAAGAGATCTCTGAAAAGGAAGTAAGGAAAAGTATCATTTACATAGCTCCCAAAAAGATAAAATAGTTAGGAACAAATCTTACCAGCGACACAAAAGACCTATACAAATAAAACTATAAAACACTACTACAAGAAACTACCAGAGACCTTCATAAATGGAAGAACATGGATGTTCATAGATCAGAAGACTGAATATTGTGAAAATATCAATACCACTCAAAGCAATATAGACATTCAATGGAATCCCAATCCAGACTCCATCAGCAGTCATTAAGGACAAGGAAAAACCAATCACTAATTTTATATGGAAAGGAAAGAGATTTCAGACAAGCAAAGCACTTTGAGGAAGAAAAACAAGATAGGATATTTCACACTCCCCAATCTCAAAACCTACTATACAGACACAGTAGTCAAAACAGTGTGGTATTGGTACAATAATAGACAAATGGACCAGTGGAACAGAATTGAGAATCCAGAAACAGACCCATCCATCTATGGACAGCTGATCTTTCACAAAAGGCCAAGACCAATTGAATGGGGGAGAGATAGCCTCTTTAAAAAATGGTGCTGGCTAAATTGGATATCCATTTGCAGAATAATGAAATCAAACCCATTTCTCACAAAAATGAACTCAAGATGGATCAAAGACCTAAATGTGAAACCTCAGACTATAAAGTTCATCAAGCATAAAATAGGGGCAAACCTATGGGCCCTAATCTATGACATAAATAGACTATCAATCATAACCCAAAATGCACAAGAGAAGTTAGATGACTGGGACTTTTGAAAATTAAATTCTTATGTGCATTGAAAGACTTCTCCAAAAGAGTAAAAAGGTAACCTACAGATTTTGGGGAAAAAAATCTGGCTATAACACATCCAACAAGGGACTTATCTCTAAAACTTACAGAAAACTTCAACACCTCAACATCAAGAAGACAATCCAATTCAAAATGGGCAAAGGATATGTACAGATACTTCACTAAAGAAAATACTCAAACAACCAACAAACACATGAGGAAATCCTGATGATTATTAGCCATTAGAGAGTTACAAATCAAAACAACAATGAGATCATCCCACCCCAGCAATAATAGCAAAGTTGGACAAGGCAGAAAATAACAAATGCTGTTGAAGGTGTGAAGAGATTGTAACTCTCATGCACTGCTAGTGGGACTGTAAAATGGTACAGCCACTGTGAAAAACGATTGGCATTTCCTTGAAAAATTGCAAATAGAAATACCATTTGGTCCAGTAATTCCACTACTAGGAATACATACTAAAGAGGTGAGATCCAGGACATGAATAAACATATGCACACTCATGTTCATTGTAGCATTATTTACTATAGCAAAGAGATGCAAACTATCTACGTGCCCTTCAACAGATGAATAACAACAGATGGATAACCAAACTATTGTATATTCACACAATGGAGTACTATGCAACATTAAAGAATAATGAACACGCAAAACACCTCATAAAATGGATGAACTTTGAGAACATTATACTGAGTGAAATAAGTCAATCATAGTATGACAATCATTGTATAAGTCCATTATTATAAAAAGTCAAAGAAAGGTTTACACAGGGAAGGAAAATTTCTTTGTTGGTTACCTGGGATGGGAGGGGAGAGTAGGGGAGTGAAAATTGCTGACTAGTTGAGAAGTATGCAGTGATTTGGGTGAAAGGAAAGGCAATATAACAAAAGTGTGTGATCACTATAATAACAATAGGGAAAAGGAGGACATAGAAAAATGCACAAAAGATATAGACAACAAAGGCAAATATTACTACATACACAATACTGCATTACCAGTAATAACAAACACTAGTCTATGGCTGCATACATAGACAAGTGAGAAGATCAAGTGTGGCTAGGTAAACAGGAATATATATACCCATGACCATAGATGGATTTGGCTGATGATATTCCTACATGTGTATTTGTGCTACAAGAATATCCATATACATTATGGAACTAACAGGGGACAAGATTGGAATAGCTTCTTGGTGACAACCAAACACCTTGAGGGAGTGAGTCACTGGGCCTGTGGGCTCAGGACCAGGGCCTTGGGGGCATCATGCTCAACTGGCACAACAGTTCATCAAAATCTTGTTCTACATCCTACTTTGGTGAGTAGTAACTAGTGTCTTAAAAGCTTTCGAGCATCTATCTAAAATACAACTATTGGTTGCCCCCTTATCTGGAACAAAGAAGAGTGAAGAAAATCAAAGTCATATGGGAACAACTAGTCCAAGGGTCTGATGGACCACAGGAACCACATCGGTCTTCATGACCCTGAGACCAGAAGAACTAGATAGTGCCTAGCTACCAATGCTAACCACTCAGAAAGGGAGCAAAATTGGAGATCCTGGATAGAGCAAGAGAAAAAATGTGGAACAAAATTAAAAAACACAAACAATGACCAAAATTACTGGTGGGATTGAGGGTGGCAGAACCCCTGAGACTATGGTCCTGGGTTATCCTTCAGGGCTGGAACTGGACTCACTTCTGGGTTTAGCTCTCAGCCAAACAGTAGAAAGGTCTACAGCCAGAACACCTACCCAAGGGAGATGCACCCACCTACCCCGGGGAGGTACACCCCTTACATCAATCAACTTTGAGAGATCAGAAGGGCAACATTTGCATAGAGGGAAAGTTAGACAGACAGGAAGGCATAGATAAGAAGGACATAGGAAAGGGGTAGTCACAGGGAGGAGAGCTTTTTATTTTGGGGATTGTAATCAGGGCCATGACACTAAATATGCATGAACTGTTGAGAAATCTGTTTTATAAATTTGCACCAAAATCACAATTAAAAAAAAAAAATCTTGTAGGCAGCCATCTAAGGTACAACTATTGGTTTATCATTGTCCAAAGCAAAGAAGAGTGAAGAAAATCAAAGATTCATGGAACAAATAGTCCAAAGGACTAATGGACCATATGAATCTCAACTTCCATAACCCCAAGACCAGAAGAATTCGATAGTCTTCAGATTCCACTGCTGACTGCTCTGAAAAGGATCACAATCTTAGATAGAGTGGGTGAAAAATGTGAAATAAAACTCAAATTGTGGGGAAAAAAAAAAAAAAAAAAGAACAGGTTTACTGGACTGGTAGAGAGTAGGAGAACCCTTGAGTCTATCGCCCTTAGTCATCTTTCAAGCCTGGAATTGAACTCACCCTAGTGGCTCAACTTTCAGCCAAAAATAGGTCTGTAAGTTGAATAATTACAACAGAGGTACCCATTCTTTAGAACAATCAACCATATAAGATGAAAAGGGCAGAATTTCCCCAGAAATAAAGCTCAGAAATCAGGGATAGAAAAGAAGGATGAATGAAAGTGGTAAACACAAAGAGGAAGTAGGAAGAATGATGTTACATTGTGGGGATTACAATCAATATCACAAAACAAAATTTGTATGAATTCTTGAATGGAAAACAAATTTACTCTGTAAACTTTCACCAAAATGACAATAAAAAATAAAAAACAACCAACCAACCAAAAAACACTGGCAGCAATGAAAACAACAACGCATGTTTGTAGTGTGTACAGATGAAACCACATAATTTGAAGCATCTTTGTAATTAGGTATTAATGACAGCTCTGACCAGAGTGCAACTCATTTAACATGAATGTAATACACAGATTCCAAATTGACCAAATTATTAAAATAGAATACCAATTATTTTAATAACCATTAATTCTCAAAAAAAAAAAAAATTCACAATGAAGTACATCATATATTAGCTGAAATTTCCTACTGAAAAAATGACTAGTACTGTTAACAATCACAGAGGCTGAGGATAAAAAAGAAAATGAACAAAGTTAAGATGGAATACCTCCCCATGACTTAGAAATGCTTATCTAGGAAAGCTGAAATAATCAATAGCCATGGGAAAATGTAAAAGTGCAGCTACACTGAATAAATATTGCAGATCACAGGGACAGAGCAATGCTTCCTTCTCAAACATTTCATTATTTCTAGGTTTTTGCCATTAGAAGTCACTTTCTCTGTTGAACCCGATTGCTATCAAATTAATTCCAACTTATGGCAACTTCCTATATTACAGAATAGAGCTGAGTTTCATAGTGTTTTCTTGTTTGTCATCTTTATGAAAGCAGATCATCAGGCCTCTTTTTCATGACGCCATTTGATGGGTTTGAACCACCAACTTTCACTTGGTAGTGAAAATGGGCAATGCCACTAAAGGACCTTAGTTTACAATATCGGCTATCAATAAGCATTAACTTACATTTAACATGATAAATCATTGCAATTTTTCTGGAATGCCTTGATTCGGTATGGTCAGATATCTTAACAGTCAGAGAATTTACTGTGAAAAACAGATGCATGGGTGCTATATTTAGGATTTTACTCTTTTCAAGATACTACTCTGAGATCTGCAAGTTTTTAATAATTCCTGAATAAATTTAAAATAAGATAAGATTGCTTTACAGGGACCTTGATTTCAATAGCAATTAAATATAAATCAGCTTTCTCACTTTCATATTATTATTAGGAGACTGCCTGCAATTTAACTTCATCAGGGGTTGATCTGAATATTTTAACTTCAAAGTATGAATAATCACTTGTGAAAATCTTTATATGACTTTTTTTTTTTTTTTCTTTTAGACTTTGAACAGAAAAAAGACATTTTCTCTTTTGAAGAAAATGCTTGAAGAGAAAGTATGAATGTCTATTTCCGGTTGGAAATAAAACCAATAAAGAAATCCATAGCCACCATGAAACTAAAGGTTTATTTGAAGAAAAGGAAAAGGTGGGTGGGAGAACTTCAATGCATAGTCACGTGTGTTTCTAATCTCTTTCCTTTAATTTGACAGAACAACTAACAGAAAAGTCTGTCTTCTTTGAAGGAAAATAACTTTCAACCCAAATCTTTGAGGCACTCATAGCACTTTCACCAGCCATTAATGTTTATTTGAATGCTTTTTAGAATGACTCACCCATCTGGAGTTGCAAATGAGCACAACATTTGTAATATGGTACTTTTTTTCTTAAAGCAAATACTACGTTAATAACTAGCTGATATTGAGGGAAAGTTTCAATATTATTTTTATGAAAAAAAAAAAGTCTATGACATTGGATATCACTGGGAGAAAGTATCACCTTATTAAGGAGCTCTGGTGGGGTAGTGCCTAAGGCATTTGACTGCTAACCAGCAGGTTGGAGGTTCAAACCCACCAGCTGCTCCAAGGAAGGACGATGGGTAATCTATTTCCATAAATATTTCCTGTCTCAGAAACCCATGTGTGGGGGGTGTCACTATGAGTTGAAATTGACCAGATAGCAGTGAGTTTGGTTTTTGGTTTATCACCCTATTGGTCCCATATGCTCTCTCCACCAATACTTTAGTAAGCTTTTCTCTAGCTTTTTTAACTCATCTTTCTTCTTGTCTTTATTTTTACGTCCTTTCACTTTCCCCATGGACCTCTTCCTCATATTTTTCTCATTTCTGGGGCCAGTGAGACCATAACACCTAATCTCTCTGTTGACTTTAATGTTTTTGATGGTTGCCATTGAGTTAATGCCTACTCATGTTGACCCTATGTATCACAGAATAGAACTACTCCGTAGAGTTTTCTTGTTTTTTGATCTTTATGGAGATGTATCACCAGGTCTCTCTCCTATAGTGCAACTGGGTGGGTTCAAACTGCAAAATTTTAAATTAGTATTCAAGAGGAAACAGTTTTGGGCACCCAAGGATAGTGTTCATAACTAAACTATAGGAAAATATTAACTGTTCTTTCTCTAATACGTTTCAGCACATCAAATGAGCAAGTATATCTATTAATGAATCAAATAGCCCAGTTAAGGAGGATGGAAGGATCTTTGGCAGTGTAGTGCCTAAGGCACTTGACTGCTAACCAGAATGCTGGCAGTTCAAACCCACCAGCCACTCCTCGGAAGGAAGGTTGGGCAATCTACTTCTGTAGTGATACCACCTCGGAAACCCAAAGAGGTGTTGTTGAGTTGGGTCGGACTCGATGGTAGATAACAACAACAACAACTTGGAGGATGGAAGTTGATGATTTATTACTCTATTCCCTAGCTTTCTCTTTGGTCCAAAGAAGTCTTTGTGAACCAAAATTTAATCTCCTTAACAAGTAAAAGGTCAGGCACAGAATCAATGGAACTTGCTTTCTCTTAAAGAAAATATCCAATTCATGCATCTACTTTATCAACTCTCGTATTAATTAAACATTTACTATGGGCCAGAAAATGTCATTAAGTGTTTTATACATGTGAACACACTTAATCTTCATAACAACTTTGTTAGGTAAGTATTATTATTATCCCTATTTAACAGATAAGAATAATCAAGCACGGAGGTTAAGAAAAATATCAACATTTGCACAATTGGTAAGTGGTGGAGCAGGATTCAAAACCCACATTGTATGACTCAAAAACCAGGGCTATTAACTGTCCCACTATAAAACTAAAAACCCACTGCTGAGTCAATTCTGACTCATAGTGACCCCCATTGTGTTTCTAAGGCTATAAATCTTTATATTGCCTCATTTGCCTCCTGCAAAGCAGCTGGTGAGTTTGAACCCCTGACCTTCTGGTTAGCAGCCAGATGTCTGACCCACTACACCACCAGAGCTCTTTAACCTCACTACCATTGTGTGGATTCACGGCGATCTCCACTGGGTTTCTGAGAAGGTAAATTTTTAGAGCAGTAGATTGCCCCCCATGGAGGATCTGGTGGGTTTGAACTGCCAACCTTCTGGTTAGCAGTCAAATACCTTAGGCAGTGTACCATCAGAGCTCCTTCTTTATACTACAGTCTCTTTTTTTTTTTTTTTTT
>NW_006921738.1:110978-138252 GCF_000298275.1 Orycteropus afer afer | reverse complement strand
CCCACCAGCCACTCCTCAGAAGGAAGGTTGGGCAATCCTACTTCCGTAGTGATACTGCCTCGGAAACCCAAGGAGGGGTTGCTATGAGTCAGGGCTGACTCGACGGCACATAACAACAACATTAATTAAGATCATCCCTATTTCTGTTTGAAATCAATCCGATTTCCTCCCCATAAGTCTCTATGTAAGAAAAAGATTATTTATATGTGGAAGAGCTGTACACTATCCAGGTGTTTTTTATGGTTGGGCTTCACATTAAGAAAACATTTGTCATAGAAACATCTGGAAAACAGATCAAGCAGAGAACATTCTACACCAGGGAATCTACTTAATTCAGTTGCTCTTTTTAAAAATGGGCCACCTAGTTCATGCCAACTGTGTGCATTTAAAAGCATATGAGCTATAAAACTGCCTCATGCATAAGCAATCAGTTTTTCATTATTTTCTAATATTGTATCTGCTGGATGAATTACACTCTACAACTGAAGACTTTCCTTTTTCTACTCTCAGCTCTGCCCTGAGATAAAGCATGGTTAGATGTGTCCTTCCCACCTCTTCTTTTGCCATGAAAGAAGTTTTTAATGCCAAGAAGAAATTAATAAATGGTAAGGACTGGACTAAGGAGAAAAATGCTTTTGTGAGGAAGTACTTCCTGTAAAACCAAACAGGGGTATATGAAAAATAAGAAAGTGAAGTCTAAAAGATTGGCCCTTAATTGGAAGTTAGTGTGAGAAACAGATGTAAAATTTTTTCACAATTTCTGGACTTCACTTCTCCCTGATTCACAAATTTGGGAGATATCCAGAAATTATCTATGTTTAAAAATCTTCCCAGGTGACTTTGGTGTACACTCCTAGTGAAAAATATTTCTATAAATCAGTGTTTCCAAAAGTTTCTTAATGATAAGAGTAGCTGCTAGTTAAAAATAAAAGTTGTCAGATTCTTCCTCCGGAGAAGTTATATTTTGTAAATTTAGGGATTGGGGGCCAGTTTATTTTCTCTTTAGACAAGTTTCAGAAACGTCAAACTAAATCCATCTTTTATTACAATGCCTGGTAAGACACATTGCAAGGAAATGGTTTCTCTGCAAGGCAAACCATTGCATATAATAATCCCCCAGATGGAGAGTCTCAAAACACTTATTAGCACAATGAAGTTTCTTAAAAGCCTTGCTAAAATGTATGAGAGCTTAAATTCTAAAGCACTTGGTTTATTGAAGGCCATGGTCTCCATTTCTTGACCTACATTTTTACTAGGAAACACAAGTTCTCCTCTCACATCTCTTAATATTTCTAAGTAATTGATGTTCTTAAATTCACACTTTGGAAAAACATTTTAGTTCATCAAATGTATGCGTATAATGTCAACTAAGCAGAGCTACAAGTGGCATCTTTAGTTCAATTGTACAAATTAGAAAAAGACATCCATCTGGATAGAAGAATTGTAATAGAAGTGTTTTTTTCTGAGCATTCAAATTAAAAAAGACACTCCTTCTTCTGGGATTTTAGCCACTCTCTGCCTTCCAGCTGTGTGTACAAACTATACTACTGTCCACAGCAACCCTGCTCATGAGAATAAAATAAACTTGTTTTTTACTGAAACAGGAATGCCTCTGAAAGAACTCTTGTACTTTGCAGGAATATGACATGATATTACTCGTCATAATATAGGTACTGTGCTATGGAAAAAGACCCCAGATTCAAAAATGTTCTATAAACCAAGACCAAACCCACTGCCATTAAGTTGATTCTGACTCATAGGGACCCTATAGGACAGAGTAGAACTGTGCCATAGGGTTTTGAAGACTGTGATCTTTAAGCAGATTAGTCATCTTTCTCTTTCGGAGTGGCTGGTGGGCTTGAACCACCAACTTTTTGGTTAGCAGCCAAATGCCTTAGCCAGTGTACCACTAAGCCAAAAAATCAAACTCTCTGCCACTGAGTTGATTCCCACTCAAAGAGACCCCCTTTGGGTTTCTGAGATGGTAAATCTTTACAGAAGTAGACTGTCCAATCTTCTCTCCACAGAGTGGCTGGTGGGTTTGAACAGCAAATCTTCTGGTTAGCAGTCAAATGTCTTAAGCACTAGACCACCAGAACACTTAAAATGAAATATTGAAATAGCCATATATATAAAAAAAAAAAACACAGCTGTCGAGTCGGATCCGATTCACAATGACCCCTCCTTGGGTTTCTGAGGCAGTATCAGTATAGAAGTAGATTGCCCAATCTTCTTTCTGAGGAGTAGCTAGTGGGTTTGAACCACCAGTCTTCTGGTTAGCAGTCAAATGCCTTAGGCACTAAGCCGCAGGAGCTCCTCGTCACATAGTATATATGAATTATTACACTGAAATATAATAAGACAGAAACAACTCTGGTGGTGTAGTGCCACTCCTCAGAAGGAAGATTGGGCAATCTACTTCCGTAGTGATAATGCCTGCAAAAATCCAAGGAGGGGTTTCTATGAGTAGGATGCAACTCAACAGCAGTGAGATTGGTTTTGGTTAACATCAATGTACAGCCTTAAGAAAAGCTGTCAAAAGGAACCTATCATATACATTGCAGTGCGATAAAATCTAGCTGGTTGTTGTTGCTGTCATCAAGCCAATCCTTGACTCATGGTGACCTCATGTACAATGGAATGCAATGCTGCCATGTCCTGTAAATCCCCATGATTGATTACATATCAGACTATTATTATCCATCAGGTCTTCAAAAAATGATCTAGGAATCTCTGTTGTTGTTGTTGTTATGTGCCGTCGAGTCGGCCCCGACTCACAGTGACCCCTCCTTGGGTTTCCGAGGCAGTATCACTACAGAAGTAGGATTGCCCAACCTTCCTTCTGAGGAGTGGCTGGTGGGTTCTCTAGCATAGATCAAATTAAGTAAAAATTAGTACATATACTAGCTGGAAATAAATAATAACAAATTAATATTCATGTATCTTACATATTGTGTGCAAATTCTCACTGACCCCTTAATATGGAACTCTAGTATAATTCATTTATTTTCCCTTTCTGTGGCTTATTCTTTATGTGATATACCATATCACACATTATAGAATCTAACAATGTTATATCAAATGGAAGTTCACAACCAATTCTCAGAAATCAGTTTTTCTACAATTTTATAATCATACAAATCCATTTACCACACTATGTGTGTGTATTTGCCTTCACTTGTTTTTATTCTGCACTTCAGCACTTCTGAGATAGTCATCTGGTACCCCTCATCTCCTGGAGGTATTTCATCCTCTGCTTCACTCACATAACTTCTGTGCCCTCACTTCTCTAAACATGCCCAGTTAAAGGTTATTCATGGTGGGCCAATTGGAGATATTTTCTAGAACATCTGAGTTTTGGACCAGGGAAACTCTCAGTTCGTTTTTCCCCTGCTAGCTTACACTGTGATTTGTGAAACGAAGAAACCTCCAATGGTCAATTTTCTCTCCAAGGAAAGAGGGATGGTTTGCAATGAGAGGCAATAGTGAGAAATGAACTGAGAGACATATAGTCAAGAAGGAAAGAGAGAGTTCTGCACTAATCAATTCCTAGTTCCAACTCTTATTGAGGCCAAATGGGTCGCTACTCTTCCTGTAGTTTGACCTTTCAAACTCCCCATGGAATCCACAGACTAATCCATATACCAATGTGTTCAAACTCCTTGCAATGGGCTTGAATCATACCAAATAGGTTCTATTATGGTCTGGCTACAAGAAATCCCAAAATGTAATGCCTTAAAAGAAAATCCACGAAGGTCTCTCATATTTATCTCTCATATTACATGACAACCAAGGGTTGACATTGGGAGCTTTGCTCATCACAGCCACTTGGGAATTCAAGCAAACATTACAGTCTGTTATGCCACAGGGAAAAGAGAGAGCTTCAGAGGGCCTTGCAGTAGTAATTAAATGCTTAAACAAAAGCTAGAAATGATACATATCATTTCCATTCCAAAGGCTTTGTCCAGAACTGATAGCATGACTCCAATTGACCACAAGAAGATCAGGAATTATAATCTGGCTGTACACTCAGAAAGGAGGGAATGAGCAATAATATATTAGGAACTAGGGTAATAATTAAGTATAACAGTAAAGATTTTACTTTGTCAAGGTAAACAAACAAACAAACCAAAAGACAATGTTATTTAGAATGGAATCTGTTACTGTGGTCACATTTGGTTTGAGAGTTTTCTTACAAATCTAAATTTTGTTGCTGTGGGGCTGTAATTTTGGATTTCCTATAGATCCTGATAACAAAAAACATACCCACTGATGTCCAGTAGAATTCTGACTGTTTGTGCTCTATTAAGACAGAGTAGAACTTAGGGTTTTCAGAGCTGTAAATCTTATGAATGCAAAGTGATGCATCTTTCTCCCACAGAGCAGATGTTGTTGTTGTTGTTGTTATGTGCCGTCGAGTCGGCCCCGACTCATAGCGACCCCTCCTTGGGTTTCCGAGGCAGTATCACTACGGAAGTAGGATTGCCCAACCTTCCTTCCGAGGAGTGGCTGGTGGGTTTGAACCGCCAGCCATCTGGTTAGCAGGCAAGTGTCTTAGCCACTATGCTACCAGAGCTCCCTGACCTTTTGGTTAGTAGTCAAGCTCTTAACCACTGTGGCATGAAGGCTCCTTTAGAGATCTTGATGTCGTTGCTTTTAGGTGCTGTCATCAGTTCCGACTAAAAGCTACCCTATGTACAACAGAATGAAACATTGCCCGGTCCTGTGCCAGCCTCACAATCCTTGCCATACCTGACTGAGACCATCATTGTAGCCACTGTGTCAATCCATCTCATTGAGGGCCTTCCCCTTTTTCGTTGACCCTCCTAGAATTACAGAAAAGTGAAACAGGGTTGAGATTGTCATTATTGGAGGTGCTGAAATAGTAACTTAAGTTTCAGTAGAAAGATTCCTCACGTTGAAGCTTCTAAAGAAACTCAGACGCTATCTAGATAGCAGTGATATTTTTCCTGTCTAGGTCTAACTAAGAAGTTCTGGTGGTATAGTGGATAAGGCATTTGTCTCCTAACCAGAAGGTCAGCAGTTCAAACATGACAGCTGCTTCTTGAAAGGCAGGAAGGAAAGATGATGGGACTATCTACTTCTCCAAAGATTTACAGTCTTGGAAACCCAGTGGGGATTGACTCAATGGCAATGAGATTTTTTTGTTTTGTTTTGATAGGTCTAATTAAAGTACGAGAAGAGATATGCAAAATGAAATGTTGAGATAGCACTGGATAACTGGTGCAGTATCTTCTAAATGTTATCAATTCATTTCCTGCTTGGTCATCTTTTACTGTGTAATTCTAGTTCCACACTGTATCTCCAGACAATGTACCATGTCACAGGCAGGAAGATAGGCCAAGGAGGATATGTCAGCTGAATCTTCCTTTTCAAAATATTTCCTGAAAGTTCCTTCCAGTAGGTATCAATTACATTTTATTGCCCAAAACTTTGTCACAAGGAAACCTGGGGAACAGAATATTTTAGCTTTCTAGCCTCTCTAAATGCAACTTGTCTTATCTTCTAAAAGTTTCTATATTTAAAAGTATTTACTTTCTTAATAAGAACAAGGGAGGGCAAAGAAATTTGGATACAAAATATAATTTGTGCAGAAAAAAAAGGAATGAATATCTTCAAAGAAAATACAGTTGTATTGACCTTTTACATGCTCCTATTGGGTATTTTCTATATCTGGTAATTTAGAAATTTTGGTCTACCTACCATATGTAAATTCATTATATTGTGAGGGCTTCTATGTTGCTATAATGTTGGAAATTATGCCACTGATATTTCAAATACTAGCAAGGTCACCCATGGTGGACAGGTTTCAGTGGGACTTCAAGACTAAAACATACCAAGAAGAAAGTCCTGATGCTCTACTTCAGAAAGTTAGCCCATGGACTCTCCTGGGTAATAACATAACATTGTCTGCTGTAGGTGTAGAAGATGAGCTGGTGGGTACAAACCACTCACCTTTCGGTTAGTAGCTGAATGCCTGAACCACCATGACACCACAGTTCCTTAATAACATATTTTTACTAATTTCATTCTAATACTGGGGCACATAGCATAACTTTAGCGAGAGGGTTTGAGTTGGATGGGCATTAAAAAGCAAGAATACTTGGAGATGGAAACTAAAATACAAGAATTGGTTTCTTGGCTTTGTACATTGTTAACTTTGGAAAAAACAGAATGTATGTAATTCATCAGCTTCTGAGTGATATACAGAAAGACATTAATAGAAGTTTTTTAGTCATTAAATCTCTATAGTAGTGGTGATGGTTGTTGTTGTTATGTGCAGTCGAGTTGGACCCAACTCATAGCAACCCTTCCTTGGGTTTCCACGGTAGTATCACTATGGAAGTAGATTGCCCAACCTTTCTTCCAAGGAGTGGCTGGTAGGTTTGAACGACCAGCTTTCTGGTTAGCAGTCAAGTGCCTTAGGCACTACGCTACCAGAGCTCCTAAATTCCTATGGTAGATAGCACTATATGTTCACAATTACTCCTTTCTATCCTGATTTGCTCAAGCTGATTATGAGTTATGTTTACTTCCCAGTCCTATTGTGTTTGGGATTAGCCAAGTGAAAGAACGAGTTTATATGCTGGTTCCATGCAAAACCAGTAATAAATATCATGGATTTCTCTGGTCACTCTTATACTCTTACCATCCACAACAAAAACATATATCCCAAATAGGTTCTGCTCCATTAGTCTGAGACTCAGATTGGAAGAAATGAACAGATCTGAATCAAGCCCAGCCATGTTCATCCCTATAATTGTGCCACATTCAATGCGAAGGGCTATGTATAATGTTGTAAAGCACTAAGATCTGGGGGTGTTCATTGTCATAGAAATAACCAATGTCTTCCAATTTCACATGTGCAGGTGGAGTCACAGAAGTAGTTGCTAGGACTGAAAAAGAGACCAAGTGCATGCATGTAATATTTTCCTGGTATTCAACTAACCGCTTGAGAAGGTCAGTATCATCCCTGAATAACTAAACCTAATTGTAAAAGGTATTATGAGAAGGCAAAAACAACCTACGTGAAAATCTAATCCTCATAATCTGATGTCTAGAGGTTCAAGTTTTTTAATCAAAAAGAAAATAAATAAATATCTTTGTGAGATACAGCTCAGACAAAATGGACATTCACTGGAGAGATGACCTGACAAGTATTTGAACTCAAAATCTTAGCTAGTTGTAGTGAATATACACTTCACTAAAGTATTTTTTTGCATATATTGATCAAGGGCATATTGGAAATGTCAACTTTTTAAAAATTCTAGCTATTCATATTTTCTTTAGGTCCAACTAAAACAACTTAATAACATGGTGTTAGTGCTATAATTATGATAAGCATCTCAATATTCAAGGAACTCTAGTGGTGCAGTGGTTAAGGCATTGGCTGCTAACCAAAAGATTGGTGGATCAAACCCACCAGCTTCTCTGTGGAAGAAAGTTGAGGCAGTCTGCTTCCGTAAAGATTTATAGCCTTGTAAACCCTATGCAGGCACTATGAGTCACCATCAACTCAGTGACAGTGAGTTTGATATTTTTGGTTTTCTGAGTATTCAAAATTTAAGCACAGATATCATGAGACAGATAGATTTCTGGGTTAAGAAACACAACCTGTATGTTCCATAAGGGCAGCTCTTAGATTTGTTTGTTTCACCCTTAGATACACAGCAGTCCATGCAGTGCCCGGCTCTTTGTAAGTGCTCAATAAATCACTGTTGAGTGGGTAAAACTTTATGGAATCTTTGGAAGTTACTTATAGTCCTAGTTTCAGTGTTCTCCTCTGTAAAATGAAGATAACAATGACTCCTCAGGATTACTGAGAAGATTTAGTGAGTTGTAAAAGTGTTAGCATAATGAATGCTTTATCACAGAAATTACTCATATATTACAATATTTTTTATCATTATTGTAAAGTTAATGGTGTTTAGGCAAATCTAGAGTATGCTTCTATTCACCAAGTGATCTAAAAGAGAAAAACAAAGTCTTTGAAACATCTTTTATTCAACATAATATTTACTGAGCATTGTTGTAGAACCAGTCAAGTCAGCTAGTTCAGATAATTCAGATGACATGTAGGATTCACCGTAAACAATTTTATGCTATACTTAAATGCAGGTCTTTACGTGATTGTGGTGTTGTTGTTGTTAGGTGCCATCGAGTCGGACCCGACTCATAGCGACCCCTCCTTGGGTTGCCGAGGCAGTATCACTACAAAAGTAGATTGCCCAATCTTCCTTGATTAGAAAATTTTATTAAAGAAATTATAATTTTATGTACTTTCTTTCATGTTGTGTTTAATGTGAAAAATCATGACTATTTTGAACTGTCTATTGCAAAGATTAAGACTTCAGTCTTATTTTAACCAGACCTGAAACACAAAAGCATTTTGATGGAGTCATGACTTAGAATGAAACTTAAATTTAGTTTGACTCAATGGCATTTCCCTTCTAACACCCTATTCATGAAACATTGGTGTTATTGATAAACTCATACACCCTGGATAATAGGGAATTTAGGTTCCATATCCCTTACATTTCAGTGAATACAGAAGCAAGTAATTCAATTTTTAAAGATTTTCTAAGTTTAACAAGTATATAATGTTGTTTATTTAGTTTGAGCTCAATTCTGAGGAAGTGGATGTTACTATACTTCAACAAATCTAAGACAGCACTGATTTAAAGTGAAAATGTTTTGTGGACCTCTAAGAAAATAAAACAACAACAACAACAACAAATCTTTATTAATTCATGACATGCCATCAATGGTTAAGACAGATCATAATTTAAAAATGATAAAATGTAGGGAAATACTCTGAATTGAATGTTGCATTTCTCTAAAACCCAATTCCAACTCATAGGGACCTTATGGGACAGAGTAGAACTGCCTCATATGGTTTCTGAGGCCATAAATCTTTACAGAAGCAGACTGCCTTATCTCTCTCCCATAGAGTGAGTTTGAATTACCCACCTTTTGATTAGCAGCTCCATACTTTAACCACAGCACTACCAGAGCTCCTCTAATCCAGGAAATACCACTCCATTTGAACACAGTCTTAACTTGTTTTCTAATTAGCAGTATGACCTTCTCCATACTGGTTCTTAACTTTTCGTTTAACCTCAGTTTTCCTTTTCAATAAAATGGAAATAATTTCAATCCACATTGTGTGGTTGGTCTGAAAATAGAATTTCAACATTTATACAAATGCATTGAACACAATGCCTGCACATAAGGGAAACTCAATAATAATTCATTCCTTTCTCTTATGTGGAGGCCAAAATGAAATACAGAACAGGAATCAGAATGAAAGAATGACTTCATGATAAAGTTAGAAATGTAGACCAGGATTCAGCTGACCTGGCTCCTACTGGTCCCTGGCCCAATATTCCAATACGGTGTTCAATATATCCCAATATTTTTGCAGTGTCTCCTGTGCCGTGAGCATTTTCAGTTTTTGCTTAACATTGCTATATTATGTATTTTCATTTCTACTTTTTTTTTCCCAGTTTTGACTAATACAGCTTTGTTTGCTTCACAGGTTTTTCTGTTTTATCCTCTCAGAGCTTGATAATATTTATACAGCATCTGTTCAAATTTGCTTTCATGCCCAGTGACTCTCTATAATTTACCTGTACTGTTATGAATTTCTTCAAAAGCAGCAGTGAGGTTAAATTCTCTGGGAGTTGTCATTCCTGCCACATATGCCTTAGATTTCCTCAGCTTTAGCATCTTTATGGTGAGTAAGAGGTTCCAACACCTCTTAATTCTCACATCATCACATAGTTTTGATGCAACCTGGACTTTATCAGGCAATCAATGCCACAAATAATCACTGATCATCAATTCTCTTATTAATAAGAAAATGAAAATCCAAAAAGATGATATGAACTGCTGATCATTATATAGTTGGCTTATTTTTCTTTCTTTTAAGACACCTTAAGAAGGAGCTCGGGAGCTCTGGTAGCATAGTGCCTAAGGCACTTGACTGCTAACCAGAAGGCTGGCGGTTCAAATCCACCAGCCACTCCTCGGAAGGAAGGTTGGGCAATCCTACTTCCGTAGTGATACTGCCTCGGAAACCCAAGGAGGGGTCGCAATGAGTCGGGGCCGACTCGACGGCAAATAACAACAACAACAACAACAAGGATCTCAACAAAAAAAAAAAAGATAGAGAAAAACTAATCCCAGTATATATGAGCTGGACCAATGACAAAAGACCAGAATCTTGGAGAAGAGACTAATGTACATTGAAGTATTTCTACATGGGTTTTTTAAAGGTATTTTACTTGGGTAATGCAAGTGCTTCATTTTAAAAAAAGTGTAGTTTTATGAAAGAAAAAAGTGTACTGGGAAACATGAAATTGGATTAATGTATCCCTCAAAATATTTCTGTCAGCAGAATTCATCAAACAGCATCAACAGTTTCTAGGATGTTTTATCTTCTCAACTCCTAAAGCATTCTCTCTGAGCCTATTAACAAGAGTGAGGAGAATTGGGCAGTCAAAAGTTCTAAATTCATTCAGACTCTGTGCATATAACATTACTTTAAATATTAATTAATTAATTAATTTGTTTATTTTAAGAATCAAATGTTTACCAAATCAAAATGAGTCCATAACATAATTGTAGAAATAAATCAACAAACCCTAGATAGGAGTAAGGAAAGAAATTACAAAAATTGTGTGACTATAAGGAACCAAAAACCACAGAATAATTGGATCACAGCAATGTGCTGTTTCAAACCTATTACCAAACTTTTGTCCAAATAGTATCTGCTCATCTATTTGAATATATAAACGTATTTCATGTAAACATTAGGCACATAGTTTTGCTGATTTTTTAAAAAATTACTTTAAATAGCTGGGTTCTTTAAATCACAGTGTGTGTGTTTGTGTGTGTGTGTTGTTTATTTGCTTTTATAATTGTTCTTACAGAACATGGTCATTTGAAATTTGTATCTCTTTATAGGCCAAGAGGTCAAGAGAACAAACCATCTCACAGCAGTTTATTTTGTTTTGTGAGGAATCACTCCCACTCCATTGGTTCTAGTACATAAAGTCAGCAGCCCCAACCTAGAGAAAGATTACAATTTAAAAGAAAAAAAAAAAAGTGCTTTGTTTTAACAGTCAACCCCATCTTTTACCAAATGGTGTGCAAGATCCTAAAGCTGCTGACCAAGAGATCGAAGTCCCTTGCTTTTGGAAGTTTCAGTTATTAGAATATTTCTGATGGATTGAGATTGGTCCTGAAGGTCATCAAAAAAAAAATGAAACAAAAAACAAAAAAAATGGCCAAGATGAGGAAGTACAGAGCCTAGATTTATAACCATTGAAGACTAGACTTGTATGGGGGAAAACAACGGGAACGGAGTGTAGCTATACTTAAACACCTTTACTGACACAGATATCATGCTATTGTGAGTTTGCTGAGAGAAAAGGTTGTGTGTTACTATAAATAAAGAGCCATGACCTTCAGAATCCAAGCCTGTGTTGGCTGCAGTGAGCTGGATGAAAAACCCACTGCTCTTTCACTACCTGTGCCTATAAAAATGAGGCCTGGCCAACATGGTAACATGATGTAGTCCTTGAAACAGGGCATGAAATTACATCAAACCATGTTTTACTTGATAGTAAAGTGGATTTGCCAATGCTTGTAGTCAAGACTGGCACTTTGAAATGTAATGAAATATTCCACAGAGGAGTAGGGCCTCATGAATCGCAGATAAGGAGAGAGTTATGACAGTTATGGGAAGAGGTCATGGATAGGTTATATGCAAAATTAATTCTTCCATTTCCACTAGGTTCACACTCCAGTGGCAATTTTGATAGTAATAGTGGCAGCATCAGTGAGTAGAAAATCTCCTTGGTTAACCAGATAACTGCTGCCTACATCATTTTGAGAAACATACCAGGGCAGTAGCTCAGCCTGGAGTAACTGATTTCCAGTGATGCTGTGGCATCTTCAGACTTCCATATGAGTCTTAGCTACATCCGTGAGGTTGAGTGATGGGGATGAATTATGTAATTAAATAGCTCAGAGATTTGAGATTATTGTAAGAATGCTGAGCCATCAAAAGAGAAGGAAAAAGGGAGTCAATTTAGTTTTGTTTTTTAAAATAAAAGAAATGGAACCCCATTTTGTACAAGCTAGAATGTGGCTCATATCGATTATATATAAAATGAAGATTAAATATTTACAGGAGGAAAGATAGGAAAACAAAACATAAGTGGAGTTAATTCAAGTTAATTAGAAGAGAGGCTATGAAGATGTGGGAATCCGTGATTTTTGTAATGATGACTCACTTTCAAGAAGATAATCCTGATTTCCAGATTTTGTTTTCTCCCCCCAGGAAGTTCCAACCTTCTAGTTGGGGGAAAAAAGTCATATTAGCTTTATAATACATTTGCGAGTGGTGAGACTTTGTCTCTTGTACTTTGGTCATGTCCTCAGGAGGAATCAGTCCCTGGAGAAGGACATCATGCTTGATACATTGCAGGGTCAGTGAAAAAGAGGAAGACCCTCAAGGAGATGAATTCGTACAGTGGCCGCAACAATGGGCTTAAACATAGCAATGATTGTGATGATGATGCAGGACCAGGCAGCATTTCCTTTTGTTGTGCACAGAGTTTCTATGAGTTGGAACAGACTTTATGGCACCAAACAACAGCACTCATAGGTCAGGGGAGGCAAACATTGTTAGTAAAGGCCTAGATGGCAAATATTTTAGGCTTCATGGGCCATATGACCTTTGTCACAACTACAAAACTTTGTCACTTTAAATCACAAACTGTCATAGACAATGAATAAGTGATTGGGGCATAACTGTACTTCAGTAAAATTTTACTTATAGAAAACAAGAGACAGCTGGATTTGGCTTACAGACTCTTGTCTTAGATTATTAATACACATCATATTATGACAACTGTTAGTGCAACTTTTGAAGGCTACTTTATGCAAAAAGCTAGTCCCTTCTACAATAAACATTGAGTTTCCACTTTATGCTTGTGCTTGGAAATATAAAGAAAATTAATACCCTGTTTTTAAGGATCCAACAGCTTAAAAAGATAGATACACAAAACCACAAATTTCTAGCATCCTAGCATCATGCTCTAAGTGCAATTACAAAACATATCACCATGATCAGCAGTTGCCATTAAGTCTATTACAACTCATGGCAACCACATATGTATAACACAAGCTGCAAATTTGTGGATCAGTTACAATTTTCCAAGATGGTTAAGCAATCACTTCTAGCAGAGCCAAAGCACAAAGAAAGATAGTGACAGAGGAAAGGACATGAAAGGTTGGACAAATCTTCTTCGTATGTATGTAGGATATCTGAATGCATTTGGGATATCTTCTGTAGCTAATAATGACAATTAGTGTAATAAAAATGATTATGGTGGTTAGCACTTAATGAATACTAATGAGATTCATTCACAAAATTATCAATTTCCTGAAACTTATTTTGATACATGATCAATTTTTCTGAATTTCTAAGTATTCATTTAATGAAAATAGCTTTAAGTGCTTTAACAAGGATGTTCAATTTCAGATACTGATGATAAATACTTTAATAATGTATCTTCAATATTCAACATTGCATAAAGGACATTATAAAACATACTATTAGTGATTTTTTCTTTCTTTTTTTTTTTTTAAGGAGCTCTAGTAGCATAGTGCCTAAGGCATTTGACTGCTAACCAGAAGCTTGGCGGTTCAAACCCACTAGCCAGTGTTCAAAAGGAAGACTGTGCAATCTACTTCCATAGAGATACCACTTCGGAAACACAAGGAGGGGTTGCTATGAGTCCGAGACGAATCGATGGCACATAACAACAACAACAACAGAGGGAGAATGGTAGGCTGGAGGAAAAAGGAAGAACTTGCTCCTTCATGGTTTTCTTTGTCTGTTTATTTCCCTCTGCTTTTTTCCTTGCTTTCTATTACTGTCATGTCTACTTCTTAAACCCAAAAGTATCATTATTTTCCATTAGCAGCAGTTGAATCCAATTTGCTATTTTTCTAACACCAACCAGAAAACTGCTAATCATTACAACCTCATCTACCTCAAGATGTGGTATGTCTTAGCAGTGATTTGTAAACTTATTTAGTCATGGAACTCTTTGAGAGAATATTTCACTCAAAACATATTCCATGGAATAGATTTACTTTGTACAATATGGTTCAATTTATGCTTAATAACAATGTCCACCGAGTGCCTATTATGTGTCAGATATTATTCTAAATCATAAAATATTCATACCCACTTTATGAGACATTATTCCAAATGTATAGATGAGAAAACTAATGAAAAAGGGACTCCATGACTTGATCAAAGTCATAGAGCTAAATAGTAGAGTTGCAATTCAAACTCAGAATTTAATCCTCATATGCCCCAATTTACATACAGCCTCTTAGATCAAGGAAGAAAATTCTAACTGCCATAGAGACATCAGTTACTATTATATATCAAAAATCAAGAGAAATATATATATTGGGAATTAATAATAGATACCACCAATTTGAGCAATATCATCCTAGAAGACCATGTGAAACACAAAGTCATGATCTTTTTGAGACCAATCAGTAATTCTATATTTATTTTGCTTCTAATATATCTGAGTAATCTAAGTAATGGTTGAAAATAAAAGAACAATTTAATATTATTTAGATTGAATGATTATGATTATTGTCTTACACTCTTACAAAATTTTATATATTTGACTCATATGTTTCAATAAAACAATAGATTTCTTCTACAGAAGAAAATAGAGAAATAGACAACTAGAGGTAAAATGATGTCAATTATCAAAAGCTGTAAGGATTTTAGGGGAAATATGTGTGATAAAAGAGATCCAACCTTCATTTACCAATAGTCTCTGATTTACTATGAAATTCCATTGTGGGGATTACTGTGCTGTACTTGGTTCTGACACAAGTCAAATACTTCATTTTATTTTTTTCAGCTTTCATTATCCAAAAAATAGAATAAAACACCAACCCACTGCCATTGAGTTGATTCCAACTCACAGCAACCACCACTGGGGTGGGTTCCAAGGTTGTAAGTATAAAGAGGTAGATTGTCCCTTCTTCCTTCTGCAGAGCAGCTGGTAGGTTTCAACAAATGATCTGGTTAGCAGCCAAATGCCTTACCCATAATGACACCAGAGTGCCTAGCTTTCCTTACTATTGCTTTTTTTTTTTTTTTTTTTAAATCTTTATCTTTTTTAATTGTGATTTGGGTGAAATTTACAAAGCAGATTCATTTTAGTGTTAACAATTCCTACATACTTTGTTTCATGGCACCGATTACAATCCTAACAATAAACAGCTTTCCTCTCCCTCTCATCTCCTCCCAATGACTAGCCTTTCCCTAGTCCTTCTTATTTATGCATACCTATAGGATTGAGAGCAATGTTTTTGAGCATGTTTGCAAATGGTACTTCAGGAACACAGTGGGATGTTTTTAGATTTCTTTTCTTTTTTAAATTTTTATTGTGATTTGGGTTAAAATTTACAGAGCAAATTCACTTTCTGTACAGCAGCTCACGTGCACTTTGTCTCATGTCATTGACTGCAATTTCCCACAATGTAACAGATCCCTTCTCACTTCCTCCCCATAGTTACCTCTTCCCAGTGTCCTTCTCTCTTGTGCATTCTTGTCCCCTTAGCTGTCTCCCTGTGCATACACAGCCCTTCTATTCTCCCATGATTGATCTCTCCAAGGAGTGTATATACCTAATGCAAATGTTCAGCTCATATGTGTGTCTTTTGTTTGGCTGGAAGCCAAAGGAGTGGGTTCATTTCCAGACCTGAAGGGCAGCTAGGGGCCACAGTCTCAGGGCTTCCATCAGGCTGCATCAGATCAGTAAACCTGGTCCTTTTTTTTTTTAATGATTTTGAGACTTGTTCCACATTGCTCTCCCACTCTATCCAGGATCTACATAGATCCCCCTCTGAGTAGTTAACAGTGGTAGCTGGGCACCATCTATTTCTTCTGGTCTCATAGTCATATAGGCTGAGAATCGCATGGTGTACCAGTCACTTGGACTAATTGTTTCCATGTGTCTTTGGTTTTCTTCATTCTTCTTTGCTCTGGACAAGGAGAGACCCACCATTGCATCTAGATGACTGCTTGCAAGCTTTTAAGATCCCAGTCACTACTCACAAAAATAGGATGTGGAACAAAGTTCTTGTGTAGTATTTGAGATTGATGTTCTCTGCAACTAGAGTCTGGAGCCCACACTCCCTCTGGGTAGCTGGCTGTGCCCAAGAAGTGACTACAACCTTCTCCCATGCACCTCATGTCTTTCTCTTGCTCAATGCCACCATGTTAATCACTCACATTTGGTACATTGCCCTTCTCTTCACCCAAATCAATACTTATCTCTACCTATCTAACAGTGTTTCCTCCCCTCCTCTACCACCTCTGGTAACCAACAAAGAAAATTTCCTTCCATATATAAACCTTTCCTTGACTTTTTACAATAATGGACTAATATAATATTTGTCCTCTGTAATTGACTTATTTCACTCAACATAATGTCCTCCAAGTTCATCCATGTTATGTGGTGTTTTGCAGTTTCTACATTATTCTTTAGGGTTGCATAGTTTTCCATTGTGTGTATGTGCCATAGTTTGGTTATCCATTCCTCAGTTGATGGACACCCAGATTGTTTACATCTTTTTGCTATTATGAATAGTGCTGCGATGAACATGGGTGTGCATATGTCTGTTCTTGTCTTGGCTCTTACTTCTTTAGGATATATACCTAGTGATGGAATGGCTGAGTCAAATGGCATTCTAACTTTTTAAGGAATCTTCATACTGCTTTCCACAGTGGTTGCATCATTTGACAGTCCCACCAGCAGTATATGAGAGTTCTAATTGCTCCGTATCCTCATCAGCATTTGTTATTTTCTGTCTTGTTAAATTTTGTTACTAGTGCTGGGGCAAGATGGTATCTCATTGTTGTTTTGATTCAGTGATGCAAATCAAATGGCTAATAATTGTGAGCATTTCTTCATATGTTTGCTGGCCGCCTGAGTATCCTCCTTGGTGAAGTATCTACTCATGTCCTCTCCCCATTTTTTAATTGGATTATTTGTCTTTTTGTTGTTAAGGTATTGGAGTTTTCTATGTATTCTAGAGATAAGTCCCTTGTCAAATACGTCATGGCCAAATATTTTTTTTTTTTTTTTTTCCCAAACTGTAGGTTCTCTTTTGATGATTTTGGAAAAGTCTTTGGAAGCACATAAAAATTTGATTTTTAGAAGGTCCCATTCATCAAGTTTCTCTTCTGCTGTTTGTGCATTTTGGGTTATGCTTAATAGTCTATTTATGCCATGTATTATGGCCCCTAAATTTGCCTCTCATTTTCCCTTGTGGAACTATATTGTTTTAGGTTTCACATTTAAGTCTTTAATCCATATGGAGTTCGTTTTTATGTATGATGTGAGGTGCAGATCTTGTTTCATTTTTCTGCAAATGATTAGGCAGTATTGCTAGCACCATTTGTTAAACAGAAAATTTCTTTCTCATTTAGTGTATTTCAGCCCTTTGTCAAAGACCAGCTGACCATAGTTCAATGGTTCATATTTCTGGGTTCTCAATTCTATTCCATTAGTCTACATGTCTGCCATTGTACCAATTCCAGGCAGTTTTGGCTACTGTGACTGTTTGTAAACCCAGATGTGTGAGACCTCCTACTTTGTTCTTTGTCTTCAATAATACTTTGTTTATCCAAAGTCTCTTTTCTTTCCATGTAAGGTTAGTGATTGGTTTTTCCATATCCTTAAAGAATGTTGATGGGATCTGGATTGGGATTGCATTGAATGTATAGATTGCTTTGGGTAGAATTGACTTTTTCACTATGTTCAATCTTCCTATCCATGAGCATGGTATGTTCTTCCATTTATGTAGATCTCTTATGGTTTCTTGAAGTAGTCTTTGATAGTTTTCTTTGTACAGTCTTTTGTGTCCCTGGTAAGATTTATTCCCAAGTATTTTATTTTTTTGGTAGTTATTGTAAATGGCATTGATTTCCTTACTTCTTTTTCAGCAATCTCTTTTTTGGTGTGGAGGAATCCAACTGAATTTTGGATGTTGATCTTATATCCTGCCACTATGCTACATCTCTCTCAATTAGTTCCAGCAGATTTTTTACTGAGTCTTTTGGGTTTTCTACATATAAGATCATATAATCAGCAATTAGGAATAGTTTGAGTTCTTTTTACCAATTTGGATACCTCTGATTTCCCTGTTTTGCCTTATTGCCCTGGCTAGGACTTCCAATACAATGTTGAATACAAAGGGTGATAGTGAGCATCCTTGTCTGGATCCTGTTCACAAGGGGAATGGTTTTGGTCTCTCTCCATTGAGAACAATGTTGGCTGTTGATTTTGTGTAAGTGCCCTTTATTACATCGAGGAATATCCCCTCTATTCCTATTTTTCTGAGAGTATTGATCAAGAATAGGTGTTGGATTTTATCAAATGTCTTTTCTGCAATGCTTGATATAATCATCGGGTCCTTTTTCTTTGTTTTATTTATGTGGTGGATGATGGTAATTGTTTTTCTAACATTGAACCATCCTTGCATAATTGATATGAATCCCACTCAGTCATAATGTATTATTTTTTTAGATATGTTATTAGAAGCTATTGGCTAGGATTTTGTTGAAGATTTTTGCATCTATATTCATGAGGGATATTGGTCTGTAGTTTTTCTTGCCTGGATTTGTTATCAAGGTTATGCTTGCTTCATAAAATGTACTTGGGAAGATTCTATTTTTTCCTGTGTTTTGGGATAGTGTGAGTAGGATTGGTGTCACTTCTTCTCTGAATGTCTGGTAGAATTCTCTGGTGAAACTATCTGGGCCAAGACTTCTTTTTGTTAGTAATTTTTTTATGACTTTTTCAATTTCTTCTTTTACGATGGATCTGTTCAACTTTTCCACCTCAGTCTGTGTCAGTTTATTTAAGTAGTGTGTTTCTAGAAATCTGTCCATTTCTTCCAGATTTTCAAGTTGGAGTTGGAGTACAGTTCTTCATGGTATCCTGATATTATCCTTTTTATTTCAGTTGATTCTGTTGTGATGTCACCCATTTCGTTTCTTATTTGTATTATTTGTATTCTGTACCTCTTTTTCTTTGGTAAATTTGCCAGTGGTTTGTGAAATTTTTTAATCTTTTCAAAAAATCAACTTCAAGTCTTGTTGATTTTCTATTGTCTTTCTATTTTCTGTTTCAATTACTCAAATCTTTTTTATTTCCTTTCATGTGGTGACCATAGACTTTTCTTGCTGTCCTTTTTCCAATTCTTGGAGATTTTGGTTTAAAATATTGATTTTAGCTCTTTCTTTTTCTTTGATGTGTGCCTTTATTGCTGTAAATTGGCCTCTGATCACTGCTTTTGCTGTGTCCCAAAGATTTTTGTATGTTATGTTTTCATTCTCGTTTGATTCAAGGAATTTTTTAATTTCATTTTTTATTTTTTCTATTATCCAGTCATTCTTAAGGAAGGTGTTGTTTAGCTTCCATGTGTTTGTTTTTTATCCCATTGATTTTCTTATTGTTGGTTTCCAATTTGATAGCACGGTGATCTGAGAAAATGCTTTGCAGTATTTCAATGTTTTCAAATTTATTAAGGCTTGCTTTACGGCCTAACATATGGTCTATCCTAGAGAATGTTCCATGTGCACTAGGAAAGAATGCATATTGTGCTGTTGTTAGGTGAAGTGCTCATAGATGTCTACAAGGTTGAGTTGGTGGATTGTATTGTTTAGCTCTCCTGTGTCTTTGTTGAGTTTCTTTCTGGTTGCTCTATCTTTCATTGAAAGTAGTGTATTCAAGTCTCCTACTATGACTGTGGACTCATCTATTTGCCTTTTTCAATTCTGTTAGAGTCTGATTTATGTATTTTGGGTCTCTTTCATTGGGTCCATAAATATTTATTTTGGTTATATCTTCTTGTTCAATTGATCCATTAATCATTATATGATGTCCTTCCTTGTCTCATATGGTGTTTTTTGCCTTAAAGTCAATTTGATCAGAAATTAATATTGTCACTCCTGCTGTTTTATGGTTGCCATTTGCTTGATATATCTTTTTCCAACCTTTGATTTTTAGTCTATTATTGTCTTTGTCTCTAAGGTGTGTCTCTTGTGGACAGCATATTGATGGGTTATGTTTTCTTATCCAGTCTGCAACTCTCCATTCTCTTGAATGGCGCATTTAATCCATTGATATTCAGTGTAATAACTGACAAGTATGAATTTATTGCTGTCATTTTTTTTATGTGTTTTTTCATGGTGTTCCTGTTTTCTTTATTCCATATAATTTTCTGTGCTGAGCTCATTATGTTTATGAATTGTGTAATCATTTCTTTCATTGCTATTGTTTTAGTATTTGCTAAATATTTATACTTGTCCTCTTTTTTATTTTGATGTGATGGTTTATCCTTTTTTCTTTGAGGTTACCCTGTGATTTATAATTTTCTCCCCAAGTTTAGAATAGTCCATTTTATCTTACAACTCTCTTGATTTCCTCACCATTTAAAAGTTCTGTAACTACACTGATGATTTCCTCTTTTTGGTTTGTACTTGTCTTCAGTTGCCAATTGATGTTTTGGATTCCCTGTTTATACTCTTGTAATCTTATTTTACTTTGGATATTTCCATAGCTGTGTTGATTTCTGAGTTATGTTATCTTGTGTATTAATGTCCAGTTGTTGTTTGCTATTATTGGTTCTCTGTTCAAATGACTCACTTTAGTATTTCTTGTAAGGTTCTTCTGGGTTAAACAAATTCCATTAATTTATGCTTATCTAGAAATCCCTTAATATCTCCATCATACTTGAGAGACAATTTTGCCCAAATACATTTTTTCAACAAAACAAATGGCAGCTATACACATGGACTTTGCCAGATGGAATATACAACAATCAGATTGACTACATCTGTGGCAAAAGGTGATCAAAAAGCTCAATGTCCTCAACCAATAAACAAGTCCAGAGCTGACTGTGGAACAGACCATCAACTGCTCATATGCAAGTTCAACTTGAAGTTAAAGACAATTAAAACAAGTCCACAAGAGTCAAAATGTGATCTTGCATATATCCTTCCTGAATTTAGAGACCATCTAAAAAAGAGACTTGATGCATTGAGCTTCAATGACCGAAAACCAGAAGAATTGTGGGATGACATCAAGAACATCATCCATAAAGAAGGCAAGAGGTCACTAAAAAGATGAGAAAGGGAGACCAAAATGGATGTCAGAAGAGACTCTTAAAGAAACTTGCCCTTGAGCAGATAGTAGCTAAAGCAAGTGGAAGAAATGAAAAGATAAAAGAGCTGAACAGAAGATTTCAAAGAGCTGCTTGAGCAGACAAAGCCAATTACTATAATGAAATGTGCAAAGATTTGGAGTTGGAAAATCAAAAGTGAAGAACACACTAGGCATTTCTCAAGCTGAAAGAACTGAGGGAAAAATTTAAGCCTCTAGTTGCAATATTGAAAGATTCTATGAGAAAAATATTGAATGATTCAGGAAATATCAAAAGAAGATTGAAGGAATACACAGAGTCACTGTACCAAAAAGAACTGGTAGATCTTCATCCATTTCAGGTGGTGCCATATGATCAAGAACCAATGGTACTGAAGGAGGAAGTCAAAGCTGCAATGAAGGAATTGGAGAAGAACAAGGCTCCAGGAATTGACAGAATATACCCATTGAGGTGTTTCAACAAACAGATGACCCACTGGAGGCACTCATTTGGTTTTGCCAAGAGATTTGGAAAATAGCTACCAGGCCAACTGACTGGAAGAGAACCTTATTTGTACCCATTCCAGAGAAAGGTGATCCCACGATATAAGGAAATTATTGAAAAATATCATTAATATTCTAAGCAAGTAAGATCTTACTGAAGATAATTCAAAAACGGTTGCAGCAGTATATTGACAAGAACTTCCAGAGGTGCAAGCTGGATTAATGAGAGGATGTGGAACCTTATCATAGCTGCTTCAGATGTCAAATGGATCCTGGCTCAAAGCAAAGAATACCAGAAAGATGTTTACTTGTGTTTTATTTTCTATGCAAAGGCATTTGATTGTGTGCATCATAACAAATTTTGGATGCCATTGAGAAGAATGGGAATTCAAGAACACTTGATTGTGCTCATGAGGAACCTGTACATTGACCAAGAGGCTGTTGTTCGAACAGAACAAGGGGACACTGCATGGTTTAAGATCAAGAAGGGAGTGCATCAAACTTGCATCCTTTCCCCATACTTATTCAATCTGTATTGATTAAGTCTTATTTTAATTGTCTTTTAATTATCTTTAATTGACTTGTTTTAATTGTCTTTAACTTCAAGTTGAATTTGCTTATGAGAAGTTGATGGCCTGTTCCACAATCAGCTCCTGGCCTTGTTTTGGCTGAAGATATTGAGCTTTTCCATCATCTCTTGCCACAGATGTAGTCAGTCTGATTCCTGTGTATTCCATCTGGCAAAGTCCACATGTATAGCTGCTGCTTGTTTTGTTGAAAAAAATGTATTTGCAACGAATAAGTCATTGGTCTCAAAATTCTATCATGCGATTTCCAGCATCATTCATATGACACAAGTTTGTTTGTTGAAAGTAAGGATGACTAGAGGCACTTATTGGTGAAAATTGAAGAATACAATCTGCAGTATGGATTACATCTCAATATAAAGAAAACAAAAATCCTCACAACTGGACCTATAAGCAACATCATGATAAATGGAGAAAAGATTAAAGTTGTCAGACTTCACATTGCTTGGTTCTATAATCAATGCCAATGGAAGCAGCTGTTAGGACATTAGACAACGTATAGCACTGGGAAAACTGGCTGGAAAGGACCTCTTTCAAGTGCTGAGGAGCAAGGATGTCTCCTTGAGGATTAAGGTGCACCTGACACAAGCCATGATATTGTCAATCACCTCATATGCATGTGAGAGCTGGACAATGAAAAAGGAAGACCAAAGAAGAATTGATGCTTTTGAGTTGTGGTGCTGACAAAGAATGATGAAATTACTGTGGACTGCTAAAAGAACTAACAGATCTGTCCTGGGGGAAGTGCAGCCAGAACACTCCTTGGAAGCAAGAATGCCAGACTTTGTGTCACTTACTTTGGTCTTGTTGTCAGAAGGCACCATTCCCTGGAGAAGGATGTCATGTTTGGTAAGGTGGAGGGTCGACAAAAGAGGGGAAGGCCCTCAACATGATGGATTGACACAGTGGTTTCAACGATGGGCTCAAGTATAGCAAGGATCATGGAGCTGGTGAGGGACCGGGTGGTGTTTCATTCTGCTGTGCAAAGGGTTGCTATGAGTCAGACACGACTCAATGGCATCTAACAACAATAATGCCTAAGATATTAATTTTTATACATTCCATTTTATTTTTGACAACTTGCAATTTTCTTACATACATACTTCATACTTTCCATGTTCCTATTATTAATGGATGTTTGCCGCTGTTTCTCCTCAATTTGAGTTGTGCCATGCCAGCAAATGGAGGTTTTAAAAGCTTTGCTTTATCTGTATCAGTAAGGTCGGTCCTACTCTGATAAAGCAACTCTTTCCTAGTATTTTGAAAGCCTTTTGACCTAAGGGTTCGTCTTCCTGCACTGTATTGGATAATGTTTCCAGGCTATGCATAAAGTTGCTCAGTGATGTATCAGACAGTGTTTCTCTGCTAGTCATAAGGTCAGTTCTTTGAGAAGTGGATGGCCTCTTCCTAGTCTGTCTCAGTCTGTAGGCTGCGTTGAAACCTGTGCACGATGTTCAGCCATGCTGGCACTTCAAACACCAGTGGCAGAGCCTCAAGCCTCACAGCAACATGCAAGCCACAGAAACAGTACAACAAACTGACAGACAAGTTTGTCTTACTTAGTGGTTCAAAAGCTCTCCACCCTCCCCTTACCTGGACCCTGGCTGCTACTCTGCTCTGTCATCCCCTCTGGCTTTGCTTTCCCCCACTTTCCTGCCTGAGGGTAGTGGAGGGTGATGCTGCTTATTGTTCTAATTTTGAACATTTATTTGTATGTTGAGAAGTAATCCATACTGCAAACTGTAGTCTTTAATTTTCTTCAGTAAGTACTTCAAGTCATCCTCACTCTCAGCAACCAAAGTTGTGTTCTCTGTGTAGTGCAGGTTAATAAGTCTTCCTCCAATCCTGATGCTGTGTTCTTCTTCATATAATCCATACAAGGAGCAGCTGATTAACTGTGATGCTGGCCCAGACGAAAACATAGATTGTCTTTTTATTTAATTAACAGACCAATAACAAAGAAACCAGTGTCATACGTTTTTAATCTCTTCTCTTTACAACCATGAAAGACTTGTTCACAAGTAGCAGTACATCAAGGGATATAAAAAACAGGACTCAAGATTCTTAATGACCACCAATGTAAATAACATACAGGATAGAGATATGGTAGATCATACCACTGGGATTAAAAATTCCTAAAGTGAAACAGAAGCATTCTGAACTATGTGAGAAGAAAAATATATTCTAGTATACACAATGGAGCCCGGGTAACACAATGGTTCAGCGTGCAGCTGCTAGTCAAATGGTTGATGATTCCCAATGACTCCAAGGCAGAAATGACCTGCCAATGTGCTCCCATTAAGATTACAGCCTAGGAAAGCCTATGAGACAATTCTACTGTGACAGCATATATATCACTATACTCAGTTTGTTCTAATTTTGTCTTTTTCTGTTTGAACAACAAATCTAGTTAAAACAAATGTGTTTTATTGCACAAATCTGTGTGGACAGCTACTCTTCAATCAAAATAAGATTTCCCAGAGGCTCATTCTTTCTTAGAAAGAATAATATAAAGTTACACAAAGAGTTGGAATTGTTTTTGACCCAGGGAATTACAGAGATTATATATAAAGGATATTCAACTTGCAAACCATTTTAATGCACATAAACAAAATGATTTAATATTACTTGTTATTCATTAAAAAAAAAAAAAAAAAAACCCTTCCAAAAGCTTTTGTTTTTTCAATTGCTAATTGATTTTTTTTATGTAAGAACATCAAGTACATTGCCAATACACATATGAAAAGAGTGTTTTAAGGGAAAACTCATCAGAAACAAATAGACAACGAAATGAATGACATTGCTCAGTCATGTGGGTATGAAGGGCAAGAAAGTCCTCCAGTCAGAGGGAAAGGCATAGTTTTGGTTCATAGTTGGACCTGAAAAATCTATTAATTTTTCAGATGGCTAGGTAGCTCATTTCAGTCAGTCAGTATCTCTTGGCAAGTCCCTCAACCTTTCTATCCTAAGTTTGTTGACTAACTGATGGGAATTTTCTCTTTTTTAGTTCATGTGAATGTTATGACAATCAGCTCTATGATAGATATGAACCATATGAGATGGGAGCAATCAGAAAACACCACCCACTCCTCACATCCTTCCATGAGAAGGATTCTTGAAATCAAATTCATTTGATCAAGATTAGTGCCTTTTCCCTCAAGCAGAGAATAGTAATTAATGTAATTAGAGTAAAACAGGAGCAAGTCATTGGTTATATAACTTGAAATTCTCTTGCCACATACAGCTAGATCGAAACTTGCTGCCTTTGAGTCAATTCCTACTCATAGTGACCCCCATTATGTTTACAACACTGCATACTGACTCATCTTTTTCCCATGGAGTAGGTGGTGGGTTTGAACCACTGACCTTCTGGTTAGCAGCCAAATGCCTTAACCACTACACTGCCAGAGCTCCTTAGCACCTAAAATGGCTAGATTAAATATAATAGTAATGTAATCATACTAACACTGATTATTACACTTATATGATTGCTTAAAATCACAGCAGAAAGTAATAATGTAATTTTTGTTTATTTTGTGTATTCTGACCCTATTTTTTCCCATAGCAATTAATTGCCCTCTGTCATCTTCAGACAACCACTATCTCCCTGCTCCTGTCTGCTCCACAAGGACAAGGATTTTTGTATTGTGTTCACTGCTGTGTCCCCAGATCCCAGCACAGAGCCTGATCCACAGCCTTTCCTCAATAAAGGCTGAATGAAAAAAGAGAGAAAGAGACAGCAAAGCCCGGCTATCTCGATGGTGGGTGCCACTTAGCAGTGAGTGCAGGGAAAATATCCGAAAATTTTCTGCCCGTAGGTATTATCTGTTGACTCCATTTTAACCTCAGACATCCAAATGGTGAGTACTATACCTCAAGGAAAAGCACAGCATTGCCTCAAGTTATGAACAATAACAATGATATTAAAGTGTAACAGTAGCAAATATCAGCAAGGCTGTTACATGTTGCTAGTATGAGCACAAAATGGCAATTATTTTGAAGAGTAAGGTTGGGCAATCTACTTCCTTAGTGATACTGCCTCGGAAACCCAAGGAGGGGTCGCTATGAGTCGGGGCCGACTCGACGGCACATAACAACAACAACAATATTAAAGTGTAAGATGTGTCTATTTATCAATATAGTAATTCTAATTTTAGGTATACAGATTCCAGAGGAAGTTTTACATACATACATAGAGAGGCATATTAAAGAGTGTTCATTGCAACATTTGTTGTAATAGTTAAACTGTTGTTGTTTTTGTTATGTGTCATCCAGTCGGAACCAACTTATAGCGACCCCTCCTTAGGTTGTAGAGGCAGTATCACTACGGAAGTGGATTGCCCCATCTTCCTTCCGAGGAGTGGCTGGTGGATTCGAACCACCAGCCCTCTGGTTAGCTGTCAAGTGCTTTAGCTACTATGCTACCAGAGCTCCCAATAGTTAAACTACAAAATAAAAACCCATAAACCAAAGGAGAATAAAAAGAGTGTGTCATTGTCACACAATGTGAAAATTATATCTAATGACACAAATAAATATCAAAAACAATGTTTTGTGAATAACAGAAACTTGAAAATATATATACATAATATTGTATATACAAAGTTGTAAAATCAGGCAAACAGTACAATATGAGGTTTATGTGTATTATAGCTTTTGGTTAGCAGCCAAGTGCCTTAATAATTTGCATTCTTCAGGGATATATATGTGTGTGTGTGTGTGTGTGTATACACACACATATATACTTGAGTGTGTGTGTGTGTATGGCTATACATATATATAAAATAGTGTGTGTAATATATGTATACATATATAATAAATATAAATACTAATATGAACATATATAAAGGAGCTCTGGTAGCATAGTGCCTAATACATTTGACTGCTAACCAGAAG
>NW_006921738.1:106856-110633 GCF_000298275.1 Orycteropus afer afer | reverse complement strand
CCTTCCGAGGAGTGGCTGGTGGGTTTGAACCGCCAGCCGTCTGGTTAGCAGGCAAGTGTCTTAGCCACTATGCTACCAGAGCTCCCAAATATATATATACATATATAAACTTGAATTATACTCACCATTTTCTGGGCATTGTTCTAATTGCTTTACACAGATTACTTCATTTAATACTTGTAAACATTTTCTGTAAAAGGTACGGTACTATTATTTCATTCTATTTAGATATATGAAATTAAAGATAGAAAGTTTAAGTAACTTAGTATCCCATAACTAATAAATAATGGCACTGGGATTTAAAGTACTACACAAAATGCCCTTGGTAACATGCTTATATTAAAGCAGCCATTCTCAACATGTTGTCTAGGGATTGCCGTATCAGCATTACCTGGGAATTTGTTAGAAATTCAGGTTCTTGAGGATCACCTCACTCTGCTAGCTCAGAAACTCAGGGATACAACAAAACATATTTCTTAGTGACTCTAGATCTCACAAATTTTAAAATTAAAAAAGAAATTGGAGCATGTATTTTCACTCCAGGTGAAGTCTGATGCTATCGCACTCACAACTTCTAATTGTGTGTGAGCTGCAGAAGAAAGGTTCCAAGAGTCTATGTCTACTTGGTGATGGGATAAAGTTTTTGTGTTGGTGAGTGGAAGTTTCAGAGGGAAAAACTTGAAGAAATGGTTGCTTGAAGAATATGTGCCATGTTGACATAGCAGATTAATTTTCAATTTCATAATTCATATACAAATCATTCTGTGACATTGGCTGCAATCCATGCAATGTTTCAGTGGTCTCCTAATTTTGATCTTGAGTTACCCATTTCCATTTATCTGGTTTCAAGTTAGCGTAAAGGGAAGATTCCATGTGGAATATAGCAGCCATCCTCTATCCCCCCCATGAAGTTTAAATCTTTACATTCAAGAGAAGTAAAATTATCTCAAACTTTATTACATGTGCTGTTTGTGTTACATGCATTTTGAAATTAAACTTATATATTTCAATAAAGAAATATACATTTACTAACTGAGTCAGTTGAAATAGAGAAAACCCTCTACAAGATGGATTGACACAGGGCTACACCAGTGGGCTCAAGTATAGCAATGATTGTGAGCATGGTGCAGGGCCTTACAGTGTTCTGTTCTGATATACAGGAGTCACTATGGCTTGGCACCAACTTGACAGCACCTAACAATGCTGAGTCTTTTCCCATTAACCTATCAATTTTCTAGGAACAATGTGGTGAGGTGGAAGAAGAAGTAAGTACTGTTGCGATCCACCCCACATCTCTCCCCACCATCCCTAGTTCAGGAGAAGGGCATTGGCCAATTGAGTGTTATAAGACTTGCAGGAGTTCTAGATGGTGAAAGATGGTACTGAAAGTGAGATCAAGTATAGACGACAGACCCATAAGTATTCTATAGAGGATGTACAGTAGGGAATAAGACCTTTAAATGAATATATGCATTCAAGAATGTTGAAATGGATGTCATCTATGTGCTCTGTTTGATGTAGCACTACCTTAGCGGAGTCTGATTAGACAGGGTGATTTAGGATGTGCATGTATTGCATTGAAGAAAGGGCAAAAGAAAGGGATCTTCACCATAAAAGTCTCTTTTATGCTATAAACCAAAATTCAGAAACTTTTTCTTGGGGGTTGACAATTTAAATTATTCCTCTGCTTCCAGCTCTATTACTCTATTTTGTTGCTTGGTTTTTTTTTTTTTTTTTTTTTTTTTTTTTTTTTTTTGCATGTTAGTTTTTGTTGTTGCTAATGACTATGAATGTAAAAGAGAGAGAACAAGACTTTCGTCTCCTTGACCCCACTTTGTACTCACTTAGAGAAATGCATCTTAAATAGATTTACATTGAGACTATTCAGCATAAATTTCACTCCAATACAAGGATTCTTTACTCCTTGCAACCTTTGTAAGCACTTAAGTAAATTAACAGGGAGTGGAGGATGCTGTACAGATGCAAAGAGATAATGGTTCAACAAAAAAAGCTATCTTTCTTCTGGAATTAATCCCACTTTTCCTTGGACACCCATTGGCTCTAATCTGTGACCTCTGCAATCCTTTGCTTAGCATGATTCATTGGGTTATATGATTATTTCAATGTGGGTGAAAGTTGTTGCATCTAAAAGAAAAATCTCCACAAAATTATATCTTATTTGTATGAAAGCATGGGGTTAGGGGTGATCTGGAAATCTTACTTAAGGCTTTTATTATTTCCAGACCAATCATGCTTTGTGAATCTTATTCGTACCTTATTATTAAGAATTTTATTAGGCACTCTGGTAGCATAGTGCCTAAGGCACTTGACTGCTAACCAGAAGGCTGGTGGTTCAAATCCACTAGCCACTCCTGGGAAGGAAGTTTGGACAATCTACTTCCTTAATGATATTGTCTCAGAAACCCAAGGAGGGGTCGCTATGAGTCAGATCCGACTCAATGGCAGTGAATTAGGTTTTGGTTTCATTAAGAATTTTATATTTTATCCTTCATTCACTACTTAAAATTATCCCTTGCCTTTATAAATTTTTCATACATTTTAGCCAAAAGTTTACATAACAAATTAGTTTTCCATTCAATATTCATACACAAATTGTCCTAAGATATGATTACAACCCCTGCAGTCTCTCAGTGCTCTCCTCATTTCCACCCTAGGTTCCCATTTTCCATTCATCTGGTTTCCCTGCCCCTTCCTGTTCTCACATCCTTGTTCTTGGGCAAATGTTGCCCTTTTGGTCTAATATTGTTGATTGTTCTAAGGAGCACCTTCCTCAGAGTTATTATTCTATATGTCAGTTAATGTGGTTGAAATGTGACTTTCAAGAGTAGTTTAAGTTCCAAGTTAGAAGAGTGACTTGGCGCAATAGTTTCAGGGGGTTCCTCCAGTATTTCAGACCACAAGTCTGTTTTTGTTTATTTGTTTGTTTGTTTGTTTGTTAAGTGAATTTGAGCTAGTTCTTCCAGTTTCTGCTAGCGAAGTCTGTGGTTCATGCAAATCATTAGTCCTTTGGACTAATTACGTATTTGATTGCTTTGTTTTCTTCACTCTCCTTTGTTCCAGACAGGAAGAGACCAATAGTTGTATCTTAGATGGCTGCTTGCAAGCTTTTAAGACACCAGATGCTACTCACAAAAGTTAGAATGGAGAATATTGTCTTTATGTTTTATATTACTTTAATTGATCTAGATGTCCCCTAAGACTACGGTCCCTACCCTTCAAGTCCAGTATGTCAGTCCTTCAAGATATTTTGTTATATCTAAGAAATTTCCAAAGCTGTGCTCCTATGTGTTCCATTACATATATGAATATAGAAGTGCATACAATTAGGAAAAATCCAGAACTATACCCACATATGACATATGTAGAGTCTCATATGTCCTTCCACACCTATTTAGCATAATTTTATACTTTGCACCTACTCCAAATTATTGTTTGCCATTACTGTTGTTGCAGGATCAGATGTGTTACAGTATTTACCACTGTTGTCCCTCATCCTTGTGTACCTTTCAGTGTCTACCTTTGCCTAGGTCATGTTGAGATGACTTCCTCTGTATTGTTTATTGCCTTTCCCTTAACAAGAATTAAAACGTGATTACTGTCTGGTTAGTGATTCTCCTTTTCTCCTCCTCCCAGCCCTGTTGTTGTTGTTGTTGTTGTTTGCCATCGAGTCGGCCCCGACTCATAGCGACCCCTCCTTGGGTTTCCGAGGCAGTATCACTACGGAAGTAGGATTGCCCAACCTTCCTTCTGAGGAGT
>NW_006921738.1:91957-106131 GCF_000298275.1 Orycteropus afer afer | reverse complement strand
CCTACTTCCGTAGTGATACTGCCTCGGAAACCCAAGGAGGGGTCGCTATGAGTCAGGGCTGACTCGACGGCACATAACAACAACAACAACATACTATGAATCAAGCTTTTTTTAAAAAAAGTCTTATTTTCCTAAGATAGGTAGACATTATTTTTCATAATTTATAGATGAAGATACTGAGACTGTAAAAGTCTGAATGACTTGCTAAAGACCCTACAGAGAAAGTAAGTGGCAGGGCTGAATTTTGAAGCCAAGATCAAGATAACACATTCTGCTATCCTCTCCACTCATCACATTAGTTCTCATATGGAACAACCTAATATTGATATTCAAGCACATTTTTTAGGATCTCCTAGCCCAAGAATAATGTATCTTATAGTTTACCTACAACCTTCCCCAGGTCTGGCATTTTGTCAAAAAGCCAGTTATCTATGGATACACATAGAAATCTGTTGTTGCTATGTGCCGTCGGGTCGGCCCTGACTCATAGCGACCCTTCCTTGGGTTTCTGAGGCAGTATCGCTATGGAAGTAGATTGCCCCTTCATCCTTCCAAGGAATAGCAAAAATTATAGCCCTTTAGAAAAGAGAAGAAGTTGATTTACAAAGTCCCACATTTGTTTCCCAGAACATTTGCTGTATCTGATGACTGCACTCTGAAATTGACTGATTTTGCAACATTTATTGTAAATTGTAAGACAACTATTTTTGAGGAAGGAAATGTAGAGTGATGTACGAGACCTAAAACAAGTAGATTTGGATTAAAATTCTGATTTCTATTTACAAGCTCTGAATTTGCTCATAAGCATCAGATTTGTCATTTGTAAAAGGAGTATAAAAAGATATCCTTATCTGTCTAATTACATAGTTAAAATAAACTACATAAAATAGGAATTAAAGGTTTCTGAAAGCTGACAAATGCAATATAGATGTTAGTAACTGACATTATTTAAAAGAACCACCCTGTCATTGTGTCTGGATGGATTATGACTTTTCTTCTGTTGGCACTGTACAAAAAAGAATCAATCAATGTTTAACTATATCAGGAGGTGGCATATGATCAAGAACCAAAAGTATGGAAGGAAGAAATAAAAGCTGCACTGAAAGACTCGGCAAAAAACAAGGCTCTAATAATTGACAGAATACCTAATGAGATGTTTCAACAAATGGATGCAGTGCTGAAGGCACTTACTAATCTAAGCCACGTAATTTGGAAGATAGCTACCTGGTCAACTGACTAGAACAGATCCGTGTTTGTGCCCATTCCAAAGAAAGATAATAAAACAGAATGTGAAAGTTATAGAGCATGATCATTAAAATCACACACAAGTAAAATTTTGCCGAAGATAATTCAAAAATGGTTGCAGCAGTATATTGACAGGGAACTTCCAGAAATGCAAGCTGGATTCAGAAGAGGACATGGAATGAGAAATATTGTTGATGATGTTAGATGGATTTTTGCTAAAAGCAAAGAATACCAGAAAGCTGTTTACTTTTTATTGACTGTGTAAAACGTTTGACTGTGTGGATCATAATAAATTATGAATAACATTAGAAAGAATTATTCTAGAACGCTTAATTGTGTAAATGAGGAACCTGCACATAGACCAAGAGGCTGTTATTCAAACAGAAAAGGAGATAGAGCATGGTTTAAAATCAGGAAGGATGTGTGTCAGGGTTATATCATTTCACCACATTTATTCAATTTGTATGCTGAGCAAAAAAATCTGAGAAATTAGACTACATTAAGAAGAATATTATATCAGGATTGGAGCGATACTCAGATGACACAACCTTGCTTGCTGAGAGTGAAGATGATTTGAAGCACTTACTGATGAAGATTAAAGACTATAATCTCCAGCATGGATTATACTATAGCATAAAGAAAACAAAAATCCTCACAGCTGGACCCATAAGCATCATCATGGTAAGTGGTAGAAAGATTGAAATTGTCAAGGATTTCATTTTACTTGGATCCACAATCGACACCCAGGGAAGCAGCAGTCAAGAAATTAGATGTCATATTGCACTGGGCAAATCTGCTGCAAAACACTTCTTTAATATTTTGAAGATAAAAAAAAAATGTCACTTCAAAGATTAAGATGGACCTAATCCAAGCTTTCTGGTAGCATAGTGGCTAAGGGACTTGACTGCTAACCAGAAGGCTGGTGGTGCAAACCCACCGGCCACTCCTCGGAAGGAAGATGGGGCAATCTACTTCCGTAGTGATACTGCCTCGGAAACCCAAGGAGGGGTCGCTATGAGTTGGGTCCGACTTCACGGCACATAACAACAACAACAATCCAAGCTTTGGTATTTTCAATTGCCTCATAAGCATGTAAAAGCTGGACAATGAATAAGGAAGACCAAAGAAGAGTTAATTGTTTTTGAATTGTTGTACTGACAAAGAATATTCAAAGTACTATAGACTGCCAGAAGAACTGACAAATCTGTCCTGGAAGAAGTGCAGCCAGAATGCTCCTTGGAAGAGAAGACTTCATCTCATGTACTTCGGTCATGTAGCCAGAAGGAACCATTCCTTGGAGAAGGATATCATGCTTCACAAAGTGGAGGGTCAGTGAAACAGGGGAAGACCCTTGACAAGATGGATTGACACAGCGGCTGTAACGATGTGCTCAAGTATAGCAAGGGTTATGAGGATCAGCCCAACCAGGCAGTGTTTTGTTCTATTGTTCATAGTGTTGCTGTGAGTCAGAGCTGACTCATCAGCACCTAACAACAACAACAGGCATAATAAATGGTAAATAAAAATGTATCAAAATCCCATGTACTTGCCACTCAGCTTAATTATAGCCCTGCCTACCCTTCCTTATCTACGTCTTTTCTTATTCTCCAGAGATAACCATTATCCTAAAGTTGTGTATCATTCCAATACATGTTCTTAAACCATTACTATATATGTACAGTAAAATTTTCAATTCTTAGTATTACAATTAATATGATGTTGAAGTTTCATGCAACTCCCCTTGTGCACATGTGGAAGATATTCTCTATATCTTGCCAATCAGTGCATTCTCCATGTACTAGCAAAATAGTATTAACCAAGAGCTCATTATAAATGCACAGCTTCAGACCCCACTACAGACCTTCTAAATGGAATCTGCATTTGAGCGAGATACCCAGGTAGTCTGAACACATTAGAATTTTGAGTAGCACTACTCTAGAATATAGAGTGAAATAGCTGAGACTTTGTATACATATTTCTTCAACATTATTAGATATCACCAAATAACTCCCCAAGGTGATTATATCAATTTGCACTCCCACCAGAAATTGCACTTAATTTTTGCCAGTCAGCTGAATGTGCAATGCTGTATCACTATTGTTTTGATTTGCATTTCCCTTATTTCTAATGAAGTGCACCATCTCTTAATAAATTCATCATCCATTTGGTGACTTCTGGAATTCTCTGATCATATGCTGTGTCAAACTTTTTGTTGGTGTTTATAGTCTGCCTCTGTTCTTTTGTGTCATTTCAGAGCATCCTAATGTGGTCTTTTATCTTTAGTTTCCCTCTTCTCTACACCCTTCATCCCTTCTCACTTCTTTTTGCTCAGATGGGTTGCAGAGTATGGGGTTATTCAGATGTTCCAATCACCATAATGATAGACATGTACTGTAATTACTAACACACTTTTTAAAAAAGTCTCTGTGTCTTCATAGTATGACAAAATAATAACCATATTGGTTAGTTCACAAATCAAAAGAACAGGACTAGAATGCAGTTCTGCATGATTTTAAGGTCTATGCTCAAATGATCCTTCGGTTTCAATAGTTTCTTGTGAACAGAATATTAATTTAAATGAAAGTTGAATGTTACCATTCTGATTCCTCTCTCTCTTCTATATTACAATATGAAATAAAATTTAATACATATCATATGCATCTATATCTAATATTGTATATTTAAATGTTATATATTTTTTATATATAATATATAAAAATGTGATCTTTTTATTACATTGGTGTGTAATGTAATAAAAAACCCTATCCCAGGGCTGCCCTCTGGGATACAGTCTGAGTAGATACAGAAGATATGAAATAGTTCTAAATTCATTCATAAAGTTTGTTATATAGTTCTACTTCCATTAACATTTTTAAAAATTGTTAGGAATTATATGTGATACCCATACTTATGGATTAAATTAAGTTCCTCCAGAAGATATGTTGAAGTGCTTACTCCTGTACCTATGAATGTGACCTTGTTTGGAATAGTTTTTCTTTTTATCAGTTAAGTTAAAGGAAGTCATACAGGAGTAGGGTATGCCCTAATCCTAATTGCTTTTGAGAGGTGTCTTATAAGACATACAGTGGGAAGACACACACCATGTGACTATAGAAGCAGTTACATCTATTAGCAGCCAAGGAACACCAAGCAACATTGAACAACTGCCAAAAACTAGAATAGAGGCATGGAACAGTTCCTCTCTCAATGTCCCCAGGAGACATCAATGTGATCAAAACCCTGGTTTGGACTTCTAGAACTGTAAGAAAATAAATTTCTATTCTTTAAAGACACCTGCTTTGTAGTGTTTTGCTATGCCATCCCCAGGAGACTAAGATATCCACTGAATGAATGAATAAATAAAATTGCTTATGTGTTTCTATTTGTTTTAGTAAGCCTGTTTCCTGGGAATTCTGATTCTGTAGGTCTGGGTTGGAGCTCAGATATCTATAGATATCTGTATTTTACTGGCTTATATGGAGTACCTTTTTATAAACAAATTTAGAAAAGAAATCCTACTACAACCTAAGAAATAATTAGATATATCTGCACCCTTGCACCTGAATACTGACCCAGCATAATTTAAAACATCTGGTAGCATCAGCACAAAGATGCATATATTTTGTAAAGCACATTTTGGTCAGTCTTCTCAGGCAGGAAATATCCTCCCACATCCCAAGGGGGTATCTACTGGGAAAATGTCAAGGCAATTATAATTAGGAACCATTAAATACTGCAAAGCTTACTTCCTGGTCTCAAAACACCAATAAAGTGCCAAGTCAAAGTGCTTATTTTATGAGCCACTCACTCCCCCAGCACATCTGCTGCTTCCCTTATCTCTGCTTGACCTCGAAGAAGGCTGCAGATAAGAAGTGCTTCAGGGGAGCAGCAAATCAGGGCTCTACCAGGTCCCCTGGCAACTACTTAAAGCTGGTCCACACCTCCTGCTTCAACTTCAATCTCAGTCTATGCAGCCCTTTGGATCCTAACATCTTGGCTGAATTTTGTGCACATCTGTAAACTTGTGCCTTGTTCTTCATTGCAAGGTTATAGATGCCTATTTTGGGAAAATACGAATGATTTAAGAAGCAGTGACTCTAATTTGATGTGACAGATGAAAGCAATTGGGGAGGATATTATAACTACTCAAGTTTGCAGGAACTTTTTTTATTGCCAATAAAGAACTTTCTCAATTTGGACAATAACACAAGGATGAGGTGTGCTTGATAAGTATTTTTCTTGCCAGAATCTAAAAATAGTTTATAAATATCTCATCATGTATGTGTGTGGTGTTGTTGAATGCTACCATTCCTTCAGGAAAAGATGGAGGGTAGTGTGAGAAGAGGAACTCTGGTGGTGTAGTGCCTAAGCACTTGACTGCTAACCAGAAGGCTGGTGGTTCAAACCCACCAGCCACTTCTCAGAAGGAAGACTGAGCAATCTACTTCCCTAGAGATACTGCCTTGGAAAACCCAAGGAGGGGTTGCTATGAGTCGGAACCAACTCATATGCAGTGAGTTTGGTTTTTTTGGAGTATCAGAAGACATTCTTTCTTTTTTTTTTTTTTTCCCCTTGGAAACATACACCAAAAAAGCTGTCAAAAGAACAGGGCATTTCCAGGCATAGACTCTTTCTTTTCTATCACTCAGTCAATAAATATCCAACAAGATACACTGCACTAGTGTTGAGAAAAAGAATAGAGGATTTAAAAAAAAAAAAAAAGCCATACCGACTTCCATTGACTAAATTCCAACTCATAGCCACACTACAGGACAGAGTAGAACTGTCCTATAGAATTTCCAAGTCTGTAAATCTCTACTGAAACAGACTGCCTCATCTTTCTTCCATGGTGTGGCTTGTGCAAATGACCAGCATTTTGGTTAGCAGCTGAATGCTTTAACTACTGCACCACCAGAAGACATAAATCTTAAATAGTAATGGTGTCATCCATAAGGTTGGTATAAGAATTAAAAGAGGCACTACATGACTTAGGGAGCTCTGGTGGCATAATGCCTAAGGTATATGACTGCTAACCAGAAGACTGGTACTTCAAATCCAGCAGCCACTCCTTGGAAAGAAGGTGGGCAATCTACTTCCGTAGTGATACTGCCTCAGAAATCTAAGAAGGAATTGCTTATGACTCAGATGGCAGTGGGTTTGGTTGGTTGGTTTTACATGACTTAGAGCAGAACTACAAACATACAAGAAGCTCCATAACTGTTGTTTTCATTAATTATTTTTATTTAAAAGTCTCAAGATAAATACATGCAAGGATACTTAATGATCTCCTCTCCAATACTGGGAGTAGGTTTTGCACATTTTTAATCCTTTTTGCATCCCAGCAACTAGTTCAGGAGCTGATCAATAAAAATCTGTAGAATTCAATTGAAGTTAGCATGCATTAAATTCCAAATCAATGCAAGAAGTGGTAAATGCTATAGAATAATGGTTCTTAACTAGTTCAGTTTTGTCCTCCCCTACCATGGGGCATTTGGCAACGATTTTGGGATGTCACATCTGGAGAGGGAGGTTACTACTGGTATCTACTGCCTATGGCCAAGAGTGCTCCTAAATATCCTACAAAGCCCAGGATATCCCCCCCCACCCACACACACACAAATGATCATGCTCAAACTGTCAATAGTGCCAAAGTTGAGAAACTCTGCTATAGTATTTCAAGAGGGGATGAGAAGGCATAAAATTCAATAATGGGAGACACATATTATAGACACAATAGGAAATATGAGAAAAATAGGGTGGGGAAAACCTAACATCAAGACAATCACCAGTTGCCATGTAGTCAAATCTGATTCGTCATGACCCCATGTATATCAAAGTAGAACTGTGTTTGACAGGGTTTTGTATGGCTGCGTTTTCAGAAGTAATTTGCCAGACCTTTCTTCCAAGATGCTTCTAGATGGACTGGAACCTCCAGCCTTTCAGTTAATAGCCAAGCACTTTAACTGTTTGCGCTACTAAGGGACTCCTCAAGAACAATAAAGTGTTCAGGGAACAGAGAGGTGATCTCTTTGAGTTTTTCTTCCCATCTCTGCAAATACTCAGTCTCTCCAATTTCTTCTCTTACTTCCTCTTGTGCTCTGATTAAAATATGCAGTCATGTGATTCTGATTCAGAAATCTTTCCCCCATGTTAATTCCATTTACCTGTGAGGAAATCATAATCCCTTCCTCTGGTTTGTCTGTACAAATGCTACAGCTCTAAATGCCTTCCAGGTGGTTCCATTTTCCCTTCCAGAAGCTTTGTTTAAGGTAGACAACTAAAGAATTCCTCATTCTCTTTAAATCTGTTTCCCTAAACAAGGGAAGAATGGCATTTCTCTGAGATATCCAAAAATGCCCCCTAGACTCATTTCAACAAATCCACTAAAACTACAATTAATCAAAATGATTTATTCAATATCAAAAAATGTTTATTTCAGCGATCTATAGAAACACAAAACAGAATAATATTAGACACATATCATCCCAAACCAATAAGCAACCACACATTTCTTCCTTGATCAACCATTTCTTCCATTAAGGGTTGTTTTTTTTTTTTTTTCCTGTGCACTTTAATATCATATTTTGGGTTTCTCACATGTAAGAATTTCATCCAAAGGAAATTAAGTGATTGTGCATATTTCTTACATATTACTAGGGTATTACCTTATTTCCCTACCGATCTCACCTTATTAGAGAACATTGATCTTGAAGACACTGCAAGGACAGTGCTTGGGGGAAAAATCCTTTATGAATTCATAATATTTAAGGAATGAGAATTAGATAGTAATTTTATAATTGATATGCTTTAACGTTTGGTTTGTTTTGTCTGATTTTCTTTCCACCAAAAAAAAAAAAAAATGACATTATCTCTATGCCTTGTTATTTTAAACAATCTAGTAATGTTGTGCAAATCAGAGAAGCCATAAACCAAGGAACTGAATGAAATATGAAAAAATATCTAGCAGCTGTCCAATTATAATAACCTCTAGGCAAAGAAGTTGATCAGGAGTGCAATTCTTTTGTTTACTTTTAATTTCCTTCTGGCTTTTAAAAATATATCTTGTGTTCATATAAATGCTACATCAAAGCAGTCATAATAAATAATTTGAGTGTTAGCAAAGACTGTTTTGTTCTTCCAGCTGCTAGAACTGTTTTATTTACAAAGTATTGTGGAGTGACTCAAAAACAGCTGCTATTTTATGTGAGCCATTCCATGATTTGATTTGAATTGCTTTCCCCAGTATATCCAATGGCATTTTAAGAGCAATGACAGACTCATGACAAAACAGTTTTTGGACTTTCTTGCATCTCAAGGAAAATAACTGATTGGTGGATGAGTGTTGTGAATTGAAATGAATCTGTTTAAAAGCAAAATGTTAACTTGAATTTGTGTGTGTGTTTTCAGGCCGAGCATATAAAGGGCACAACTGAGAAATATGTGCACAACTCAGACACCTAGGAGACCTTCCCAGAAATGTACAGTGCCTCGGGAGCATTTGCTAATTTAATTTACCTCACCTCCTCAGTCAGCCATTCTTCGACAATGCATACCAACCAACATAATAACATATACAAAGAAATTGCCTCACGGAGAAGTAAATATAAGCAGGCTAAAGCAAACAGGAAGGCAGAGGGGAGATGGGAAAGGGGAGGAGAGAGGGAGCCAAGAAAAAGAAGAAACTGGACCACAGAATAAAAGTATAAAAAGGAGATGAAAGGAAAGAATAACACCCCATACAGTTTTACATATTTTCTGCTTCTTGTGACAACCCACTCCCATCAAACTGACTCCAACTCATAGCAACCTCACGGGACAGAGTAGAACTGCCCCATAGCGCTTTCAAATCAGTAAATCTTTGTGGAAGCAGGCTGCCTCATCTTTCCCCCTCAGAGCAGCTGGTGTTCAAACTGCCAGCCTTTTGGTTAGCAGCCAACTGTTTTAACCACTGTACCACCAGAGCTCCTTTATTGTGGCAAAGTCTCTTTTAATTGTCTAGATAAAATGGTCTGTGCTTGGATTGTTACAAAATTCCCTGCCCTTTTCTACTTGTACCTCAGCCACAAAAATGTGGAAATTCTGACTTGTTTTTCTCAGAGAATGACACACAAATTGGGTGGTAATTTCAGTAGTATTTGACCACATCTGAGACCTCTTGTTATGACCACAACGACTGTGAAACACCAGCATAGCATTCTAAGTACGTTACTTCTTTATTGACACCTAAACCCAAAGTCATGTATTCAGTGATGGAAATTTCAAATGAGCGTTCCCATAGACAAATCAATACTTTTTCTCAATCATTCTGTAATAAAACTTTATTATTAATAGTATTTGGGAAATTACAGTTTTTATTGTCTTAAAAACATCTTTCTCATAATTTACTTTTTACACTCTTTCAAGATATTTTATCTTTGGGAAATACAGTGAAAAAATATGTTGTTGTTGTTGTAGTTAGGTGCCGTCGAGTCATTTCCAACTCATAGCGACCCCATGCACAGCAGAACAAAACACTGCCCAATTCCGCCAGCTCCATGATCCCTGCTATACTTGAGCCCATCATCGCAGCCACTGTGTCAGTCCATCTAGTTGAAGGCGTCACCCTCTTTTATCAACCCTCCACCCTACCAAGCATGACATCCTTCTCCAAGGAATGGTCCCTTCTGACAAGACGACCAAAATAGGTGAGACGAAGTCTGGCCATTCTTGCTTCCAAGGAGCATTCTGGTTGCACTTCCTCCAGGACAGATCTGTTAGTTCTTTTAGCAGTCCATGGTACTTTCAGCATTCTTCACCAGCATCACAACTCAAAAGCATCAACTCTTCTTTGGTCTTCCTTATTCATTGTCCAGCTCTCACATGCATACAAGAAGATTGGAAATATCATGGCTTCTGTCACGCACACCTTAGTCCTCAAGGAGACATCCTTGCTGCTCAGCACTTGAAAGAGTTCCTTTGCGGTTGACTTTCCAAATGCTACACATCGTCTAATGTCCTGACTGCTGCTTCCATTGGCATTGATTATAGAACCAAGCAACGTGAATTCTTTGACAACCTCCATCTTCTCTCCATTTATTGTGATGCTGCTCGTTGGTCCAGTTGTGAGGATTTTTGTTTTCTTTATATTGAGACGTAATCCATACTGCAGACTGTATTCTTCAACCTTCATCAGCAAGTGCCTCAAGTCATCATCACTTTCAGCAAGCAAAGTTCTATCACCTGTGTATCTCAGGTTGTTAATGATTCTTCCTCCAATCCTGATGCCATGTTTTTCTTCATATAGTCCAGCTTTTTGGATTATTTGCTCAGCATATAGATTGAATAAGTGTGGGGAAAGGATACAACCCTGATGCACTCCCTTCCTGATTTTAAACCATGCAGTGTCCCCTTGTTCCATTCGAATGACAGCCTCCTGGTCAAGGTATAGGTTCCTCAGGAGTACAACCAAGTGCTTGGAAATTCGCATTCTTCTCAATGTTATCCATCATTTGTCATGATCCACACAATCAAATGCCTTTGCATAGTCAATAAAACACAAGTAAACATCTTTCTGGTATTCTTTGCCTCGAGCCAAGATCCATCTGACAATAGCTATGATATCCCTTGTTCCACGTCCTCTTCTGAATCCAGCTTGCACCTCTGGAAGTTCTCTGTCAATATACTGCTGCAAACGTTTTTGAATTATCTTCAGTAAGATCTTACTTGCGTGCAATATTAATGATATTATTCTGTAATTTCCACAACCTGTGGGATCACCTTTCTTTGGAATGGGTACAAATATGTATCTCTTCCAGTCAGTTGGCCAGGTAGCTGTCTTCCAAATCTCTTGACATAATCAAGTGAATGCCTCCAAGGGGGCATCTGTTTGTTGAAATAAATATCTCAATCGGTATTCCGTCAATTCCCAGAGCCTTGTTCTTCACCAATTCCTTCATTGCAGCTTTGACTTCCTCCTTCAGTACAGTTGGTTCTAGATCATATGCCACTTCCTGAAATGGATGATTATCAACCAATTCCTTTGGGTACAGTGATTCTGTGTATTCCTGCCATCTTCTCTTGATGTTTCCTGCATCATTCAATATTTTTCCCATAGAATCTCTCAATATTGCAACTCGAGGCTTAAATTTTTCCTTCAATTCTTTCAGCTTGAGAAACGCTGAGCGCATTCTTCTCTTTTGGTTTTCAAACTCCAGATCTTTGCACATTTCATTATAGTAATTGGTTTTGTCTGCTTGAGCTGCTCTTTGAAATCTTCTGTTCAGCTCTCTTACCTTGTCATTTCTTCCATTTGCTTTAGATTCTCTCCACTCAAGGGCAAGTTTCAGAGTCTCTTCTGTCATCCATTTTGGTCTTCTCTTCCTTTCTCGTCTTTTTAGTGATCTCTTGCTTTCTTCATGGGATAATGTTCTTGATATCCTCCCACAATTCTTCTGGTTTTTGCTCATTGGTGCTCAATGCATCAAATTTGTTCTTTAGATGATCTCTAAATTCAGGAAGGATATATTCAAGATCATATTTTTGCTCTCTTGGACTTATTTTAATTGACTTCAACTTCAAGTTGAACTTGCATATGAACAGTTGATGGCCTGTTCCAGAATCAGCTCCTGGCCTGGTTTTGGCTGAAGATAGTGAGCTTTTCCACCACCTCTTGCCACAGATGTAGTCAATCTCATTCCTGTGTGTTCCATCTAGTGAAGTCCACATGTAGAGCCACCATCTGTGTTGTTGAAAAAAGGTATTTGCAATGAACAAGTCGTTGGTCTTGCAAAATTCTACTATGGGAGTTCCAGCATTATTTCTGTCACCAAGGCCAAATTTTCCAACTACGGGTGATTCTTCTTTGTTTCCAACTTTTGCATTCCAGTCACCAGTGATAATTAACACACTTGATTGCATGTTTGGTCAATTTCAGACTGCAGAAGTTGATAAAAATCTTCAATTTCCTCATCTTTGGCTTTGGTGGTTGGTACATAAATTTGAATAATAGTCATATTAAAGGGTCTTCTTTGTAGGCGTATGGATATTATCCTATCACTGACAGCATTGTACTTCAGGACCAATCTTGAAACATCCTTTGTGATGATGAATGCCACGCCATTCCTCTTCAAACTGTCATTCCTGGCATAGTAGATCACATGGTTGTCTGATTCAAAATGGCCAAAACCAGTCCATTTCAGCTCACTAATGCCCAGGATATCAATCTTTATATGTTCCATTTTATTTTTGACAACTTCCAATTTTCCTAGATTCACACTTCATACATTCCATGTTCCGATGATTAATGGATGTCTGCAGCTGTTTCTCTTCAATTTGAGTGGTGCCACATCAGTAAATCGCATTCTTGAAAGCTTACCTTATCCATAGGAGTAAGGCTGGGTTTACTCTGATGATGCAGCTCTTTCCCAGTCCTATTTTGAGAACTTTCTAACCTAACCAGACTATTCATAAAGTTGCACGGTAATGTACCAAACAGTGTTTCTTTGCTATTCATGTGTTTTCTCTGGCCAATTATTTGAGAAATGGATGACCTCTTCTTCTTCCTAGTCTGTCTCAGTCTGCAAGCTGGGCTGATACCTGTGTACCATGTTCATCCCTCTGGGTTAGAAACATGAGTGGCTCAGCCTAAAAACTCACATCAACACATCACCATGGTAGGACAAACCGACAGACAAGTTTGCCTCCTGTATTTAGTGGGCCAAAATCAATAAACTCAGACTGATCCAATCTTACTTTCTTTGCATTATTATCCCACAGTAGCCATTACCACACATATTCTCCAGGTTTCTGTCTGTACATGTTAGCAAAATCAAGTAGATCTTTTCGGGTATAGCATACCACCTTCTCTGTCACACTTCCTATTTCACCTTTTGGAGCTTGCTTGCACTTAACTTTAGTTATAGGTCTAGCAGCAACAATGGGTGGTTGAGGCAGTTCCTGAGAGCATTCAGGAATGTCTTCCATGGCCTCTGCCATGTGAAAAAATATATAGATACATAAATTGTTAATTTTGTCCATGTTATAAATTAGTATTGACAGCAATACTTAATATAACTTTAAAGGTGTGTCTGCAAAAATAAATGAATCACAATTATCTCAGTTCACAATTTATATCTGGATACCTGTGTTTGATTTTTCATCTTTTTATGTATAATGGCTGATATATAATGCATGTGTCTTTAATATAAAAATGTAGATGGAGAGATTATAAATAGTCTTAGACTATAGTTAGAAATAGGTAACTAAAATATGAAATATCAATAAAATGAAATACCATATAGCAATTTAAAAATAAGTTAAATCAATATGTTAACATAGGGATAAAATCAGCAATTTAGAGAGTAATATATATAACAATCCCATTATTTGGAAACAAAAAAAAACAAAAAAAAAAAGGAGAAAAGAAGTGTATGTTTATATGTGGACTTGCCTAAATGAGAGGAATATGTTAACTCTAATTCAGGAGTACTGTTTCGGTTATCCAGTACTGCTCTAACAGACACACCACAGGTGGATGTTTTAACCAAAGGATTTTATTTTCTTACAGTATTGAAGCCTAGAAGTCTGACTTTGAAGTGTTAGCTCTAGGGGTTTGGTGAAAGCCCTTCAACCTTGGGTGTCAGCTCTGCCTCTTCTCCATGTCCACTGAAGCTGGAGGCTTCTTTTAACTCAGACAGCTGCTGGCTGCAGAGGCTGACAAACTCAAGGTCAACAAGTAAAATGGCACAGTCCCAGGCAACACTGTAGGCCACTAATTCAAATCCATTCCACCTCCTACTTTGGCGAGTAGCAACTGGGATCTTAAAAGCTAGCAAGCTGCCATCTATATGCAACAATGGATCTCTCCTTGTCAAGAGCAAAGAAGAAAGAAGAAAACCAAAATGAATGGAAACAATCAGTCCTAGCGACTGGCACACCATCCGATCTGCAAC